>NC_047051.1:58685440-59000652 GCF_011762595.2 Tursiops truncatus | reverse complement strand
AATACTTACAGGAATAAATATGACTGTATTCACTAAAACATCACTTATTGGCACTGAAATTTGAATTTCACGTGTCAGGAAATATTCTTCTTTGAACTTTTTTTCAACCATTTAAATCTAATGTAATGTATTATATGCTAGTGTAAAATATGATGTTCAGAATGAATATTGTACCTCAGGTGTAGTTTTTGATCAATGTACAATAGAGTGAGAGCATTATGTTTCAACTTCTGGGTATAGGTCTGATTTGGCATGACCTAAGATTTTTCTTCAGAAAAAAACCTCTACTGTGGTGGCTTGAAACCGGCACCTTCATTTTGTGTCTTATCTTCTCTACCTATAAGCCACAGTGGTCCTTAAATTCCCCATGGGAGATTTTCACTCTTCTACACTAGAAAGGACACAATATGCCATGGGCCCCGAGCATTCCTACGTGCTCATGATTGGGATGCCAAGAACGCAAGGTCTTAACAGTTCTTTACCTGGGCTATTTCTCAGCTTTGTGTTTACAGCAAGTAATTATACAAGGCAGTATCTCTATGGCATAAAGAGCATGGTCTGCTTACCATTCACTAGAAAAGCAGTGACTCCCCCCACACTCAGCGTTCCTTTCCTACAATGCAGCCCACTGTTTGTGCTGGAGTCCGTGTAGGCCCATCTGTGTCACTCTCTTGTTGAGGGGTGAAGGTAGTGGGCAGGAGGCCAAGGGTAATTGGCTCAAATGTGAAGTCTGCCTTCTGCTTCTGCCATGAGTAATAAGGTTCTTTGTCTACGATAAAGAAATAAGTAAATATTTTAAAAGTGAGCAACTTGAAGTTTAAGGAAATAAATGAAAACACATATTACTCTAAATGAGACATCATAACGAAATGGGGGAAGTCAAAAGAACTACAGAAGTCTTTAAACAGTGACCTCGCAAGCTACTTGGTGTCAATATGTGGGGAGTTTTAGAATACTACAAATGCCACTCAGTGGCTCTATTAGTTTCCAAGGGCTGCTGTAACAAAACACCATACACTGTGTGGCCTAAAACAATAGCAATTTATTCTTTCACAGTTTTGGAGGCTAGAAGTCTATAATCAAGCTGTTGGCAGGGCCATGCTTTCTTTAATGGCACAAGGAGAGGAATCTTTCTTTTCCACTTCCAGCTTCTGGTGGTTGCAAGCAAACCTTGTTATTCCTTGGCTTGTAGATGCATTATTCAATGTCTTCATCCATCTTCACATGGCTTTCTCACCTGTGTGTCTGTGTACAGGTTTTCCTCTTTTTATAAGGACCACAATCATTGGAGGTTGCTCTTGTTTTATGTGTTACTTAAGAAATACATAACTAACCTGTCTGGTGATGTGGATATTCTACCTTTATTTTCCTGAAAGCTCTAACTTTATTATTTTGACATCATTCTTTAATCTCTAGTAACTGAATTTTTGTATTTGGAGAAACTATTTTTTAAAAGTAGTTTATTGTTTCCTAAATAAGCAATAAGCAAAATAATAAAAGCAGTTTATTTATTGCTGTTATGTTTTTAAAGTAGATAGCTAATTGTTCCAGCACCTTTTCATGAAAGTATCATGATTTTTCCAGTGATCTGCAATATATATGAGGGCCTGTTTATGATGTCTTAAATGTGTTACATTGGTTTATTTCTCTATCCGTGTGTCAATACCACATTTCTTCATTACTGTACTTTGATAGTACATATAGTTATCTGATAAGACAAATTCTGTAAACTTGTACTTCTTTAAAGCATGATTACTTATTCTTTTTCTTCTGCTTTTCCCTACATATTCCAGAATCAACATTTTAAGTACCAAGAAAAAGCTTTCAGCATTTTGATTGAAATTGCCTTAATTTTATATATTGTTTTGTGGAAAAAATGAAAATTTTACCATATTAATTCTTCCTACCCATGAGCATGGTTATCATTTCACTAATTTAGGTTCTCGCTATAATTTTGAAAAACTTTCTTCATGAATATTATGGAAGTACTTGGCAATTTATATTTTTGATTCTGTTTAAATAATATAATTTTACAACTATATGTTCAAATGCTTTAAGACTGGTACATGGCAATGCAATTTTTAAGTGTATTCACATTAAACAAAAACACTGGCTGGACCCTGTTTTTTTTTTATATCTATTACTTTGTGCCCTTCTCTTGAGTTACCTACGTAGGCAATCAGGAGGAATAATAATAATCACAGGCAGTTATTATTGTCCTACTCTACCAAGTGAACCCGACCTGTGTGCCGTCCCGACCTGTGCTGGGCACCTGTGTGCCCGACCAAGTGAACCGTTAAAACATATCTGACAAACTGTATTCATACACTTCAATATAATTAAACTTAATTCAACACAAATACCAACAAATGTCCTAAGAGAAGTCCAAACAAATGAGAGAGGTTGCCACTTCTAGGTGAACTTACTGGAGTAGATGGAATTTAGTTCCTTCATTGAAGATGTGTTCATTTTTTTCCCACTCAATGTCAGTATATCTGTGTCCATTTCTTATTATGAGATTAACATTTTTATGGTGAAATTTAGATTGTTATAGTGATAAAGAATAAATTGAATTCAGAGGTGACAGCCAGTGATAGTACAATGTGGAGAGGTGCTTTATACATATTTATTTTTATGAAAACAAACTTCTCTGAGCTAGCTTTGAGTTATTTTTTGCTACTATGTGGGAATCAACAGTTGCCTACAATTTTGAAAATTAGATACCAGAAATATTTCCCTAGTAACTTATTCCAGGAACCTAGAGAGACCAGGAATCCAGGGCGAAGTGGAAGGCTGGTAGAGCTATCAAATGTTAATAGTGATTGTGCAATAGAGACAGCATGTAACACAGAATCGTGCAGACCATTTGTTCTGCATAACTTTATGATCCTTCGTTCTCTCAACTGTAAAACCAGGAAGATTCTATATATGCTTTATTATAAAGATTAAATAATATAATATGGAGCTTATTTTAGAACCTGACACATAATAAGCACCAGAGATGATAGAAATTTAATAATATTCTAGTTTATAGGGCAGAAAAACTTACCATGGACAATTCACTACTTGAGCTGAAACCTAGGCCAAAAAAATGATCATTGTGATTATCTTGAAATGACAGATTTGCAAGCTTCTATGGAACTGAACTAGCTAAATTTAAAGATAACATATATACACTATTGATACCATATATAAAATAGATAATTAATGAGAACCTATTGTATAGCTCAGGGAACTCTACTCAGTGCTCTGTGGTGACCTAGATGGGAAGGAAATCCAAAAAAGAGGGGATATATGTATACATATAGCTGATTCACTTTGCTGTACAGTAGAAACTAACACAATATTGTAAAGCTACTATACTCCAATAAAAATATTTTTAAAAATTAGAAAATAAATAAAGATACACAGAAAATATGTGGAATTACCTAATACTATTAGTGTGCTCATTTTGTAGGTTTCTCCTGCTCACACTTCAGTCTTATTTTCACCCTCTTTCTTCTTTGCTCACAAGACGCCAGCCACCTCCCTCCCTGCCCCTTGATCACGTTGACAACAGATCTATTGCACATTTTGTCATACTTCAAATGCACACTTCAAATGCTCATTTCCCTGCTGTAATATTACTAAATCCTTCTTATCTTCAGGCCTCAGTTACATACCATCTTTTCTGATATCCCTGTCCAATATAAACCTTCCCCACGTGCATAATTTTCTATCACATCACTCAATTTATTTCCTGCATAATTTATCATAATCTAAAAATTCTTCTTAACTTACTGATTACATTTTTCTACCTCATTAACATGTAAACTCCTTAGAGTTACTGAGCTTTTCTGATTCATTCTATATTTCCAGTGCCTAGAACAGTAGTTGAAAGTAGAAATTTAGACAATTATGCATTTCTTAGAGACTGATTATTTCTTAAAAGTAGAAGCAACATCTATCTATTTCAACATAGAAATATACATAGAGATATATAGAAATATATACTGCTGTGTAGAAATAACACACACACTACAAATTGTTTTTGGACAGTCTTTTCAGGATTTTATTTGACTTAAGTAATGCACAAAGTTAATTAAAGATAAAATTAAGAAGACACATTGCTAAAACACCATTCCTATATTCTTGTTTATAATCATGCATACATAATTGTTAATTAGTGGAATTTTGTAATGTTTGCTATCTTAGACCCCAAAATTAAGCAACAGATTTTCAATTGCACAGGGCAATCTGACTTTTTAAAAACTGCTATTGAATTTGTTTAAACCATCTGGAATCAGACTGTTTATCTGGCATATAATTGTCGAAATATATTCATTTTAAATTTGAAATTACAACACCTTGCTGGAAAATATACAATAAAATTACATTCAACACATTGTAGTTTCTCACTGTGCAAAACTAAAGCATTTGACTTAAAGAAGAAATATGTAAAGTAACGAGAGACTGATGGCAAAGTGTGGCAGGTAGGCTGAGAAAAGTAGCGAGAGAAAGTCATTGCCAAACAGATAAATTAGTTCATAGTTTACTATATAGAGATTATAAAATCATTAAAACATTAAACAAGATAACTACAGAATTTTTAGTATAAATCAGTGTCTTCTGAAATGTTATATATTATATTATTTCTGATTGATTTCAAGGTAAATAATTCTAAAACTTAAAATGACATCCCAGTCCATAAATATGGAAGCTCTTTATCATATCTAACCTAAATCTCACCTCCAATGATTCGATCAATGCCTTTGTATTTTTTTGGTGGGAGAGTTGAATAACTGATCACTATCGTTCTATAAAATAATTGGACCTGAAGTTAGATGTGATCCTAAGATCATTATAAACTCAAGTGGCTGAAAGTAAACAAATTCTCACTGATGTGTATAGAAGCTAGAGTTCCTGCATCAATATGGATTTATTTGAAGATATAACAACAGAGAAATAAGAAGTAAATGAGGAGTCAGCTGATATCTGGTGCAGTGCAAGGACCTTCTTGTTACCAAATTTTTCACCTTAAACATTAGCCTCTAAAACTTATGATAAGCAACTGAGTCCATTGTTTAATAATAATACCACTTTTGACAGTAAAGTGTCCACACCTGATGCATGGGTAGGGTTGTGTCTCAGTTCAATATTAACAAATATAAAATTGGGCATTGATATGAAATGATGATCTGTTAAAGAAAATTTTAGAACTGAAACTACAAATTTTCCAAAGCTGGAATTGTTATTTTACATCTTGTTCAAAGGTATTAAGAAATGATGAGATCTCAGTATAGCTCTATTAATTACTAATAGATTGATAGATTAATCTACTAATTCCATAAAACAATAATGGTGCCTGTATGATAATTGGTTGTTACATCTGGACTTTTAGATGTCAAGGAAAAAAACATTTTTCACTCTATTTGAATACCTTCTAATGAGAAAGTTGCTTCAGCTACTGAGGGAAATATTCTTCCTTCTTTTTATTGCTAAACTGCTCCTCTTTATGGAAGGGGGAATGAATTTACTGGGTCCTTTGATAGGCCAGTCTCTTGGGGATACTGCAAAACCATCTGTCATCAGCAGCTTTGCTTTTTCCCCTCTCCTTTCTGTCCATAGAGTAGATAAACCGCTTTGGCCCTGGGTCCAAGTTGCACTCTCCAAACCAAACAATAATAATAATAATCCTTTAACCCAGTATGTGTCTCAAAACCCTCACGTTTTCTGGAATGTTTGGCAAGAAGCCTCTAAAATGCCCCCCAAATAATTTCTTATAAAAATTCCTTCCTTTGTGTAACTTGCTTCTAATCGTTAGAATATGACAATATTGAAGGAATGTCACTCCCATATTATATTACAAAAGACTGACTTTCATCTTGCTAGCCAACCCTCTCTTAAGAACAATTTAAGAAGTAATATTGACTGCATATTGTGATTAATTACTTGCAGAATGTGTAGGTTCTAAAGGAATGTAAAATGTCTCAGATGATGTCCAGGTTTCTAGTATGGATCACTGGGTTGTTTTGGGCGCCATTATTATAGAAGGGGAATACAGGAAGCAGATCGAATTTGGGGAAAACTAAAATTATTGTTTAAAATTATTAAATGTGTTTAAAATATTAAATGCGGCTACAGGCACACAAATGAAGTTATCCAGCAGGCAAATTGATATTTGAGCTTGAATTATCAAGTCTGAACACCAAAGCTAGAGATATGCATTCATAAGGTAAAGAGCATGCTGAAATGATAAGAATGTGTGGGATCTCTGTAGGAGAGTGAAAAGAGTGAGAAGAAGGAGAATACATATGCAAAGCTTGGCACTAAAAAATAGACTCACTAATATACTTAAAATACTGAGAATTATTTTAAAAAAAGAGAAAGGCAGCATTACTCAGGTTGTGAAGAAAAGATATTTTCATGTCTTACAAAAATTATTTTATATTCTTTGAGTCTCTGCATGTAATATCTCTGTCTGTATTGGTATTTAAAATTTCTGTAGATAAAAGTTACTTAAGTTTATTTGATATATTTCCTCCAATTTACTTGAGCATGATACTTCATTCACAATCTGGGTATTAACAGTGTTACTGAGGCCAGTGTTTCTGGTTTGGAGAGAAATGTCAATGAGTAAATATACAGTCTGCTCAATGGAGCAGAAATGCCTAATAATAAAAGGATTAAATATGTTTATTAAATTTAGCAACATAAAAGGTGTTCCCGTCCTCTGTCTATGAAGTTTTACTAAAGTGAAGAAGACAGAATTTAGATTACATAGAACTAAGGAGTTAATTGAAAGTTAGTAAACATGGCATCAGGAGGAATTGAGTTCCAAGATCCAAAATTTAAGGAAATGTCTAAAGATACTATGGTAGAGGTAAATGAACAGTCAGGTAGTGTTTTTATAAAATAGGAGAATTGAACTGGTTTTCAGATGTGAAGAAAGAATCACAGAAAATAAAAACAATAAAAAGTTAACAGAGAGAGAGAGTCCAAAAGATGTAGAAAATACAACAGATAACAGATACAAGATTCCAGAAAATAATGGAAAGGATATTTTCAAGGTCATTGGCAGAGGGAATTGCATTGACAAAGAACCTCAGTCACTAAAACAGAAGGAAAAATAATAAGCACAGTTTGCAACGTTGGACAAAGATCCACTTTTCTAATATATAGGGCAAATTCATAAACATGGTGTAATTAATTAAATTTGGTAAACAAATCATCATGCATATGATTCATGTTCAGCCATATAACATACAGGAAATGGTAGTAGGATGAACAGAAATTACATAAACAAATATTAGCACTTCAGGAGAAAAGTTAAAATTATTTTTAATTCTCAAACGCAAGAACCCATAGAAATAAAACCATTTTAATTCTGTGTCTGAATTATAGCAGGAGCACTTAATAGTCTCCTTTTCTCAATGTAGGGAAAAAAACCCCAAAAAACTGTGAATGGCCCTAATTACCTGTCAACAGAGAGACTAAGGTATAAGGATAGAAATGAAATGTGACTTTATCTCCAGCCTTATTCTTTCCTTCTGTTGACAAGTAAAGAGGTTGTTGACAATTTTTTGATTTCAGTTGAAGCTGACTTGTCACTACTGATTCAAATTAACCAACTGCATGTTTGAAGTCAAAGTAATATTACTCAAGAGCTCAGTTTCCTCTAACTTTCATACTAGCCATACATTTGTATCTGTATTACCTATAGCAATTTTTCTGGAACATTAAAAGTAGTAAATCCTTCAAGCAAAATTGTTATTTCATATTGATTTAGTAGAAACATGAAGGTAATAAGTGCCTAACTCAGAGAGATTAAGTGTTCAATAATTGACTTCTGCTTCTGGTCAAGATTTAGAAACAGGGACTACATGTAGTCTTACACCTGAATCAAATAAAAACATGGACAAAATAAATAAGATTCTTTTTAAGATAGTGGGCATCAGGCAACAGAGGAAAATGATTCCTTGGAAACAGAAAACGAATGAGATAGTAAGCTAAAGCTACACCCATGTACTGCCAGGAGTTTCTGGGCAATGGCTAAGGTATAAGAAACCCGAGGGGAGTCCTCCAGGCTTCCTGAAGTAAAAGGGACATGTATACAATAAACCCTAAAACATGCACTAACAAACAAAGCAAAGGGTTACTTTGATAAGTCAACAAAAGAAAGAGTAGAATCAGAAAACAGCAAATATTAAGGTGATAGATTGAAAATTATATTAACTGCAAATGATTAAAACACCTTAATTAAACAGAGATTTTCAAAAGACGAAAAAACAATTCTAAATATATGTTGCCTATAATAAAGATATGTTAAAAACATATAATGACTCCAATAAATTCAAAGTAAAAAGTATTAAATGATATACCATATTAACACTAGTCAGAAAACGGCTGAATGTCAGACAAAATACCTTCAAAAGCAAAAAACATTGCCAGGTATAAAAATGACCATATTTTAATAATAAAATTTTCAATTTATTAAGCAGATATAATAATCCTAAATAATATACACCTAATAAGAGAGCTTAAAAATACATGATGCAAAAACTGATAGAAGTTCAAGGAAAAGAAATCCAAAATTGTATTAGAGAATTCAACACTCTTTTCTCAATAATTGAGAGAGAAATAGAGTGGAAAATCAGCAAACATGTAATATACTTGGACAACATTATTAATCATCAACATAATGAAATTCGTATAACATTACAGCTACTGACAAATCATCATGCATATGATTCATGTTATTTTAAATAACATGAATAAAATACATGTTATTTTCAATAACACATGAAACATTTATGCAGATACACTAAATTCTGGACCATAAATCAACTCAGAATAAATTCGAAAAGATTCAAGTTATGTAAATGACATTGCCTGACCACAATAAAATTAAATTAGAAATCAGTAAAAGAAAATCCTCTGAAAAATCCCCAAATATGTGGAAACTAAATAAATGACTTTTAAATAACCCATGGGTCAAAAAGAAATTAAAAGGGAAATTAAAAAATATTTTGAACTAAATGAAAACCCATCAGAATTTGTGGGAGACTGATAAAACAGTAAGTAGTGGGAAATGTATAGCTCTAAATGCCTATGTTAAAAAATAAGGAAAATGGTAAATCAACTACTTCAGCTTCCAACTTAAGAAACCACAAAAGGAAGAACAACAACAACACAATATATATATTTATATATATATAAAGTAAACGGAAGAAAGGAATTAGTAAAGATCTAAGAGGAAATCAATGAATTAGAAAACAAAAACAACAGAGAAAATGAATAAACCCAGAACCTGGATCTTTGAGAAGCAGAATAATAAAATTAATTAGCAGAACAGGAAAAACAAAAAGAGGGTATATACAATTTACTATCATCAGGAACGAGAGAGGGAATGTCCCTCGAGATTCTACAGATAGTAAAGAGATAACAAGGAATCATTACGAATGTTACTCCTAACAATTCAACAACTTAGATGAAATAGATTACTTGAAAGACAAAAATAGCCAAGGATTACTCAAAAATAAATATATGAAAAAGGCATGATCAAAGTAATGAAAAGACACACCAGATACTAGAGAAAATATTTGTAAATCATTTATCTGATAAGGGGTTTGAATATAAAAAGAATTCTTGCAAGTGAAAATTAAGATAAGTCAATTTTTAAAATGGGCAAGAACTAAATGTTAAAGAACATTGAACTGTACATTTAAAATAGGTAAATTTGAAGGTATGGAAATTATATTTCAATAACACTGTTTTAAAAAGTGAAATAGATGAAATGAATAGTCTAATACTATCAAATATATTGAATTTATGGTTAAAAACATTCCCAGATTCTGGGCCAAAATGGCTTCATTGTTGAATTCTACCAAAGATTTGAGAAAGAAATAATACCAATTCCACACAAACTTGTCCAGGAATTAAGAGAGAGGCATACTTCCCAACTCATTCCATTATTACCTGGTATCCTGATACCAAAACCAAATAAAGACATTACTAGGAAAGAAAAATATAACAGAAATTTCTAACAAACCTAGATGCAAAACCTCTAAACCAAATTTTAGCAAATAGAATCCAATAATATATAAAAATGATAATGCATCATGAAAAAGTGAAGTTAGCATCACAAATACAATATGATTTAACATGCAAAAATCAATCAGTGTAAATTACCATAGTAACACTATCATCAACAACAACAGCAAAATATATGACCATCTAAATGGACACTGAAAAGACAGGGCACAAAAATTCAATATTGATTTCAGGCAAAAACTATTATCAAACCAGGAATAGAAGAGAACTTGCTAAACCCGCTAAAGGTCATCTATAAAAACCTGCAGCTAACTTCATACTTACTAGTGAAAGAATGAATGTTTCCCTCTGAAGACTGGTGGCAAGTCAGGGACGTCTGTTCTTACCATTTCCACTCAACCTTGTACTGCAGGTTCTAGCCAGTACAATCAAGCAAGAGAAAGGAGAAGCATCCAGAAAGGGGGGAAAAAAAAACTGTAGAAAATTTCATGGAATCTACAAAAATAAAAAATAAAACATGCTGGAATTAATAAGGAGGGATTCAGTAGGGGAAAGGTGTATGGAGGAGCTGGATGGAGAAGCATGTTCTTTATTGACTGGTGTGATGGTTTTGTGGGTATGCATGTATGTCAACACATAAAATTGTATAATTTAAATACATCCATTTTACTCTATGTTCATTATATGTCAATGAAAATAATCAAAAACATTTTCAACAAATATAAGGAAATGTTAAGTTCTTAATTTACAAAAAGACTATAAAAACATAAGGAAATTATCATCAAAAATTTTTAAATGAACAGATATGAATAATTAATTCCCAGAACTAAAACTGGCCAAAGATAGAAACATCAATCAATGAGCTGAACAGAGACCAAAAATAAACCAACACATATATAATCCACTTATATTTAACAAATTTTCAAATTCATGTCAATGAAGAAAAAGTCTTTTCAGCAAGTAGTACTGAAAAAATTGGAGGCTCATAGAAAAAAAAATAGTATAACATATAACATACCTCGTACTTTATTTAAAAAAAAAAAACTCAAAAAGCATGATAGACTTAAAGTAAAACTAGACAACTTCTAGAAGGAAACATAAGGCAAGCCTTTGTGATATTGAAAGATTTCAAATTTTTTCGTATGTAACATAAAAAGCCTGACCCATGAAAAAATATTTTGACAAAGTGGAGTTCATTAAAATGGAACCTTCTACTCTTCAAAAAAGAGTGCTAAAATGTTGCTAAGATAAGCCACAAACTGGGAGAAAAATATTTGCAAAGTACCTATCTGATAAGGAAATTTTCTGCAGAATATAAAACGAACTCTCAAAAATCAATATTTTTAAAATTCTGCTTTAAAAAGGAGCAACAAGGGCTTCCCTGGTGGCGCAGTGGTTGAGAGTCCGCCTGCTGATGCAGGGGACACGGGTTCGTGCCCCGGTCCGGGAAGATCCCACATGCCGTGGAGTGGCTGGGCCCGTGAGCCATGGCCGCTGAGCCTGCGCGTCCAGAGCCTGTGCTCCGCAACGAGAGAGGCCACAACAGTGAGAGGCCCGCATACCTCAAAAAAAAAAAAAAAAAAAAAAAAAAAGGAGCAACAATTTAACAGATACCTCATCACGAAAGATATATGGATGTCACATAAGCAAATGAAAAGCCAATGTCTTTAGTAATTAGAAATACAGATAAGAACCACAAATGAAACACTGCTACACACTTATTAGAATATCTAAGATTTTGGCAAGAAAGTGGCAGAACTGGAATTCATATTTTGGAAACAGTGTAGCCTTTATTAAAAAGTTAAACATAAGTGTAATCTCTGTTAGTTCAGGGATAATGTCTTCCCTGTTTATACACATTGCATGTCCACATTCATGGACTATTTATGCACACAAATTTGTAATATACCTGTGTCACATGCCAAGTGTCCATTTATGGATGTGACTTTTATGGGCTTTTCATCTTGTTCCTTTGATACACTGTGATAACTACCAGAGTTTTATATTAAGCACTGATAATAAGGGGAGTAAGTTCCTTATACCCTTCATAAATTTCCTTCTTCAAAATACTTTCCTTTATTCTTACCAATTTATATTTAATTATGAGTTTACAAATAAACAAATTCTAGGAAAAATGCTGTCAGAAAAAATTTTGCATTGATTTATTCATTAATTATGGAAATTTACATCCTTACAATATTGAAATTTCCAACACAGGCAATTTTTTCTAAATATTTCAATCTTCTGCACCTTTTTAGTAATCTTTTAGTTTGCCCTGCAATGATTTTGCATGTGTGTTTTTGGTTTTATCCCCATCTACTTCTAAACACACACATTTCATGTTTACCATTTTCTTCTATTTAACATAATGTTGAATTTATTCATTTTTTTGACTTACTATTATCTGTCTCCTCCAGTAAAACAAAAGCATTACACATGCAGATTTTGTTTGTTTTGGTCACAGGTCTTTCCTAATGACTGAGAACAGCCACAGGAAGTTTCCATACATATTTGCTGTATTCAGTGTTTTGGCCTTTTAATGTGTTAACACAGTAAATTACTTGAGTAGCAAATTTAGCGTTAAAACATGCTAGCACTCTTCGAACAAGCCCTACATAGCATGATTTAACTTCAAATACATTGTTAGATTTTTATGTGAATATATTGCTTGAAAATTTTGGATGTATGCCTGTTGGTAGCTGCAGCTCTTTTTATCTTCTATGATCTTTTTCAAGTATTATTTTTTCCTCTTGTACATTTGTTAGAATTTGCCTCTCTGGTGATCCCTTAGAAGTGTATTAAAAAACTGAATTAATATTTTTGGCAATTATTGATCAATTTTGTTCATTTTAGTAAGTTTTTTATTTTACATTTTAAGGGATAATTGTCTGTTTAATTGAAATTGTTAAAAATATTGCCTCAGTTCTGAGCATTCATTCCATTCATCTTACATGATATTGCTGTATTTTGAGTTCTACTTTGATTTTAAGTTTGCTGTTTTGATTATGGAATTTAGATTCAATATTGGTTTAAGTTATCAAAATATTTTAAAATTTGTTTACTTTTTGCTTGGCTATTATCTTTTCTACTGGGTTCAATTCACATTTTAATGAAGTAGCTAATTTGTTATTTTATAATACTGTACAGATCTAAGCTGCCTCAATCTTTTTGTATGGAATTTTTTTCCTAATTCCTTAGTCTTAAACTGGTAATTATCTGAGTCAACCATTATTCACTGTAAGCTATTTTCACACAGCACTTGGAAGGTAATATCCTTTGGCTTTTATTGATCCTGATGTGAAAAAATGTTCTTTCTTCGTATATATCTTTTTCCCTGATGAATTTTAGAATTTTCTCTGTGTTTTTTTTTTTTTTTTTTGAAGGAGAGGGGGTGAGGGATACAGTTTCCCTGTGGTATAATTGCATTTGTGTTTATTTTAGCTTATCATCTCCTTCATTTTGTGCTTCTTGAACCATTTTTAAAAATATATTCCTGTCATTATACTAAATAGTACTTCTTTTCCTCTTTATTCTTTCTACCCAAAATTATTTTAGATCTATTTTGAATATGTCTTAATCTTGCATTCAAATTTTGCAACTCTGCATCTTTCTCAGCTCTACTTGTTGACATACCTTCAAATTGTCTTTCAGTTTATGAATTTTGTATTTAGCCTTGTTAAATCTAATATTTGCTCTGTCCATTGGTTTCTTAATTAATGAGTATATATATGTTTTATATCTAGACATTCCATTTGCTTATTATTTTCAAATTTGACAATTATTTCTTTCATAAACTTTGATCTTTTACTTTGGTTTTCTTTTTATTTATATCTTTTATTATTGTAAACATGTTTATTTTACTTTCTTTTTCAATTAAAGTATTCTACTATCTCAAGTAATTAAAGTGTGGTTCATCCTGTTCAAAATACTTACTGATTGTCACTCATGGTTAAATATTTCCTCATGAATTTTAAGGGTTTTTTTCTGAGCCCATCTTCAGTGGAGATATTTCTTAGGTCTATATTCCGCCAATGCTGCCTGAGTTGTCAGATTGTCTGTCCATAGCATTTTGTGTTTTCTCCTTGAAGACATGCCAGTGTTTTTAATGTTAATTCCTCAAGTTACATACCCTGCAGCATATACAATTTCAAACTATAAATAGATGAAAAGCACAGACTCAAGATTCTGATATATCAGAGGTGATATTGAGTCTTTCCCCAAAGTCCAAGCACAGACAATTTTGCTTTTCATATCCCTGTGCTAGTAGCCAGGAATAATTTGGTTCTCCCTTTTATAGTCCCTGAAAATCTCGGTTCCAACCTCAAGTCTCATAGTTCTTATAGGGCCTAATTTTATCTCCAGTCTTTCATTATCTTCAATACCCAAGGCCCTCAGCATTACCAGGTTCAATGATTCCACTTTCAGTGCTCTATCAGCATTAGTTTACATGCTGAAGACATTTTATTTCTCATATGTGAACCTACTTTAGTTTCTGTGAGTCCAGTTCTTTCACCTTTATCATACCTAACATTTATTACTATTTAATTAGAAAAAAATCACATATTCTTGGTTATCCATTTTGCCAGAACCAGAGGTTAAAGTACTTTAAATCTCTCAGCATTTTATTTCAATGCAGATCACTTGTATGTGAAGTCTTCTGTGTCATACCTCTGAGGGCAGGCTTCTTCCTGTTTGTGCCTTGTAGGCACTGGGGCACCAGCTACTTGTCTCTTCTAATAGGATATGCAGTCCAATTTTCCCCTTTTGCATATTTTTGTGTTTTCTAGCCTGTTATATTTCTTCTAGGAATGAGAGATCAGCATAATTCAGCATTTGGTTAGAGACTATTAATATATGAGTCTTAAAAGAGAATTTGAAGTAAAAATGTTTTCACTAATGAAGATTCAAATTGCACCCACCTCCACCAGGTGTGGTGATTTTCTCTTCCTCTTCCCCCCGGTGAGGAGGAGGCCTTGACTTTTTACCGGTGGTCTACGTTATTCGAAAAAGTAAGTGAACCAGATGGTACCAAAATGAATGTATAAATTAGGTTCTGAAATGCGAGCTCCCTCCCATGAAGGAATGAACTCCTAACAGGCTCTGATAAGACAGCTTGCATTGTGATTTTTCATTTTTTTCTTTTTTTTTTTTTTTGCGGTACGCGGGCCTCTCATTTCTGTGGCCTCTCCCGTTGCGGAGCACAGGCTCCGGAGCCATGGCTCACGGGCCTAGCCGCTCCGCGGCATGTGGGATCTTCCTGGACCAGGGCATGAACCCGTGTCTCCTGCATCGGCAGGCGGACTCTCAACGACTGCGCCACCAGGGAAGCCCAAGAAGTCACTAACTTTTTGAGCTCAGTCTAGGACACTCATGGCTCTAACTTGATTACTTTAATTAGGCACCATAGAAGAAGTGACTGACTCCTGTGTACCTCAAAAAATGGCATCACAAATGGGAAATTTCAAAAGTCATCCTTTTGAAATACAGCATACTCTAATATGAGGAAATATTTACTTGGAAATTTCACATTTACACTCATTATATAATGGAAGGGGCTTATTTATTCTACTTACCAATGAGGTCTTATGCAGAATATCAGTGTGTAGCTCAGTGTGAAGATCATTTTGATCAGTTTACAGAGGCAAACTCAAAATGGTCATTTGTCAGAAGCACATCAGTAACTCAGACTCATTTTGAGAAGCATCCTGCCCCTGCCCTTTTCTCTTAATGAACCTTTTGCTATGCCTATGCTATCTAATGACTATCAGGTCTTGTTGAGACTTCTACTTAACTATTATTTTGGTTCAATTATACTTTCCAAAGAATTATTTATAGATTATTGCAGGGGGCGGGGAGACACAGAGAGAGGGAGAGGGAGAGAGAGGGAAAGGGAATTGATTATATATCCGTGTTTAGATAATTTGGAATTTAGCTCATCTGGGGAGATTATTATTCTCGTTTTAATGCTAGACATGATATCTCAGTTATTGACATGCCAGTGACCTTATCATTTAATTGGCAACTTTTTGTGTTCTAGGAAAGAGTGTTAATAAATACTGGGTTATGTCCCAGTTTTGCCACTATAATAATTTCTCCCTTCTCCCTTTGGTCTCATAACAGTGTCAATGATAGGGTGCATGGTATAATCTTGCACCATTTTCTTAAGGGTAGGAAGTTTAGTGAATTATTTGTGAGCCATATATTACATCACAAATATGAGCATACAAATGGATTTCGAGTCTATGAAGCTAGTGTATCACCGTGAAAGAGCTATGACCAACTCTATAATCAGGACTCCCACATATTATACAGCTATTAATACATGTAGGGATGAAACTCCTGAAAGACCAAGCTTGGGCCTTAGTAAACCATTTTTCTTTACTGTAGGGCTCTCATTGCCATGTCCATGTTCTGGAGACTCAAGGATGGCATTGTGACAGGCTTATAGTAGTTACGATTGTTTTGGAAATTTAATGCCTTTCTGAAATTCACCAAAAATAACCGAACTTCCCCTGAGCAGAGCTGTGAGCACCACAATTTTAATAATTCTGTTATAAAGCCTTGAAATTGTTGAGCAGGATGTCAAACTTCCTGAACTATTGATACAGTCACATATTCAACAGAAAATATAGCCTTAATACAACTTTGTAGTTTTGACGTGGATTAGTTTATTCCATGGTAAGGCACAGTTTCTAACATCAAAGTGTGGAACATACTGAGTATGATCTGAAGCCTGTGCTTTTAGTTAGTGTGAAAAGGAGCATGCAAAAATACCATTCCCTAATGCCTGTTATCACCGTAAATGTCATGGGCTTGGTGCAGCCCTGCTTCTTTAATGTATTCCATTAACATAGAGTCATGTCATGTCAACATATTTCCTTTAAAAGGTACCACTATTTCTCTGAAAAGGTACCATGATCATGAACATGCTCTTAGAGAGCAACTGACAGTCCTGTTCTCCCTCAGCTACAGTTCTTCCCATACTCTTTATTTCATTGAAAATAATCAAATCTAGGCATGCATAAGCCTGGGATAATCTATCCAAATTGTCTTTTGGATATGGGTCAGCAGTAAGTAGATTTTCTGCTCTTTAATGTCTCTAAGTTCACACTGAATATTTTTAAGTATTTTTATTATTTAGATAAAGATAAATGCCTGGAAAATTTGTCATGGTCATAATAAAGAGATGTTGTCTTACTTATATAGTATTTTTTATCTATTTCTTTTTTATTTTGATACCTTATTTACAGTTTCTGAAAGTCCAGGAAAATATTTTTGGAAGGTACATAATGTAATACAGTACATCAGAATAAGAGACTGGTAGAGCTATGAAGTGTCTTGATGAGTGTCCTTTGTATTCTTCTAATCCTGTGATTGGAACTGTGCAACCTAGATGGGAGGTACCTTCATAGGTTCTTTCAGAGTTCTAGATCAGGAACCTGAGAAAGTAGAGTCCTTCAGAGATGGTTCTGAAACGTAAGCATCCATCACATCAGCTATTTGTTTCACTGGCCCTTTTTAAGCCTTTATTTTCACTGCCTTAAATACAGAATTTAGACATATAATATAAGGTTTCAACTTCTATTTTACTTTATTTATATGAAGTTGTAATGAGAGAAGCCACTGTGTTCAAAGATTTTCTTTAAGAATTTAAATACGCTGGGCTTATAGGTTTTCGTAAATCATTTGTTTTCTTAGATACCAATTTGTTTTTTTCTATATTAGGTTAGTACAAATTTCCAATTTGTACTAACCTAATATCAAATTAATCTATTCATGTTATACAGTAATTTTTGACAAACTAATCATATCAATTGACTACTGGACTTAAATATGAATGAAGAATAAAATGTTTGGGTTATTATTTTTTTTAAATCAAGACACACTTACTTGCTAGGACAGTATAATGAGTAAACCATAGTAACCCCACTCAGAAATCCTACAGTGTAGTGAGAAAGATAAACACATGAATAAATTAGGGTGAAAAATACAGTTGGAACAAAGAGAAAGGACTGAAATGTTACACCAATTGTATCCATGTAGCTACAGACAGGATCATTTTTAGACATCCTGCTTACTCAGAGCAGAGGCCATGATGCTCAAAATAATGGTATAGAAAACATTAGATTCTATTTCTGGAGTCTACTTAATACCATTTTAATATTCAATTTTGGGGGTTGAGTAAAAAATTATTTATATATAGAAACACATCCATGGACTTCCCTGGTGGTCCAGCAGTTAAGACACCTGTGCTTCCACTGCAGGTGGCACGGGTTGATCCCTGGTCAAGGAAGTTCCACATGTGTGGTACGCACAAAAAAAAAAAAAAAGGAAACACATCCAGTTACTAACATTAGTTATCTCTGAGTGGGAGAATTAAGTATAATTTTTATTTTCTTACTCAAAATGTTCTCTCTTGAGGGAAAGCAAAAGCCCACTCTTCTCAGAAAGATGCTAATATGTAAATCAATTAATTGTCCTTTCTTGATAGACACATTTGCTAGAAACAAATTCATGCCCTCATGTAAACTAACATGTAAATAACCCCTTGCTGCAAAAAGAATAGGTGCAAAGATTTTCATCACAATGTCATATATAAAAGCGAAACACCAAGGACATATTGGGATTACTAAAAGCAGGCTAATAAATAAATAAATATATAAAATGGAAAATTGACCACCAATTAAATTCTTTTTTTTTTTTTTTTTTTTTTTGTGGTATGCGGGCCTTTCACTGTTGTGGCCTCTCCCGTTGCGGAGCACAGGCTCCGGACGCGCAGGCTCAGCGGCCAGGGCTCACGGGCCCAGCCGCTCCGCGGCACGCGGGGTCTTCCCGGACCGGGGCACGAACCTGTGTCCCCTGCATCGGCAGGCGGACTCTCAACCACTGCGCCACCAGGGAAGCTCCTAAATTCATTTTTAAATGTTACTTAATATCATAGAGAATATTTACAACACAATATTAAGTTAAAATGTATAAGAAAGCCTAAATGCAGCCAAATATCATCATAAGCCATCTGTCGTTAGATTAAGTATAAATTTGATTTTCTTACTTAAACTTTTCTTTATCCTTCAAATTTCTGTATTTTTTAATAATGAGAAAGGAAAACTTTTTCATTATAAAAAGGAAATGATCAAATAATCCAAGTGATTTTCTTTTTGAAATTTTTGACTTATTGAAAAGTAATGGGCTTTTTCTTTCTTTCCCTTCCCTGTTCTCCTCCCCTGTTCTTTTCTGTACAGTAATTTATTTGGTTCACAACTTCCCATACTATGTTACAGGAAGTTACTGACAATTAGTGTGAGAGAAATATACACAATAAGAGAGTTGAGGTAGTCACAAAATTTCAAGACACAAGCATCAGAATTAGATTTTAACAGGAAAATGTGGTGCTTTTAAATCAGTTATGAGATTTGATATGTGGGGAGTGTGTTTCTTTTCACAATGTTTCCTCAAGAGTGATTCACTAAATTATAAAATGCAATTTCTGTCCTTGAAATGGGAAAGTTTTATGGACAAATATGTTACCATAGTACTTTATTTTCCCTCATCATATTATTTCTTCATAGATATAAATAAATAAGAAAAACACCTTTTCTTAAGCATATTTGGTGTTTGTTATCATCAAGAGTATAGGCATTAACTATTCTCCCAATCCATGTCTCGAAATTACTCATCCTGTCTTTGTAGAAACTGTAGTTCATTTTTATGAAACTTTCACTTTTATTCAATGTTACACTTAGATGCTTTCTTTTATATTGTTGCTCTGTTGAACTTGCTTCAAATATTCAATAAACAAAAGCTACATGATTATTATTTGTTTTCTTTAAATGACAGTTTTGCTTTCTAAAGCAAGAGATGAATATCTAAATCATATAATTGTCCTTACCATATAATTTTCTAGTCAAAAAAGTATACTTTTACAGATTTGGGAGAAAAATTTCAGTAAAATATTTGAGGTGGAATGCAACATTAAGCAAATTCATCTGCTCCATTCTTCATGATATTTTAGTTATTCAGATAAAATGTTCCAAGTATATGCACTTCACCAGCATCTCATCCATTTTCCAGACAAGCCACTACTCCGCCGTGGCAGTTTTTTTTCCTGCAGATCGCACGTTTATCTTGAGAATTCTTGTCTTCATAATGTTCTGGAAATTCCAGTCCATTGCGATTTGGCTTCCTAATGAAACCTAATGTAATCATATTGCTTACCAGAGAGGGGAGATTCTAAATAAGGATAGAGGAAAGATGTGGAATCTAGTTCTTTTCTTTAAATTGCTTGACATCACATCCAACCTGCTGTGATGAGTCATAATGAAAATCAGATCTTAAGGAGGTGTTACGCCCAATTTATTAGAGTGTGATTTCTCTGTGATTCCCGCCTCCCAACCTCCTTGATACTGACAAATTGCAATCTATGCAGAACAATTCTGGTTGATTGTTCAACTGCTCTGTCAGCAGCTATAAAGACTACCAATCAAAGGAATTTAGATATATCTACCTCACACTAACATTGGGACTCCTTTCCTCTCAGGTCAAGCTATGGAAACTGTAGATGTAACCTTGCTAACCTCAGTGTTCAATAAATATTTACTCAGCATCTGCAGTGTACCAGGCACTGTTCTAGGAGTTGAGGACTCAGAGTCAATAAGAGAGACAACAGTTTCTGCTTTCCCAATGCTTATATAGTCTAAGAGAGAGAGCAAGCACACATTTTAAAAAGTTTTAATAAGCATTAAAAGTTAAATAAATAGTGTGATAAACAATTATTTACCTGAGCTAGAGAGAGATTGAGGTTTTTAGCGAAGCCTTTATGAAGAGACCTTTGAGTTGAGATCTGAGGCAGCCATGTAAATGAAGAAGAATATTCTTATATCGATAATAATATTGTCAATACTAATAGCAATAATAATAGCAACAGAGGCACTTCAATAATTTTTTGTATTTAATACATTATTATTCCATATTATGACTGAAGTTAGAAAGCTCAAGTGACTTCTGAAAAACATACAGTAAGTAAAAGGCATAATTGGGAAAATGAGCACAGATCTACTTGCTTTGAAAACTCAAACTCTTAACTGGTGGTTCTCAATGCTGGATAGAAAATAGAAATACCCAGAAAGCTTATAAAATACCAATGCATTGCTCCATCCCTGACAACTATTGAATAAATCAACCTCTCAAAGTAGGTCCTGGTCAATGGTATATTATAAAAATTTCCTAAGTAATTTTAATGCAAAGTCAAAATTGAAAAGCACTGCTTTACTCATTATAATATTCTGGCATTACATTTAAAATTAATATGAAATACATATTGATCTTAAGTCACACACATAATACAGCATAAAGCTTCCAACCGTATTCATTCCTGAATATTCACTAAGCGTAATCTATTTCCAAGGTTCTAGTGAAGTCTGGGAATAAATATATAAATAAAACATCATCTTTGCCCTGATTATGTCCCCATTTTAATGGTAAATCTTGGTCATAAGAATGAATCAGTGGTTCAGTTCCAATTATAACTGACAATAATTTTGGTTATATGGATAAAAATTATGTTCTCTACCATGAAACACTTTTGGAAGTGCAGCCGGTAGGTCTATTATTCCTGTATAGTCAATTGCTCAAAATTAAAGAAGATAATGTTTGTTTCAAATTGCCAGGATAGCATTGTCTTCCACATCAAAACTTCAATATAATTTTATATTTTGTCCTATTACAAGAATATCCATGAAAACTGAGTAGTTCAAAGATATGACTTTGAAGTGATTGGAACTTTTCCCTGCCTTAAGTGTATTAATCCCTATATTGACTTAGTATTTTTATTAAGACAAACCACAAAGCACACAACCTGTGGGGGATATATTTCCCTTAATCCTCCTACTTTAATCCCCACAGATGCTATTTTCCTGGGTACTTATATCTAGTTTCAAATGTTATTGATTTTGTCAACTTTCCCTTTTGGGTTTCAAAACATAATTTGTTTTCTGTGTTTGGTGTTTCCAATTTAACACCTTCCTGGCATACGTGACAGAGCAATGATCAGAAATACTCTTTGCCAGCAAGATTAATTTTCAGAGTGAACAAAAAGTGAATTAGAGTTTGATTCAATAAATAATTATACTGTTAAAATCTCTTGAGTAACTATGAACTTGATACCATAAGCAGTGACTTATTATCGACTCTACTTCCATTGGGAAAAAGTAAGAATTCATGACACTGGCTTTCAATTCTTGGACTAAAGTAGGCATCGGGTATGAAATGGCCCTACATTTTTCTGAAAAAGATCACACTTTAAAACCATATTTTGCATCCCCTGGAGTACACATAAAAATGGTTATGAAAAAAATTAACTTTATTATAAGTAAGAGTTCAGGGGGCATAAGACCACAAAAGAAGGATTGAAATATTTGATAATTAATTAATCATTATACAGTATTAGATAAACTAATAACTCCAGATCTTTGTTTTCCCTTCAGTGTGTAGGGGTTTCTAATTCTTATTTTGAATGCTTCTTACGGGATTATTTAAAAAGAAAATATGTTGTCTGGTACAGAAATCGTTCAATTGTATTTTCATTTGGATCATTTTGGTTGCAAATGACAGAAACTAATCTCAAACTACATAGAAAAAAGATAACAGGAATCAAATAAAGATCAAAACAAAACCATGGAAAGAGCCATCATTCTTTTGGGCTTTAAGAGCAGAGGTGGCTCATTCTCAGTCTGCTCATCTCTGCTATAGTCTGATTTTTGCTTGTCTGTTTTATCTTCCCTATAATGACTTCATTTTCATTTGCTTGAAGCTGCCTTGTCCTTGCAAGAGAGCTGACGTGGCTACATTTTATATCTTTAACCACCAGAGAGCAATTGCCTTCTAGCTCTTTCTGCCCAAAATTGGCAAAGGAACTTCTTGATCTACCTTACGTCAGAAGCCAGCATGTAGAGAATTGTGATGGTCATTAATAACACCTCTTACGTTCTCAAAAATGTTGAGGTTAACAATAAAATATAGGGTCACCCTACATATTTGCCATGTGCTTGAAAAGAGAAAGCTCTTGGGAAAGAAGTGCTTGGCTGATTTCAAGAATCCACTAGATAACTTAAAGTAACAAGTAATTGTTAAGCACCTACTGTATTTGATGCTTTAAAAATTTCTTTTGACGTTCTCTCTCAATTGGGATGAATAACCTATATTTTACTTTGCAGATTCTTTGAATTAACACCCTTCACTATAGCCCACTTTTCATATCACATATCGCTTCACAGAGCATGAAAAAGCCAGGTGTCAAGGACTAGCAGAGCTTCTACTTTAATTAATAAGAAGTACCAGATACCACAGAACTTCCTCTTTCTAATGGCATTGCCATTCTTTAACATAAGTTAGGACAGGAAATGAAATTATCTGGCGTAAATCCTGCTGCAGCTTATTGGGCTCAGTCCTAAGGAAAAAATAAATAAGGAATAAAAATTCTTATGAAAAGTATTTGCTAAAATGAGTATGGAATAAGAAAGGCAAGATGTTAATAGTAAGCATCATTTTAAAAGCATTACAGTGACCGACTTGCTTGGGAGTTCTTGATATTTGACTGGAATACTGGCTGAAACTCTTTATTCTCCAGCCACAAATCACTTACTCTAATTTCCTCCCCATTTATAATTGTCCTTCTTTTTCCTGCAAGGGATGTAGGAGTTACAGCCCTAAATGTCTCTGAGTGGCATGAATGTGCAGCCAGGCAATGGATGAGCTTTTTAAAAGGGTCGGTAACTAGAGTTTATTTAACAATTCTGACGGCTGAAAATGAAGCAATGGAAGCCATACAGGGAAAAAGCCAGCAGATAGATCAAGTTTCTTGTGGGAATGAACTTACATTGCAGCTGCTCAAGGCTAACTTCTAAAATGTCTAAAAAGCAATTGGGTAACAAGGGGTAATTATAGATTAAAATTGCCAGGATCATTCTGCCATCGTGAACATGTCAGCAAGTAAAATACATAAAGAGCAAACATACCTCACAGGCAGCAAACAGACAGATTTTAACCCAAGTTATAGCTGCTGGGAGAATTATTCCAGCAGGATATATGAGTACTTTCCAAGTTAACAAACTAAAACCCTATGGGAGCATTATGTAATTGTGTGTAGAAGGATGGACATTAGGCAAGAGTTATTAGTTGCTTTATGTTGTGTCTAGGCCTTGTGAACTGCTGCCTTGGACAAAAGTGCTCTGAAAACTTTCTATAACAAATAAAATATATCATTTGCGGTTGATCATAAAATGGTTACAAATCCATCTCATCTTTTTGCATCCTCCTTTGCATTGTGACTTTGTAGTTCCTCTGATTAAGAGGTGGAGTCGATTGCCAACCCCCTTGATTATGTTTTGGCTGGTAGAACATAAGGATATGTAACATAAGCTGAGACTTGACATTCCTTATGCATTGCGGCTTGCCCTCTTCCAGCAAGCTTGGAAACCTGAGGCCACCATCTGTACTGCACTGGCTAATATACTGAAAGATGAGAGGTGAGATAGAAAAGATAGAAAAGAATCAAGCTCCCAAGATGACAATTTCTAACAACCAGACAAATAAATGAGGCCATCCTAGTTGAGATAAGAGAGTCTAGAAAGACCAGATGTTGAGCTAAATAGTGATTGTTGTTTCAAGCCAGTAGAATTGGAGGTATTTGTTGAATAGTAAAAGCTAACATACATCATTTCTCATTATTGGTGAACCACATGTATTTTTCATTATGATGTGGATTCAACATTTTCAACTCAACCTTTCTTTGTACATTTGAAATTTGATGTCAAAAAATGTTTTTCTTACCTTTAGATGATACGTATATATGTGTGTATTGATTGATTAATTCATTATTAAAGTTTAATCAGATATTATTTGCATAGCCTTTGGGTCACTATTTAAAAAAAGGTTTCCTGAACCAGCAGCATTGTTCACAGTACAAACTATTGTCTGAATCCCATAGCACATAATGAATTACCCAGATTAGAAGTGAGATTTATAAAACAGTTGCCTAGGCAAGCTTACTCCTGTTCTTATACTGTCAGGAAATTGGTAATGTTTTAGCAGCATATAACACATCAGAATATTATATTAATGTTGATTCCTTTAGAGTAAGTTTTTATATTATTATCTTTGTTCTTTTTCTTCTTCTTGGAAATTTAAATACAAGATTCTTAAGGGAGTGGTATTGGAGATAAACCAGATAATAAATTACAGGGCTTTATAAGATGTTTCCTTTAAATATGCAATTTTCAATAAAATATTTAACTACATGATAAATTTTTTAGGGGGACAAATGGAGGGAAGTTGAGTTCTACCACTCATGATCTCAAGAACTTGACAACAACAAATATAATTTTCAAAGAAGAGTTGAGCTTTAAACTATAAACATTTGGAATCAGAGTGGTAATATATCAAACCACTGTAAACCTTAAGACTCACAAGCTCAGGCCTGACTATAAAGTAAAGGTATTATTATAATTTAAAGAAAATATCACTTAGAAAAGGGACTGCTTTTCTTTAAAAAGGAGAATGGAGCTACACAGGGAAATATCAAGCTTGTCTATTCAGACATTCGGAAGGGCAAGTGCTCCTTGGCCTAAGAGCAAAGACTTTCATTCTAAGGTGAAGATGTGTTGATAATGCAGAAATGGATGTGTGAGGCTGTCTTGGCCAGATGTCAGAGAACAGCACACCATTCTTAACACTGCTAGTTTTCATATCATCTCGAAATAGTTCCCATGGTAATCTGATTTCTCATGTAGCATGTACACAGCAAAAGATGCTACTCTCCAGATGGTATGAGTATCCAGGCTTATTTACCATTTAAATTAATAATTATTTGTTCTGATGAACTTCTGATAGAAACCTGCTGAACTTTTGATAGAAACTTGCTGTTTCTATCAAAAGTTATTTATATGAGAGAATTTATTTATATGAGAGAATTCTAACTTGAGAGGTTTATTTTTCACTGTAGATAGTTGGATAGATATTCTGACTTTATACTTGCTGCCTATGAGTTTGATTGCTCTCAGTTACCCCCTGAGAGATAGGTAGATGTTGAGTTTGCATTGTGTCTCTGATCATATATGATTGCCATTTTGGGGTATACTGGCTCACTACATTAATCCCACACTGTGGAGACATGACTGGGTTTCTACATCCTACTCTAAGTAACATCCGCATAGTCTGCCTTTGCCCTTTCCCTTCAAACTGTTATAAAGGTGAATTAAGATAATTCTGAACCTGGAATTTTAAGAAAGAATTTTACTGTTTATTACAGAAAGTCTTTAAATGTCTACCTGGAGACTCTCTGATTCAGAAGTAGGACACAGGGGATATCTGCATTTTTAAATACCTCACAGATTGTTCTGAATAATTAGCAGGGTAAAGACTAGTGGTTTATTAATATTGGATAAAGTAAATAAGAACTATCAAAAATTTTATCATGAATGTCTCATTTAAAATTTACAAACTGATCTATATAGACAGATGAATCCTCTGAAACTCTTAGGAGGATGTCATGCTAGAAGTCAAATACTGGCTTCAGGGGAGAGGAAATTAGCTTATGCTGATGCCTTTGGTTTCCTCTAAGAGTTGCTTTCACAACATGTTTACCAAGATTCTGCATCCATTGCTGCAAGTGGTTGTATCTCCTGGGAGACATTCTCAGTATAAAAAATGTTAAATTTATCAGGATGTTGCATCTTTGTTCCCCTGAGAAACAGCAGTAGCAAAGCAAGACATTTACTTAAAATAAGAAATAGCTTTAGGGAAACCTTCAGGGAGAGGTGATCTTTGGGGGCAAAACAAGTTTGTTGTTACGGTTTGATATTTTACCTTTGTTCTAATTTAAAATGTAAGCTTCTAATAATGCAGCTAGAAATGTACCTAATTCTTTAGTAAGTTTCACTTTATTTTCTTTAAGAATCAGAGCTTCTGTCTCTTCTTTTAATTCAATCTTGAAAGGACTATAATCTTAATAAACTGAATTTTTACTATTAAATTATAAAATTATTCTAATTTGTTAGGTACTTAGATATTAAAATTGCAGGATATAAAACCAATAGATACTGGTTTAAAGAAATAAGCACATTTCCTTTTACGCATGCAGGTTTATAACTCAGTAAATATAATGGGGCCAGCGCTGTGTCAGATGTGCAGACGAGTATGGCAGGGAGGCACAGGGACTCACAGGATGTTACTGTAACGTACACACTAAAGATCTTTGGCTCTAAAGTCAACTGGTGTGGTCCAAAATCCTGTGTTTTACATCGATTGGTTGTGTGACCTTGAGTAATTTACTTAACCTCATAACATTCATTTTTCTTACTTGTAACTTGGAGATAATAATAGTACATACCCTCATAACATTACTATGGATGAAATGAGATAATTTCTAATAAAGCACTTAGCTTGATATATGGCATGAAGAAAATTAGTCTCAAAAAAGGCTTCTTCTTCTTCTCCTTCTTCTTCTTATTGCTACAAGATAAAATAAGAAACAGAAAAGTGAGATTATATTGTAGAGGTGAGTGGAAGAAGTTTTCTGTACACAAGCTGAGGCATTTGTACTTTGTGATGAAGGCAACTTAGAAACATTTTTGGTTGGAATCATGAGTGGGTTGATCAAACTTGTGAGATAGAAAGATCACTTTATTAGTTATTGGTAAGATGACATCATGAGCCATAAGCACTAGTGTGTCAGTCTCCATCCCCCACCCAGTAAATTCACACCCTGCTAAGATTCCTATTTAGAATGACGGAAGAAATGTTGAATTAGGAAGATGTTTGAATCAATAGTGGCAATAAGCACAGATCTTAGCCATACGCCAGAAAATCTGAGAAATCCCACTTAGAAATTAGAAGGAGGTTCAGATTGAAAGAAAGCAACATGGTGCCACTTCCAAACACCCTTTTTTGTTCCAAAAGCAGAGAACCCAGGTGGATACTATGGCCATCATGTGTGATCCAGTGGCATGTTTAATAAGAACCATAATTTCTCAGTAGGGAGGAGCCTAAAAACATGAGTATCCTGTAAAGACCGTAATGTGATAGAACATTATCATGATTTATATTTGTGATGCAGTTACAGATACTACTCATATTACTCCACTTTGTTGCCTACATTCATAATTGAAGGGAGTGCTAAACTTTTAATTTTGAGAGTCAATTGAATTGTAGAATTATTTCAGCAGTTTGTGCATACCTATTTTTTTCACTCATTACCTATTTATTTTTCTTTCTGTCATAGAAGTTACAGGATAATAAGGGGGAGTAGATGGGTTGTTTGATTATGATTTTATATAAAATGGACAGTAAAGATCTCTCTACTACGTAGACATCTGAACAGAAACACAATGGAAATGACAGGGCCCGAAATAAAGATATCTGGAGAATATAATTCTAGTGAGAGGAACTGGGATGTGCTGAGGACCCGTGGCAAGACTGTAACAGGTGTGTTTTAGTTAGGAATATCACAGATTCCAGACAGCCTAGAGCATGGTTTTCAAAGGGGACATAGTGGAAGATAAAGGTAAGGGAAGTGCTCTGTGTGTGCGTGTGTGTGTGTGTGTGTGTGTGTTGTGTGCGCATGTATGTTTGAGGTTGGTGATGATGGTGAATATTATATTTAGAGCCTCAATGGTCTTGGGGAAAAAAGCCACTATGAATAAAATTCTTAATTAATTGGGAAGATTGCAGCACTCTTTAAAATAGCCAAGACATGGAAGCAACCTAAAAGTCCATCTACAGATGAATGGATAAAGAAGATGCGGTATATACATATATAATGGGATACTACTCAGCCAAAAAAAATGAAAAATGCCATTTACAGCAACATGGATGGACCTAGAGATTATCATACTAAGTGAAGTAAGTCAGACAGAGAAAGACAAATATTATATAATATCACATATATGGAATCTAAAAAAATAATACAAAAGAACTTATTTACAAAACAGAAACAGACTCACAGACATAGAAAACAAACTTATGGTTACCAAAGGGGAAAGGTGGCGGGGGGAGGGATAAACTAGGAATTTGAGAGTAACATATACACACTACTATATATAAAATAGATAAACAGCAAGGACCTACTGTATAGCAGAGGAAACTATACTCAATATTTTGTAATAACCTATATGGGAACAGAATCTGAAAAAAATATATATATATATAAATTTTAAAAGTAAATTTGGGGCTTCCCTGGTGGCGTAGTGGTTGAGAATCCGCCTACTGATGCAGGGGACAGGGGTTCGTGCCCCGGTCCGGGAAGATCCCACATGCTGCGGAGCGGCTGGGCCCGTGAGCCATGGCCACTGAGCCTGCGCATCCGGAGCCTGTGCTCTGCAACGGGAGAGGTCACAACAGTGAGAGGCCCACGTACCGCAAAAAAACAAACAAACAGAAAAAGTAAATTTGGTACAGATGAGTACCATATTTGTTTTACATTTTAATTATTTTAACTGCTGTATGGCACATAGACTATAGAAGAGAAAGGGAAAACAAGGAGATAGTTATGGGAACAATTCAGATGAGTGATGGTAGCTTAGGACAGAGTTATGGTGGAGTTTGCAGCTGGAAGGATAAAGTTTCCATTTACTGAAGTGGGGAAACCTAAAAGCAGAGTATTGCCTCTAAAAACAAAAGTTAACTTTTGGAAAATTAATTTTATATGCTATTCAGAACCAACAAAGACTTTGGTCACTCAAAATTATTAGATTGTTCTAGGTGTACAGCATAACCTTCTAATAAAATAGGTGAAGGAGGTAAGGCTGCGTTCACTACAATATTCCCTTTAAGGAATATGTTACAAAGAACAAATCGTCAAGCAAGAGTCTACCACAGACACAAATATTTGCTAGCAGATGACGAAAAAGTTATCAAAGAGTTTCAATTTAATGCTTTGTTTTGTTTTTTTTTTTAGCTCTAACTCACCTCATATGAAATTTTTATTCAAGACAAATAGAAAAATATTCTAGATGCAAAATTCAGCAAGTTTTCTAGTCAACGTCAGGTGACTATTCTTTAATCAATTTTCAATAAACAAGTCATTTCAAAAACACAGACTCTATTATAATTTTCAAGAATGGGTAAGAGAACACATACTCTTTTCCATATATCTTGAGCAACACTAATTTCATCACAGAAAAAATATTTCTAAGACCCACACTATTTCCAAAACTCATTTAGCCTAGATCACACACATCAATAAATTAACATCCATGCCGCAGAATGGACACAACTTATTAGTCACATAAGATATTGAATTACAGAATTCTCTTAGAATGAGCTGCAAACCAACAAAGACATGAAATATGACAGAAATTTAGCCAATAAACGAGGTTTAGAATTTCTAAGGTATATCTAACCTTAGAATTGCAGAAGAATAATTTAGAGATGAGAATCACATATAGAAGAAACACAAAGAGTATGTGGAGAATTTATTTAAGTATTTCAAAGAGGAGATGTGCAGATTATTTCTGCATAAATAAGAATAATTTTGGTAATTTAAAGGTTATTTTTTGCAAGTGTACTAATAAATGTTTATTTTTTAAATTGTGTCAGTTTTTAAATTTCTTTTTTTTTAACTTTTTATTTTATATTGGTTCTTTAGAAGATAGTAGATCAATGGCTTCAAATATATAAGCGAGGTTAGTTTGAACTTGGATTTCACCACACAAACTATTTAACATTCACAATCAAGAAATCAACATTAATACATTTTTTGGAATTCACTTACTCCAAATATTTAATACCCACAAGCCTTTTCTCAAAATTAAAAATGATAAAAAACAAAGCAGCAAAATTGACGATATTTGCAGATATGATTGTCAACCAAAATATGAAGCAAAATCACGTGGCAAATTTACAGTCACTAGAAGATCCACATTAAAACCGTGACTTATCCATACACCTACATTAACGACTTAGAATATTTAATGATGAAATCACTTGTTTTATGATAACAATACTATCTATAAAAAGTAGAATAAGCCTAAGAAAACTCTTCAGGACTCACATACAAGAGCTAAAAATGTACAGGGAAATAATAAAAGAGTCTTGAATAAGATATACATTCTATTTCTGGGGTAAGAAAGTCAATATTTCAAATATGTTAAATCTCCTTTAAGTTCATCTGGAGGAAAAAAATATGGAAGAATAGCCAGAAAGCAGTAGGGGAGGAAGTAGAGGCTGGGAGAAGAATATTAGATATCAAGTTTCATTTTAAGAAATCATTATATAGTTTGGTTAAAAATAGATGATGATTAAAAGTGCCTAAAATTTATTTTTAAAAAGTGTTATTTCAAATAAGAGAATATAAATTTAATTTGTAGGCCTAAATATTAACTGTGATTTTTTTTTTACATCTTTATTGGAGTATAATTGCTTTACAATGGTGTGTTAGTTTCTGCTTTATAACAAAGTAAATCAGTTATACATATGTTCCCATATCTCTTCCCTCTTGCGTCTCCCTCCCTCCCACCCTCCCTATCCCACCCCTCCAGGCGGTCGCAAAGCACCCAGCTGATCTCCCTGTGCTATCTGGCTGCTTCCCACTAGATATCTACCTTACATTTGGTAGTATATATATGTCCATGCCTCTCTCTCGCTTTGTCACAGCTTACCCTTCCCCCTCCCCATATCCTCAAGTCCGTTCTCTAGTAGGTTTTTGTCTTTATTCCTGTCTTACCTCTAGGTTCTTCATGACATTTTTTTCCCCTTAAATTCCATATATATGTGTTAGCATACGATATTTGTCTTTCTCTTTCTGACTTACTTCACTCTGTATGACAGACTCTAGATCTATCCACCTCATTACAAATAGCACAATTTCGTTTCTTTTTATGGCTGAGTAATATTCCATTGTATATATGTGCCACATCTTCTTTATCCATTCATCCGATGATGGGCACTTAGGTTGTTTCCCTCTCCGGGCTATTGTAAATAGAGCTGCAATGAACATTTTGGTACATGACTCTTTTTGAATTATGGTTTTCTCAGGGTATGTGCCCAGTAGTGGGATTGCTGGGTCATATCGTAGTTCTACTTTTAGTTTTTTAAGGAACCTCCATACTGTTCTCCATAGTGGCTGTATCAATTTACATTCCCACCAACAGTGCAAGAGTGTTCCCTTTTCTCCACACCCTCTCCAGCATTTATTGTTTGTAGATTTTTGATGATGGCCATTCTGACTGGTGTGAGATGATATCTCATTGTAGTTTTGATTTGCATTTCTCTAATGATTAATGATGTTGAGCATTCTTTCATGTGTTTGTTGGCAGTCTGTATATCTTCTTTGAAGAAATGTCTCTTTAGGTCTTCTGCCCATTTTTGGATTGGGTTGTTTGTTTTTTTGTTATTGAGCTGCATGAGTTGCTTATAAATTTTGGAGATTAATCCTTTGTCAGTTGCTTCATTTGCAAATATTTTCTCCCATTCTGAGTGTTGTCTTTTGGTCTTGTTTATGGTTTCCTTTGATGTGAAAAGCTTTGAAGTTTCATTAGGTCCCATTTGTTTATTTTTGTTTTTATTTCCATTTCTCTAGGAGGTGGGTCAAAAAGGATCTTGCTGTGATTTATGTCATAGAGTGTTCTGCCTATGTTTTCCTCTAAGAGTTTGATAGTTTCTGGCCTTAACATTTAGGTCTTTAATTCATTTTGAGCTTATTTTTGTGTATGGTGTTAGGGAGTGATCTAATCCCATACTTTTACATGTACCTGTCCAGTTTTCCCAGCACCACTTATTGAAGATGCTGTCCTTTCTCTACTGTACTTTCCTGCCCCCTTTATCAAAGATAAGGGGACCATATGTGCTTGGGTTTATCTCTGGGCTTTCTATCCTATTCCATTGGTCTGTCTTTCTGTTTTTGTGCCAGTACCATACTGTCTTGATTACTGTAGCTTTATAGTATAGTCTGAAGTCAGGGAGCCTGATTCCTCCAGCTCCATTTTTCGTTCTCAAGATTGCTTTGGCTATTCGGGGTCTTTTGTGTTTCCATACAAATTGTGAAATTTTTTGTTCTAGCTCTGTGAAAAATGCCAGTGGTAGCTTGATAGGGATTTCATTGAATCTGTAGATTGCTTTGGGTAGTAGAGTCATTTTCACAATGTTGATTCTTCCAATCCAAGAACATGGTATATATCTCCATCTATTTGTGTCATCTTAATTGTGATTAGTGCATCATTTGCAGTAACGGACTAGAAAAAAATTGAAATTTCTATAAAGCATTAATGGGTTACAAAGTATTATTTCTACGTCCTTCATGATTCTTTTTCTTAGTTTCCAAATTATTTGCCATGAGCGTCAAAGCACTCACAAAAACAAATATTCATTGAGAATTAACTTGATTCTATGTAATATGAGAAGCACTTTACATCCACACCATATATAATTCTCACAAAAATTCTATGAAGTAATTATTATCAATCTCAATTTATAGATGAAAATACAGTTTGAAAAAGTTAAATAACTTCCATCATTTACAGATAGTATCAAATCTGGATTTGAACTCCACGTAAACTACTTTAAAAAGTCTACTATACTTTTATAAGCAGATTACAATTTTAAAACAGTCAACACCAAATCTTTGTGGTAATACTGCAGAGGATGGTATGGTAGAATCTAGATTCTCTTTTAGGAAGATATTATAGTTTTCCAGGTGAGAAATAAAAGATTGAGCTAGGACTATGGTAGCCAATATGAAGCTAAATTTAAGAGCTATTTAGGAGGTAGATAAATGGAATTGTTGTCATTGTAGGTATTGCTTATTTACTGTTGAACAGGAATCCCCTGACATTTCCACAATCAACAGAATAAGATAGAAATAACCTCACAGAATGATACACAAGTAAAACTTTGTGAACTTCAAGGACTTTTTAATGTCTTAGGGTGCAGTAGAACAAGTTCAGAAGATTTTTGTTTTGTGTTTATGTATTGGGGAAGAGGAGGTTTCTTTTGAATTTCTGTACTTATATAATGTGGATTGGTATTGGAAATTTTTTTTCTTTTCTTTTGCTTGAGGGAAGATATCAGGTGCTTGCTTGAATACCAGTGCTATTGGCAAGTAGCTGGTTATTTTTTTCTGTCTCTGTTTCTCTCTCTGTCTGTCTCTCTTTTACACACATACACACACACACACACACACACACACAAACACACACACACACACACACAGGACATATCCTATTCCTATGGTACATAAAGTGGTTTTTTTTACAGGATTTTTAATTTCTTAGGGCAAGTTCTTAAGACCTAATTCTTAAGACAAATAGCCCAAGTGTCAAACAAAATTGGTGTTATTAGATAATCAAAGATGTTTTATTTTAAAATTTTATTTAAAACACAATTTTAAAATCTAATGTACTGATATCTATTAGTCAACACCATAACTCTTGGCTTCACAGCTGTCTTTTTTGGTAAAATACCTTCTTCTCTGGCAGATTCTAATCTTTGTGAGGGTAGATATTTTATCACACTGCTTTACCTTATTCCCCTGCATTTAATATAATACTTAGCATATGGTTTGTGAGCATTAATTTGTAAAAATCTGTTAAATTTATGAGCAGTGTTTTAGAGTTCACTAGAGTAATGAACTTTGTATTTTTGAAGAATAAGAGAATAGAGAGAAAAGAAAGAGAAAAGAAAGAAGAGGGAAATAGAAGGAGAGAAGGAGAAAAGAAAGAAGGAAAAGGAACAAGGAAAGAGGTGGAGAAGAGAGATTTATAGGGAAAGAAAGAATGCAAGGGAAAGGGAAGAAATGGTGGCCATAGGGAAGAGGAGAGGAGAGGGAGCAAGAAATTAACAAGAGATAGGAGGAAAAAGACAGAAAGAATGGTGTGATGGGAGGGAGAATAAGGCCAAGAAACCAATGGTCAATTCAACGACCTTATCGGTGACCACGTGTATAATTCGACTTTCAAAATAATGTAAATAAAATGTCTAATTTTACAAATTCATAAATGAAACAAAACAAAAGAAAAACAAAGAAATAAAATATCTTACCCAAACTGACTCAGAACTAGATATTGCCACAATGAAGCTTAGGCCATGTTTGCTTTTTAATCTTCCTTCCATTGGACTATGAAAGAGATGCTCTCGAGACATGACCACCTTCAGCCTGGAACACTATGCAAGGATTGAATCATTTTCTAAGCTCCCTCCTTCATTCAGAAAATAATAATGCCTACTCTGGGCCAACTTCTCTCTAGGTTAGGTGAGCAAAATGGAAGTATGCTATGGTAAGATTTTTATGCTATGTGTGAAGTTACATAGTATCATTTGAATGTAAACCATGATAAATTAAAGATGTATTCTCTTAATCCTAAAGTAACCAGTAGACTACCAAAACAAAGGTGGGAAATGGAAAACAAACAGCTAGATGAAAGACTAAAACCTAACTATATCAGTAATCACATAAAATGTTAATCTTTTAACTACTCCAATTAAAAAAGTCTTGACCCAGCTATATGCTACCTACAAGAATTGCGTTTTAAATATAAACACAAGATTTTTAAAAAGAATGTAAAAGTATAGACCATGCTATCACAAGTTCAAAACAAAGCTGGAGTGGCTATATTAACATCAGTAAAGTAGATTTCAGAGCAAAGAATGTTATTAGGGATAACAGGGTTATTTCACAAGGATAAAGGAGTCTATTCATTAGGAGGCACCCCAATTATAAATTTTTATTTACTTACCTAAAAACAGATATACAAAATATATGAAGCAAAAACTGAAAAAAATACAAAAAGAGACAAATCTACCATTATAGTCGGGAGATCCAGCACCCATTCTTAATTAATTAATAGGACAAGTAGACAGATATGGAATATTTTAACAACACTATTGATCTATCAATACTTGAACTAATCATTTATAGAACACTCTACCCAATAATAGCCAAATGTATATTCTTTATAAAGTGCAAATGGAACATTTATCAAGAACTGAATATTCAGGGACAAAAACAAGTGTTTTAAAGATTTTGAGCCAAACAAAGTATGTTATCTTATTACAATAGGATCAAATTAGAAAGCAATAACAGAAAGAATTCTGGAGAAATCCTGATATATTGGAAACTAAATAACACCTGTGTAGATAACCTGATTAAAGAACCCATTAAAAGGAAAATTAAAAAGTATTATAAACTGAATAAAAATTAAAGCACACTGTATAAGAATTTGTGGAGTATCTCTAAAGCAATACTTAGGCAGAAATTTATAACACTAAATATTTATATTACAACAGGAGAAAATTCTTGAATTATGACCTCACCTTAAGACACGAGATTAAAAAGAGCACATTAAACACAAAGTAAGCAGAAGAAACAGAATAATAATGATTAAAGCAGAAATGAATAGTGAAATAGAAAACACAAAATGGGAATTCCAAAATACCTATAGTGTCTGTAATCTTCAAACTAGGAGATTATTTTTAAAAACGAAGGTGGATTCAGGGGCCTCAATATTCAGTATGAGGACTTCCTCTTAATTCCCCAAATTTATAATGGCACCAGTTTTACCTACAATGTTGGTGCCTTGGGTGTCTGAATCTAAGAACAGCCTTGTTTAATTTCTCTAGAAACTGCATTCCGGGTATCCTGTTGGGTAATGCTGCATATATAAATGTCTTTAAAAGACTTAAAAACAATTGTTTTCACATTCTGCCTCTTAGCCACTTTCTATGGTAGCTGTGTAATCAATTCCAGAAAAATTATGAGTTCTTCAGGTTGAACTGCTTGACTTCTCTTTGTTCTTTTTTATTCCCTGTGGACTTGTAGGTTTTAAATTCCCCGATCTACAAATTACTTACCACTCCTCTGTTTGATTGTTTTACATTTTTTCATGAAATATGAAACATATGATTCATTTCCTTACACTCATTAATTATTTGCATAGTTTTTAGGTGGTTTTCAATAGTTCTGATGATGCCACTTCGTGGAATTTTCCCAATTTCACCAGTTGAATTAAGTTAATATGTTCTTTAGTTTCATTTAATGCAGAACTCTTCAACAATTTTTCTTTGTCTTTCTTAACATAATTGTTTGTTTGTTTATTGTTTGCTTGTTGAACACTATAATAGCCAGTTGTTTTGTAGAATCTTAATTTGGGTTTTCTAATGTTTCTTCATGATTAGATTCATATTATTGAGCAAGAATACTACATAAGGGAAGCTGTGTCCTTTTTGGTGTATCACAGTCCAAGTCACATGATGTCAATTTCATTGTTATTGATATAAACTTTGATCTCTTGATTGAGGTAGTGTCTGAGTTTCTCCAAATTTCATTTACACCTTGATGAGGAAATAATGTTAACTATGCAATTATTCTGTGTCCATAAAAATTTCACCCACTGGTTTTGCGTTTATTGATATTTGCCTCAATTAATTATTACAATGATTGTAGTAAATTTTTACTTTACTAATTTTATCATTCCTTTGATACTTATTAATTGGCATTTTCTGTATATGTATGTATCTATGTATGTATGTATGTCATTGGGAAATCAGAGGCTAATATTACTCAGTGTCTTATGATCCATTATTGTCATTATTCATTTTAATGCTTTAAATTGTTACAAATTGGCCAGTGAAATTCCCACCTACTTGCTTTCTGTGTCTTTTGTTATGATCTTAAGATTATAACAAACACCATGTGCATTTCCATATTCTTTAGGCACAAGACATTGTTCCAGGCTCATTTAAAACTCTCTCTGCCTCAGCCCTAGAATCAACCATTGCTCCAAGGAGCACTGGGTTCATTAGTTCAGTGAGGTATGTAGAAACCAAGACCAGAATTTTTGTCCAGAAACAGCTAAAAATATATGTTCATATACATAGATGTATATGTGTATGAGCACATTAAGAGTGATGAGTTTCTACTGATACCTCTAAATTTTTAATTCATTAGTCCATGGTTCTTCCTTGCCTTCCCCATCTGTCCATCTGCCTTTCTCGTCTCACACTGCCTAGAAACCCATCTTTTAACAACATCAAACATTTATTCACTTGCTAGTTCTATAATACTCACCAAAGTATAGGAATGCTGAACCAATACAACCGGAAAAAAACAAAACTACTAATTAGATTTCAAGATTTATTTGTAGTTGTATTTATCTTTAGCCTGACAGTACATAATCAAATATTTGTCCTATGTTCAAAACCTACTTGGATTAGTATCTCTTTTTTTCTTCTGTGGCATTATTTTTTATTCACTTGAAATACGGGTAGATTCCTTTGATTCTGTTTGTTTTCAGAATATAAATTTTATGTCTGATAATTCTAATTCAAAATAAAACATTGGGATGATCATTACTTAACATATACTTTTAAATGATACTTTTATATACAGGTGTATCTAACTCATTATTTCAAAACATATTTATAAAAAGTTTATAGTTTAGATAACATTAACACAGTTAAATACAAGAAAAATATTTAGTACAACTTTCTAAGATCAGTTTTCATAGTTCTGAGATGAATTAATCATACAATGATGCCTGTATAATTTTGATTAGTTTTGAAAAATCCCCTGGGGGGCAGACAGTGGACAAGGGTGCCAAGGGGTGGGCATTGGGGTGCCAGGCAGGCATGTACAGACTTTATATTGCTATATATAATGTACAGATGGACAGAGTCCTTCCCACTCCTTAACTCCCTGACCTTCCTTGACTTCCCCTTCCTGCTTCAGACCCCTTCCGCACCAGGCTAGGCACCCCAGGGGGGCACGCCCTGGCCCCTCTTTTGTCTTCTGTGAAGTTAGGACCTGTGCAATGCACAGACACTTTTGGAGAACTTGAGACAACAACGTCCCCTCCTCGCCTCAGCCCTGAGCCGGCCCCTAACTCCCAGAACCTTGTCTTGCCCACCCATCCTCAGTGGTCCCCATCTATCCTCCTGGGCCTTTTTCAAGTGCTTTGGCTGTGACTTTCATACTCAGCTCTCTTAGTCTAGAAAAATAAACTGGAGATAAAAAAAAATTTTAAGTGACTTTTTTTTTGTTAGAGTGATTTGGATCCCCCTTATCTACCTAGATTTTTTGAAATTTTATCTTGAAGATAGAGCCTTAATTTGATAATCTGTTACTCTTTGATCTTAGCACAGGTTTCAGGAAAAAAGAAATTTTTATATATACAAAATTTATTGTTTTGCAATATTTTGATGTGTAAATTAAGATAAAGTGCTTCCTTATAGCTGAATAAGAACAGATGCACATAATGAATATAACAAAAACAGAAGCAGATGGCATACTACATGTATAACATCTTAATTCATCCCTTTTTGTGTAATACAATTACCACAGGAAGTATACTATAGTTAACTGATTTTCTTAGAATCTGCCGGTTCCCTAAAGAAACAAGATGGCTTTTTAAAAGTTCTATATACATATATACATACGCAGTGTTTTGTTGTTATTATTGTTGGGATGTATTAACTTTCCCAATTAAAAATTTTAAAAAACACATATTCATATTATATTTTTCAAATTTCCGTGAGGCATTTCACACTGAATATTCAGGGACAAAATTTTACAGGCAAAAAGTGATATATTCAAATTTTTTCTCTATCTTTCTTTATCTATAAAAAGATGCTTGCTATGATTTCAATCTTCTTAAATGTATTAAGGCTTGTTTTGTGTCCCAACATAAGGTCTAGTTTTGAGAATGTTCCAGGTGCACTTGAGAAGAATGTGTATTCTGTTTTATTTTGATGGAGTGTTCTTTGTAAATCTATCAAATTCATCTGGTCTAATGTTTCATTTAAAACCATGGTTTTCTTGTTGACTTTCGTCTGGATGATCCAACCATTGATATAAGTGCATTGTTAAAGTTCTCTACTATTAGCGTGTTGTTGTCAATTTCTCCCTTTAAGTCTGTTACTAATTGATCTATATATTTTGGTGATCCTATGTTAGATGCACATATATTAATAACTGTTATGTCTTCTTAATGAATTGTCCACTTTATCATTATATACTGCCCATCTTTGTCTTGTTACCTTTTTTGGCTTGAAGTCCATTTTGTCTGTCATGAATGTGGCTATACCTGCCTTCTTTTGGATGACATTTACTTGGAGTATCATTTTCTATTCCTTCACTTTGAGCCTGTGTTTTTCTTTAGAGGTGAAGTGAGTCTTTTGGAGGCAGCATATAGTTGGGTCTTGTTTTTTAATCCATCCAGTCACTTTGTTTTTAATCCATCCAGTCAGTCAGTGTCTTCTGATTGATTAATTCAATCCATTTACATGTAAGGTGGTAATTGGTAAATGAGGAATTAGTACTGCTATTTTATCTTTGGTTTTCTGGTTGCTCTATATTTCCATTGTTTCTTTTTCCTTGTGTTTCTATCTGAATTTTGGCATGGTGGTTTTCTTTGATGTTTTTCTCAGTTTCCTCTTTTTTATGTTTCATGTCTCTTCTCTATACTTTTGTTTTGTGTTTACCATTAGGTACGTGTAAAACATTTCATAAATATAATACTATTTTTTTCTTCTCAAAGCATCTTATCTTCATTTGACTATACAAATTTGTTGTTTTTTTTTTTTCTCTCTTCCTATTTTGTGTTTTGGTGTTTCAAATTATTCTTTTTTATGTTGTGAATTTGTTACCAGATTGAAGTAGCTATTGTTATTTTTACTGCTTTTTTCCCCTTTTTAACCTTTATATTATAATAAAGTGTTTAAAACCTAGTCTGATATACAGTTGGAATTTTCTGATTTTGTCAGTCTACCTATCATCTTACTCAAAGTTTTGTGTACTTTTGCCTTTTTGTTTCTGGTAGAAGAGCTCCTTTCAACATTTCTTATAAGTCAGGTCTAGTGGTGATGAACTCCCTCAGCTTTTGTTTGTCTGGGAAAGCCTTTATTTCTCATTCATCTCTGAGTGTTAGCTTTGCTAAATAGAGTATTCTTGGCTGACAGTTTTTATCTTTCAGTATTTTGAGAATGTCACTTTACTCCCTCCTGGCCTGTAGAGTTTCTGCTGAGAAATCTGCTGATAGTTTAACTGCAGTTCCTTTGTAGGTTACCATCCTTTTTTTAATCTGGCTGCTTTTAAGTTTCTTTTTTTGTCATTGACTTTTTTTTGTTTTTGTTTTGTTTTTGTTTTTTTTTTTTGCAGTACGTGGGCCTCTCACTGTTGTGGCCTCTCCCGTTGCGGAGCACCGGCTCCGGACGCGCAGGCTCAGTGGCCATGGCTCACGGGCCCAGCCGCTCCACAGCATGTGGGATCCTCCCAGACCAGGGCACGAACCCGTGTCCCCCGCATCGGCAGGCAGACTCTCAACCACTGCGCCACCAGGGAAGCCCTGTCATTGACTTTTGACAGTTTTAATGCAATATGTCTTGGAGAAGGTCCTTTTGTATTGAAGTAATTTGGTGTTCTCTCTTAGCTTCATAGACTTGTATATCCAGTTCCTTTCTAAGGTTTGGGAAGTTTGCAGCTATTGTTTCTTTAAATAAACTCTCTGCTCCCTCCTCCCTCTCTTCTCCTTCTGGGATACCTGCTAGTCTAATGTTGCCCTTACTAAACAAATTGGATTGTTCTCTTATAAGTTCCTCATTTTTAAAAAAAATCTTAATTCTCTCTCTTCTTTCTATATTATCTAGATTTCTATCTTCAAGTTCACAAATTCTCTCTTCCATATCATCTGCTGTATTTCCAATGCTTTCTAATGCATTCTTCATCACATTTATTGAGTTCTTTAGTTCCAGAACTTCTGTTTAGTTCTTTTTTAGAGTTTCAGTCCTTTGATAAAGTATTCCTTCTATTCATTAACTTTATTCTTGAGCTTATTGAACTGCCTTTCTGAGTTTTCTTATAGTTTGTTGAGTTTCTTTATGACCGATATTTTGAATTCTCTATTAGTTAGATTGTACTAGTCTATGCTTTAAGTTTGGTTTCTGGAGAATTGTTATTTTCTTTTTATGTTACAGTGTTACTGTGGTTATTCATGGTGCTTGATGAGTTGTTCCTCTGCCAGCACATTTGTAGTAGTGCACACATTTCTTCTTTAGGTAAAGCTTTTATTATTATATTTTTCCCCTTGATTCTAAAGATTGAACAGGTTAGAAATTAGAGGCCATTCTTTTGCTTTCAAGTAGGTGGCGATATATCACAAGTTTTTGTTTCTCTTACCTGAGCTGCCTCTGGTTGTATTTGAGAATTGGCAGTTTCCACCCTCCACCACCTCTGTCAGAGGTGTAGCCTGGTGCACTCATTGTTGCTTCTTGTGCCTCTAGGGTCTTTGGTGCCTTGCTGCTGCTGTTTTCACTGGTGTTGCTACCTGGAGTACCAGGATGGTGAGTGCTTCCACTGTGTCCATGGTCTCCTGAGTCTCAGGCTCACTTGCCATGGGGGGAGGGAGAGGATGGGGTGATAACTGGGGTCATAGGTGCTTCTGCCATATCTGGAATTGTCAGGTTCATGTGCATCTCCACTGTGGGTGTGGGGCCAGAGTCATGGATGCCTCTATGACAGGAGATGGAGGAATCATGGGCTGCTGCCCTGTTCACTCTGGCTGTGAGTGCTGAGAGTCCAGAGTTGTGTGTGCTGCCTCCCATGAAGCTACAAAATTCTCTGAGGCTCAGACCTCAGAGTGCAGTGCAGGGGCTGGGGGTCCAAGATCACAGGCACCACCTCAGCTGTTCTCATGATTCTGCCTCCTCTATATGTTCTGGTCCACCCACCTTTAGACAGGCAGATGTGTGTAGTTCTCTAGTACCCTGGTGTGTTGGGCAGAAGCACCTTTGTTCAGTTATGGATGATTTACTGGCTGTAGATTAAGGGGAAAGACAAAGGGAGCATCTCAATGCTGACATCACTCCTCTACAGTTGACTTTATCCATGGTGATCTATTTCTGGGTTCTCTTCTGTTCCATTTATCTATTTGTCTGTTCTTTCACCAGTTCCATGCTGTCTTTATTACTGTAGCTTCATAGTAAGTCTTAAATCAAGTAGGCTTGGTTAGTCCTCCAATTTCGTTCTTCTCCTTCAGTACTGGGTTGACTATCCTGGATCTTTTGCTTTTCACATAAACTGTAGAATCAGTTTGTTGATATCCACAAAATAACTGGGAGTCTGATTGACATTGCACTGAGAAACAAGTTTTTCATATTAGTGTAGTCAAATTTATCAGTCTTTTAAAATGATTTTACTTTTGTGTTCTATTTAAGGAATGCTTCTCTATCCTAAGCCCATAATAATATTTTCTTAAATACAAAGTATTTTAATGTTAGCTTTTAAGTAATTTATCCTTTATAATTTTCTCTTGATATGTGCGTGATTTGAGGTGGGAATCGCCTTTTCATTTCTTTTCCCTGGTAGGTAAATCAATCACCCAATCACTCTTTGTTGATTATATCATCATTCTCAGTGATATGCCATTCTACTACATCATAAATCAAGGTTTTATATATGTTTCTATCTACTGTTTTTTTCTATTCTATTCCACTGTCTTAATTATGAATTCCTATATCAAACTGTATTATTCTGTAGTCTTACAGTTAATCATAACATCTGTTGGACAAATTTCTGCATATTGATCATTTTCAGAGGCATATTTTGGCTTTTTGTACTTCCCTATATATTTCAAGTTCCATGAAGAGTTGTTTTGGAATTTTTTTGAAATGTATGTGTTAGCAGATCAATTTGCAAAGAATGGTTATCTTTTTAAGATATTGAGTTTTCTAATGCATTAATATTATATCTACATTTGTTTAATGTTTTTAGTGAATTTATATTTCCCTCCCAAAATAACTTATTCATTGTTTATAAAACTCATTCCTGGGCTTCCCTGGTGGCGCAGTGGTTGAGAGTCCACCTGCTGATGCAGGGGACACGGGTTTGTGCCCCGGTCCGGGAGGATCCCACATGCTGTGGAGTGGCTGGGCCCATGAGCCATGGCCACTGAGCCTGCACGTCCGGAGCCTGTGCTCTGCAATGGGAGAGGCCACCACAGTGAGAGGCCCACGTACCGCAAAACAAAAAAAAAAATCAAAAAACTCATTCCTACATATCTTGAATTATTTTGTGTCTATTGTAAATTTTAAGTATTTGTAAAACAATTTTATAGCATTTGTTTAGTTAAGGTATTGCTGGTGTGTAGAAATTCAGTGAATTTGTGCAGTGATCCTATGCCCATTAACCATGCTGAACTCTCCTATTAATTTTAATAATTTATAAATTATTTTCTGTTACATATATGGACAACCTTATTTCACAAGAAAAGGCATGCAAGTGTTACTGTTTTCCATATTTTAAAACTAATCATAAACCCAGTTTCTAGTTCCCATCCTAAACAGCTAGTAGGAAAATATATCTCAGCCATTCCTGTGGTTCACGTATCCTTCCTCTAATTGCCCAAAGTCTGGGAGGTTTATATGCTTTACAAAAAAGAAAAGAATCCAAGTCCCTTATCCATTATAAACACCACCTCTATTGTCCCAGCGCACATTAATCTGTGAAATCTCTTCAGGCTACAAACAGTAATTGGGAAGCTGCCAAGCCTAAAAATTCTGGCACTAGATTCTATAGAGATACCCTATGTAGCCTTTCTCTGTGAGCACTTGTTCCCTTCTCACCATGCTTCAGAGAACCATGTGAATGCACCCAACATTCTTGGACACTTTCCATATCTGTTGAAATCTGCAATTCCTCCTCTTTGCTGTCCTCAGGCCCAATATTTTCTGTCCTGTACAGTATCCCCACCTCTACACATCATTCTAACATAATCTCTTTTTTTTTTTTTTGCTGTACGCGGGCCTCTCACTATTGTGGCCTCTCCCATTGCAGAGCACAGGCTCCGGATGTGCAGGCTCAGCGGCCATGGCTCACAGGCCCAGCCGCTCCGCGGCATGTGGGATCTTCCCAGACCAGGCCACGAACCCGTGTCCCCTGCATCGGCAGGCGGACTCTCAACCACTGTGCCACCAGGGAAGCCCTAACATAATCTCTTTAATTGATTTTAGTTTTATGGGAGAATTTTTAAAAGCTGCTGATTTCAAGTAACTTCTGGTTTTATTTTGTTTTTTATTGTTTGTTTGTTTGTTTTGCCTAGGGAGAAGGGTGTCATGGTGGAGAAGGGACCTGAGAGTAGACTTAATTCTTGTAAATTGGATGGGTTTCTTAGAGCATAAATTTGTATCTTAAACTGTGTGACCACACTTGTAATAAGGATTTGTGGGTGAGGGTGCAGGGAGATTAAGATATAAATTACTCGTATCTCCCAGCTGTCCAGATCTACGCTCAAGTTCGCACATGCATGCACCTCTGCTGTGTTAATTTTCTACTGCTGCTATAACAAATTACTGGAGACTTAGTGGTTTAAAGTTTGTTACCTTATAATTCTAGATGTCAGAAGCCCAAAATCAGTCTCACTGGGCTAAAGCCAAGGTGTTGACAGAGCTGGTTTGGATTCCTTGACTCATGGCTCTTTCTCCACATTACACCAACCTTTTTCTTCTGTTGTCACATCTCTTACTACTCACTCTGATTTCCTGCCTCCCTTTTCATGTTTCATAGGAATTTCAATTAGAAAAATTTTAATGTTTAACTTTAATATTCTCATGAATTCTCCTTCTGTATATCCCAGTTGGTGAAAGCAACTTCTCAACTACTTGCCTGATCATCATCCTATAATCTCTTGCCCACATCCAATAATTTTCTAAATCAGTTGTTATTTTCTAAAAATAAAAAATTGCTCAATTCACCCCTTATTTTAATTATAATTGAATTTTTAAATTTTTGTCTCATCTCTTACTCATTTATCATAACTTTTTGCAGTTTTCCTGCCATAAGACTCACCTTCCGCAAATCATCTAACCCCACAGTAATCAGAGTGATTTTTCTAAAACATAATCTGATCATGCCACCTTTCTTCCCAAAAGAAAATCTTAAGATTTGAAGTTGAATTGTCCAATAGCTTCCTGTTGTTTATAGGATAAAAGTTAAATGCCTGAAATTGGTTGGCACAGCCTTGTCTAGACTGCATAGATTGTGATATTACTTCCTAGAATGATGGTGTGATAAAACTTCAGATTCCCCACTGGACTGAACGTCCACAATACAGACACCAAGGCTCCTTTTGTTTCCTATTGAATTTCCAGTGACCGGCACAACAGATGACAAATACATTCTCAATTTGTTGCATAAAGGATTGAAGGGCTTTTAAAATTTGGTCTTTCTCTTTTAAGCTTTTCCTTTTCCGTTTACACACACACACACACACACACACACACACACACACACACACATCCACAAATCACATTGTGCTGAATTGTTGTTTTGCATCAAATTTGCCATCGTTTTTCTGGTTCCTTGATTCTTTACTCAGTGGGGGTTTCTAGTAACTTTAGTCTGAAGTGTCACTTTCTAATTAAAAATAAAATAAAAATGAATATGAAAATTTGTGCATCCATTGAAACAATTCTGTGCATCTGAAGGCAACCTCCTGTCTTGTTGAATGAATGAACAATTATATATGAATCTAAAAATACTAAATTAAATGTTTCTAGTTCACTCTTTATGTTTGTATAATACTTAAGAATGCACAACCAATGGGCTCAGTTTACAGATAATTAAGTGTAGGCTTCAACACTTGTATTCAATTTACATTGCAGCCATAAAAAATGACCACAAACTTATTGGCTTCAAATAACACAAATTTATTATTTCAGAATTCTGTAAGTCAGTCTTTTAGGTTGGTATAACTGCTTTCTCTGTTCTTGATTTCATGAAGCCAAATTCAAGGGATCAGCTGGCTGTACTCCTATCAGAAGATGCTGAAGAGAATCTGTTCCTTAGTTCATTCAGGTTGTTAACTAGATTGTTGTTGACCTTGAAGTTATGGGACTGAGGTTTCCATTTCCAGCTGATGTTTGCTTCAGAAGGCTGCCTGCTTTTCTTCTCATACTTTCCATGTGGGGCCCTTCACCACCTGTGGCTTCTCCTTCTATATCATCTCTCCTGACTTCTGCAGTTGCATCTGAGCTGACTCTTCTGCCTTTCTGTCCTGCTTTTTAAAGGCACTCGTGATTTCAAAAGGTTCGTCTAGATTATCCAGAATAATCTCCCTATTGTATTGTCAGCTGACTAATAACCTTAATTGTATCAGGAAAGTTACTTCCCAAAGGTACCTAGATTAGTGTTTAATTGAAAAACAAAGACAAAGCAATCTTGTAGAGAGAGGAATATCTCTAGAATTCTGCACTGAAGAGGGAGAAAGAAACTCAAACCTCTTATTATAGAGTAGCATCAAGAAGTCTTTGAAACTTTCAGGATACTCTATAAAAGTGAGACAGGAACTAGAGACTCTAGAAAGAAAACAATGAGAGTTTTGTTAGATATTAGGGACTTTTAAAATTTCTTTCTATATTTCTTATAAATTAAGCTAGTTTATTTTTACTTCTCTCCTTTACCTCCTCTCAGAAATTAATAGTAAACTGGTTTAAACTAGAATTGTCTCTGTGTTATCTTTACAAACTCATAAAAAATAGAAAAGCTGAAGACACAGCATTCTAGTCTGCTGAAGGCTTGAGCAAAACAGGAAACCAGATGGGAGCAGTATGTGTTTGGGGCTAGAGAGAAAAGAAGACAGCAGATTGTGTGCCTGAGGCCTGCAGGAACAAAGGGAAAGCTTAACTGGCAGCCCAGCCATGAAAAAGATATTCAGTATTAGGGGTAACATTTTGTTTTTAAGATTTATTAACATCAAACCAAAAATTTTAAGTTTTTATATTGGTTCTTTGATATTTTTGATAGTCTGGTTTGTGTCCTCACAAGTTCACTGTAGAGATGATCCAAGGGAATATGTAGGCTGCTTGGTTTTTATAATGGTGAATGGATTTAGAGAGCAATATAGATTGTTAAATTATTTTTAAAATATATTCTGAAATTTGGTATTTACATATGAAAATAATGCAAATATTCTTTAGTTTCTTTTCATACTACTTTATGATTTCTAAATTTTCCTAACTATAAAATAAATAAACATTATTTTAAATTGATAATTAAATAACTGCTAACAAGTTACCATTTTTGCATTATTGGTAGCATCTGTTGTTTTTCCTCTTCCTATTTTCTTTCATACTTCATTATTTCATTTAGTGAAAAGTATATCTGGAGGCTCTAAAATTTGCCACATGAGGGGTGGAGTCAAAATGGCAGACTAGGAGGACGTGGAATTCATGACTCCACACAACTAGGGCACCTACCAAGCAACAGTGGGGGACCACGGACACCTAAGGGGATGGGAGGAACCCCCAGTGACTGGGTAGGAGGTGGGGCACGGGGGAAGTGTAGGGGGAGAAGTGGGGGAGGGATGGGACTGGTGCCCCTGGGGAGCGGCTGGGGGAAGGGAAGGGATCTCACACCCGAAGGGGGTAATTGGGGGACCATCAGGAGAACAGAGAATCAAAAGGGAGCATGGACAGGTTTCCCCTGCCCACTTGGGCCCCCGAGAGCCTGCTGAGATCCTGGGCCTGATCCTCTGCCCACCGAGGCCCCCTCCAGCTATGCGGGTCCTGAGGGAGTGGGAGAGAAGGAAGGGGGAGCAAAAGTAAAGGCCGGACCTCTGGGACTGGCACCCCTGAGGGGTGGCTGGGGGGAGGGGAGGAGTTCCTACACCCAGCGGGACCCACCCACGGTTAGGGGTCGAGCGAGGACTGGGGAGACCCGGGGGGAGACGGTGTGAGGGGGCGCAGAGGAACGGAAGGGAATGCGGCCAGTGCTTTCACTGTCCACCTAGGCACTGGGGAGCTTGTGGGGCTCCCAGGCCTTATCCTCTGCCCTCAGAGCCTCCCTCCTGCCCAGCAGAGCCCAAGCCCCGCCCCTAAACCCCCACCCAGGGCTCTACCTCTACACTTGGAGACCCCCTCTTAGACCCCCTCCAATGCGCTGGGCCTAAACCCCACCAACACATCCTCATCCAGGGCCTTACCTCCAAACTCCAGAACTCCACACTCCAGAGGCCCTCCTTTCTGCATGCTGCCACTCGCCTTCCACGCAAGTCCTAAGCGGAGGCCCCATGCTGGAACGTCGCCCCGCCTATGCCCCGTCCTCAAGGCCTTTTCCAGCTGTGTGGGTCCTGAGCATAGACCCCACACCACGCTCAAACGTCACCCACCGCCCCGCTAAACTCTGCGCATAGCCAAGGCTTTTTTTTTCTCTTTTTACCTCTTTTAGATTGCGGTTCTGTTTTACCTTGTTGATCCATTGCTGTTGATTCATTTATATTTTTCCTAATAAATCTTTTATTTTTCTAATTTTATTTTATTCGTTACATTTTGTTATTGTTCTCTCCTTTTGGCTTGTTCCCCCATGCTTTTTTTTTTTTTTTTTAACATCTTTATTGGGGTATAATTGCTTTACAATGGTGTGCTAGTTTCTGCTTTATAACAAAGTGAATCAGTTATACGTATACATATGTTCCCATATCTCTTCCCTCTTGCATCTCCCTCCCTCCCACCCTCCCTATCCCACCCCTCCAGGTGGTCACAAAGCACCGAGCTGATCTCCCTGTGCTATGCGGCTGCTTCCCACTAGTTATCTGTTTTACATTTGGCAGGTACCTTTGGTAGTGTGTATATGTCCATGACTCTCTCTCGCTTTGTCACAGCTCACCCTTTCCCCTCCCCATATCCTCAAGTCCATTCTCTAGTAGGTCTGTATCTTTATTCCTGTCTTACCCCTAGGTTCTTCATGACATTTTTTTTTTTCTTAAATTCCATATATATGTGTTAAGCATACGGTATTTGTCTTTCTCTTTCTGACTTATTTCACTCTGTATGACAGACTCTAGGTCTATCCACCTCATTACAAATAGCTCAATTTCGTTTCTTTTTATGGCTGAGTAATATTCCATTATATATATGTACCACATCTTCTTTATCCATTCCTTTGTCTATGGACATTTAGGTTGCTTCCATGTCCTGGCTATTGTAAATAGTGCTGCAATGAAAATTGGGGTGCATGTATCATTTCAAATTATGGTTTTCTCCAGATATATGCCCAGGAGTGGGATTGCTGGATCATATGTTAGTTCTATTTTTAGTTTTTTGAGACCCTCCATACTGTTCTCCATACTGGCTATATCAATTTACATTCCCACCAACAGTGCAAGAGGGTTCCCTTTTCTCCACACCCTCTCCAGCATTTATTGTTTGTAGATTTCTTGATGATGGCCATTCTGACTCGTGTGAGGTGATACCTCACTGTATTTTGACTTGCATCTCTAATAATTAGTGATGTTTAGCATCTTTTTGTGTGCTTTTTGACCATCTGTATGTCTTCCTTGGAGAAATGTCTACTTAGATCTTCTGCCCATTTTTTGATTGGGTTGTTTCGTTTTGATATTGAGCTGCGTGAGCTGTTTGTATATTAATAATTAATATACAAATTAATTAATCCCTTGCCAGTCGCTTCATTTGCAAATGTTTTCTCCCATTCTGTGTGTTATCTTTTCGGTTTTTTTATGGTTTCCTTTGCTGTGTAAAAGCTTTTAAGTTGAATTAGGTCCCATTTGTTTAGTTTTGTTTTCATTTTCATTACTCTAGGAGTTGCATCATAAAGATCAAATGAACTTATTCACAAAACAGAAATAGAGTCACAGATGGTGACTCTTATGGTGACTAGGGGAGAATGGGAGGGGGAGGGATAAATTGGAAGATTGGGATTGACGTATACACACTACTATATATAAAATAGATAACTAATAAGGACCTACTGTATAGCACAGGGAACTCTACTCAATACTCTCTAATGGCTTATATGGGAAAATAATCTAAAAAAGAGTGGATATATATATATATATATATATATATATATATATGTATAACTGATTCACTTTGCAGTACACCTGAAGCTAATACATTATAAATCAACTATACTCCAATACAAATTATAAAATAAGAAATTTCATTTAAATGGGTCATACAATAATAATCTTTTGTGTCTGGCCTCTCTCTCTTAGCATGATGTTTTGAGATTTATCCATGTGTTTATATTTCATTCCCTTTTTATTGCTCAGTAGTATTACAATTTTTTCATAGATATATAGCAAGAATCAGAAAGATAGACTGAAAAGTTTCAAGAGATCTATAAGTCTCATTCTCTAATATCAAATAAGGTATTTTATATTCAGAAAAGTTAAGTGTCCAGACAAAACACTAGTTGGTTGCCAAGCCCTCTGACACTAGTAGCCAGTTCTCCTAACTTTTCAAAAAATGTCTCCATGACACTCTCTCTTTCTACATCTTCCTACCTTGTGTCCTTAACCTTATATCCATGAATCATTTTAAACAGGTTTTCACTCTCTTTTCATGAGTCTAGATTTCCCATTTATTGAAAATACATTTTTTGGAATTGAATCACATCAACATTTATAATGAAGCCATATCCTTCTTTCTGCTTCTGTTTTACATTTTATCTAGCTCTTATTTCCATCAGCCCAGAAAAACATATCTCTTTAAGATTTTCAACTTATGAAACTATGATGGTTTTTATTATACATTTTTACATGATTTACATTTGTATTTCTCATCTATTTTGCTATTGTAATAACATTTACATTTTAAACCCTAGTACTCTACTTACTCCATTTGTTGAGGAAATTTATTTTTTATCACCTATTTAATGACTTGTCACTCTCCATTGTTTAAACCTTCTACTTTATCTTCATAATCTTCATTTTACAGACTAAATTTCTTTACTCAAGGATATCCCCTTTATTAAAATATCTACTGACATAAATAACTCTCACACCAATAATACACAGATCTCAAAGTGGCAATGAGTAGTTTGAAATGAGGACGCTGACAGGTTTGATTTATCTATACAGTTTTCTTATTTTATTAAAGCAAATATATAAAGATTGATAGATTTCCTCTGTTAATAACAAATCTGACAGTACTTGGAGAAAAATAACTGTATAACAAATGTAACAGAGTCAGACATCAGTTTTTAATGTTTGAATGTTGTCAGATTTCAAGCTTCGCCATCCCTCTTCCCCTCCTCTGCTCCACATTTGCACAAGCAGAGAACAAAGTCTACATGCTCCCTCTCTCAGCCCCGGCAGGGATGTCACACCCGCAATCCTCTGCCCACAGTTGGAAACGTGGCCCTACCCCACATCACAATAAAACCCCCAAGCCAGTTTCCTTTCTCTGCTCTCTCAAACCATTTGAGACCAACTTGGGAGGACTACTCTGTTCTCTGAAACACTTATTTTGCAACTACAGGCATACCTCGTTTTATTGCACTTTGCAGATTAAGTGTTTTACAAATTGAAGGTTTGTGACATCCCTGCCCCAAGCGAGTCTATGGGCACTATTTTTCCAACAGCATTTGATCATTTTGTGTCTCTGTGTCACGTTTTGGTGTTCTCACAATATTTCAAACTTCTTCAATATTATTACTTTGTTATGGTGATCTGTGAGCAGTGATTTTTGATGTCACTATTGTAATTGCTTTGGGATGCAAACTGCACCCATAAAAGATAGTGATCTTAATTGATAAATGTTGTTTGTGTTCTAACGGCTCCACCAAATGGCCATTCCCCTACCTTTCTCCCTATCCTCAGGCCTCCCTATTCCCTAAGACACAACAATAATGGAATTAGGCTGATTGATAACCCTACAGTGACCTCTGAGTGTTCAAGTAAAAGGGTCAATAGGGAGGGCAAATTTCACTGTTACCTGATTTTAAGAAATTAGCACCCCAGCCTTCAGCACCACCACCCTGATCAGTCCGCAGCCATCAACATGGGCAGGATGTTCTACCAGCAAAACGATTATGACTTGCTGAAGGCTCAGATGATGATTAGCATTTTTTACCAATAAAGTATTTTAAAATTAAGGTAGGTACATTGTTTTTGAGAAATAATGCTGTTAAGTTATTAGACTACAGTATAGTGTAAACTTATATGCACTGGGAAGACAAAAAAATTATGTGACTTGCTTTGTTGCAGTGGTCTGGAACCAAACCTGCAATAACTTTGAGGTATACTTCTAATAAACTTTCCACTCCTTCTTGGTGTGTATTTAGCATCAATCATTTCTGATGTACACACCAAATTTTGTCTGGGTTCTGCTCCATTTCTGTAGAATGTCCAAAAGCGGACGAATCTACAGAAACTAGGAGACTACTCCCTTAGTGCAGTATACACATGGGTACTTACGAGTCTTCTCATTTATTCATTGTGTGCAGATCTCAACGGACACTGAATTTTGCAACAGATAACCATGAAACATATAGTAAGTAACTTTTTCATATTATATCTGTCATGATTATTGAAAATGATCTATGTATTTTCCAATGATATCAAATGGAACCACAAATCATTAACCAAAAAGTAATGTGTAGAAGAGAGGAAAATGGTATTGATAAAAATGAGGAAGTTCCCTAAAAAGATAACTATTTAGCTTATATTTTTCTTTTAGAAAAATTTTGAGGGCTCTGTCTAGGTAACATTTTAATTTGTAATTATTACACTGGTATTTTTGAAAACATTGAAAAGTATCAGAATTTTTTTTTTAAATCAGTATTTTGTACTCCAATTCTGCAAGAGAACTAGAAACTCTTTCATAGAAACATGTACATCCAAATCCAGGATCAGTGTTGTAGTATCTCAAAGTGGTAAAAAAGAGAAACATATTGGAAAGATTGGATAAATCTAATGTCCAAGTAAATTTCTGGGAAAAAAATGATAGAAATTTCAGCATTACCTAATTACTGAGTTACTGAAAATATTTATGTTTTTATGAATTGTAACATATCTATTTTTTCCATTAATAGAGATGAGAATAAAACATAATTTTGAAGAAGAACATATTTGTATAAGAACAGGATGAAATATGGACCAAATGAAAGATCTTTTAGGGCTTCCCTGGTGGCACAGTGGTTGAGAGTCCACCTGCCAATGCAGGGGACGCGGGTTCGTGCCCCGGTCCGGGGGGATCCCGCATGCCGCGGAGCGGCTGGGCCCGTGAGCCATGGCCACTGAACCTGTGCGTCCGGTGCCTGTGCTCCGCAACGGGAGAGGCCACAACAGTGAGAGGCCCACGTACCACAAAAAAAAAAAAAAAAAGATCTTTTGATATCCTAGGTTATTATGAGAATGAATCAATGAATTAATATATATAAAGAGCACAGCTCTTTAGGCCAGCTCCTTGATCTTGGACTTCCTGGCCTCCAGAATGGTAAGATTTAAATTCCTGTTTAAACCATGCAGTCAATGGTATTTTGTTATAGCAGTCTGAACGTGAGAAAAGAGTATAGAAGGAATAAATAATCCAAAAAGTAATCAAATGCAATGTAGTCTTAATATACATAATGTTATTAATGAAAATATGATGTCTTAATGTCTCAAACAAAACCAAAAATCAAAAAGAAAAGGAAAAGGAAGATACATCACAACATTACAAGATAAAAAGTTAAAACTGATATTGTGTATTGTGGTGTTTTATAATTTGTCAAAAAGAAAATACACATATCAGATATTTCTAGGCTACAATCTAAACTCAGGAATAACTAGATTATGTGATATTTTCTTGAATAACTAATTTTCAAAATTAACAAATATGTTTTAAAATTAAATATATGTATTGTTTTCTTACATTAATTTTCTGATTACTAAGTATATGTTCATTATAGCTATTTTATAGAAACATTATAGCTATTTTAGAAAACATTAAAATAAAAGAGGAAAGGTTATATATTCTCTGTTTCTTTAGTTGTATATATTCTTTAATACATCTTTTAATAAATTCAAATTATATTTAATATTTTATTTACATAAATCTGAAAATGTCCAAAATTAAGAAATAGTATCGTTTTTTAAAATCAACTAATTGACATTAAAAAACTTGATATTTCATTGCCTTAACTTGAATTTCTCATTAATAATATTAAAAATATGTGAATATAGAACTTTAGACTTTCTAGTACTTCTATAAATTACCTAGTCTTGTTCTTGCCCATTTCCCCCCACACTGGGGATATTGTTTGTACAGGTTTTAGTAAAGTATAAGAAATTTTCATAATTAAATGTCATTTTCTTGCATTTATGTAGCAATTTTTTCCAATTCACTTGTGTGTCTTTTAAAATTTTCTTCATGGCATACTGTTTATGATTTCTAGATGTCAATTTGTTATGAGCATATCTATTTTCTCAAAACCTTTCTGAGAATACTTTTATTTTGATGATTTTATTGTTTTGAAACAAATGTAAATATTCGCTATATAATTTATTTTTTGATGATATACTCTGTTCCCTAACACATACACACACATACACACACACAAATACACACTCAAATAGATGCAAAATATGTCCTGAATTTCATCATTGGCGTATTTTGCTGATCTTTTCCTTTCTTCCTCTGGATTCAGGTTTCTCTCCCCAATTCCTTTATTCCTTTGTTCTCAGGTAGAATATTAAAAACGTTTTTCCTAACTGTCTCACGACTGTTAACACCAACCTGACCTAGAAATTAATCCTTAGTTTCTACTCAGTCTCAGAAATTAATCCTTAGTTTCTACTCAGTCTCTTTTAGTTGTGAACTAATTCCATATGCTCCTAAATCAAGCCCTGGAGCCCAAAACTCCAGACTGAATCACAGCACCTGTAGCTTATCAGGGAGTTTTATTTAATGACCAATTTGGGTGTGTGTGTGGGGGGGGGGGGATTACTCTATGAAAGCAAGAGATTCCAAGTATTGTTTAAATAAAAATGGCTTTCTGTTGTGGGGGGGGGTGATCAGTGGGGAGTCTCAGTTGAGTCTTATCATGGTATTCACATTATGATCCTGTTAACTTTGGTAATGTTGGTAACTTTTTTTTTTTTGGTGTCTTTTGTATGAGATGATAATTATGAAGTGTATATTTGTATTTTTTAATTTATTGTTTGTTTCCTTTAATTTTCAACTAACAAACAAACACTGTGATAAGATTTGTGATATGCATGTAAGACAATGGGTGGAGGCAACAAGGGATGGAAGTCAAGGGTGTTATCACTTAGGTAGAGCCATAGAATGCTGTTTGAAGTCCTTGACTGAATGGTTATAGGAAAACCAAAAAAGCAGCTACTTCCCTTCAGGCAGCTGTAATTCTTGGCACACAAATGGTGCTTTTCCAAAGATGGGCAAAAATGATAAAAGACTACAGGGAGAAAAGGAATCTCCTCATTTCTGATACAAAAGTGTGAAGTTCTCTGTCATCTGTGACAGTTGGAGAGAAAGCAGTATTTTTGTCACATTTTGAATGTCACAACTTTGGAAGACCCACAGCAATAAGTATTCCAGGAGGTTAATAGTGATAGAAGCCATGGATGAATACCAGTTGGAGAAGCTGGTGCTCAGCAGAGGGGCATTAGGAGAGCAAAACCAGCCATCGGGCAGGACATATGCGTGTTCTTAAAAACAAGGAAGAAACATGCTGAAAATTCCCAGTAGTCAGGGAAGTATAAGATGAGGTAAATATGTGTGGTTTGGGAAATTTTGGTTATGTAGCTGGGTGACACAAAGGTAGTAACAGTTTATGTGCCCTGAAATGTTACTGATGTTTACTGAGTTTATATTACATTTTGATGGTGATAATAGAATTGTGCAGGGAAAAAAGTGAGATTAATACATGATTGCATTTGCAGATTTACGTACACCTTTAAATTCAACATAAATGCCAAATATATTATTTCACAACTTCTTTCAGAATGTACACATTTCGACTGGCTCTTATTGTCCTGAAAATAAATTCCAAACCACATTTAGTTTTAAGAGAAAATAGAAAGAATAGGGAGAAAAAACACTTTTAAAAAGAGATGAAAAGAAAGCATTGAGGAAAATAACAAGAATGACCAGGGACATGGATAAATAAAGAAATATTTCAGCTAATGTCTAAATCATTTTGAGGTTGAATTCCACACAAGATAAGCCATTCTTTCTGTTACATAATCTCCAATATTCATTCTTTCTCTTGCCAATTATTCTGCTCTTGAAAACCATTCTTACTTTTTAAATGTAAGGCTACAACACCAGAAATTGATGTCTTGGAACTACTACTTTAGGAAGAATAAGATTTATGTCCTTCATTTTTCTAATTTCTTGAAAAAAATAAAATCAATGTGTGTGTGTGTGTGTGTGTGTGTGTGTGTGTGTTTGTATGTGTGTCTGTTGCAGAAAATAACTCATACACATCGCCTAGCATGTGCAATCCTATATGTTACCTCAAAAGACACTTTAATTTGAAGGATCTTTGTCAAGATTGATACAGAGCAAAACTAATTTTAAAAAAATCTGAACATAGTGATGGAAAACCTTGACAGTCAAAGGCTGTGATAAGGATGTGCTAGGAACTGTGTGAAGGGTTCAAAATGAATAAAAATGTGATAGAAGCATTATCTATCTGTTTCTTTAACTTGATACTGAGAAAAGTAATGGCCACAGACAAAATAAAAGAAGCCCTGCTATGTGAAATAGAATGAATGACCTTAGATTTAGAAATGATATTGACCTCTCATCTTAGACATTGAAGAAACTGTATAAGGGTGAGGGAATGGAGAGGAAGAGAAGAAAACAGATTATTCTCTTAGAACTTCAGTTTGTCTGAAGTAATCACATAGTAGGGGAAAAAAGTGGCAATGACTTCAGGTGATCATCAAAGCTAGAGATAAAAAAAGCAGACCATTAGGAATAGAAGAAGACATGAAATAAGAGAATTACTGCTTCTCAATTTGATAATGACTTCAGTAATTCAATTTTTAATTAAAAATCTATATACTCTCTATTCTTTTAATGTTAAATATTTAAGAATATATTAAAATGTTTAAATTATAGATGGAAGATAAAAAAATTTTAAATAGCTGGACAGGTTTAAAATGAAAAGTAAATTTATGGTGATATTGAATTACTTTATTACAATAGGATTAATACACCTAAAGTGGATTTGATATTTGCAAATTAATTGAGAATTTACAAGAAACATTTATAAAAATACTTATTGAGAATTGATCAAGAAATACAAATAAAATGTGGAAGTATCATTGTGTCACAGGCTGTACACGTAAAGTTAGTGCCAATACAAATCATATTTTAAAATATATAATTATTATCTACATGGAAAGATTTTACTCACCTTTGAGGCCAATTTCAAGGCCTATTATCTCTGAGAATTTCTCCAATATTTCTCCTCCTTAGATAGGCTTAAAAACTCCTTATTGCACACTATTTACAATAATATTATAATGGCCATTTTCTCCATTTATTTAATTAATAATCTTTGAATGCCTACATGTGAATAAATACATGTACAAATTGCTTTCAGGTTGTGATAAATCTTATGAATTAAATAATATAGTTAACCATGATAAAAAATATATGAGCTACTACCCAAAGCAATCTACAGATTTAATGCAATCCCTATCAATTACCCATGACAAATAATCCTAGAACAAATAATCCTAAAATAATATGGATCCATAAAAGACCCAGAGTTGCCTAAGTAATCCCAAGGAAAAAGAACAAAGCTGGAGGCATAACCTTCCCAGCCTTCAGACAATACTACAAAGCTACAGTAATCAAAACAACATGGCATTGGCACAAAAACATGTATGTGGAGCAGTGGAACAGAAGACAGAGCCCAGAAATAAACCCACACACCTGTGGTCAATTAATCTTCACAAAAGAGGCAAGAATATACAATGGCAAAAAGGCAGTCTCTTCAGCAAGTGGTGTTGGGAAAGCTGGACAACTGCATGCAAATCAATGAAGTTAGAACACTCCCTTACACTATATACAAAAATAAACTCAAAATGGCTTAAAGACTTAAATATAAGACGTGATACCATAAAACTTCCAGAAGAGAACATAGGCAAAACATTCTCTGACATAAATCATGGCAATGTTTTTCTTAGGTCAGTCACCCAAGGCAATAGAAATAAAAACAAAGATAAACAAATGGGACCTAATGAAACTTATATAAGCTTTTGCACAGCAAAGGAAACCAGAAACAAAATGAAAAAAGAACATAAGGACTGGCAGAAAATATTTGCAAATGATGCGACCAACAAAGGCTTAATTTCCAAAATATACAAACAGCTCATACAACTCAATAACAACAACAAAAAAAAAACACAAACAACCCAATCGAAAAATGGGCAGAAGACCTAAGTAGACATTTCTCCAAAGAAGACATACAGATGGCAAATAGCACATGAAAAGATGTTCAGCATCACTAATTATTAGAGAAATGCAACTCAAAACTGCAGAGAGGTACCTCACACCAGTCAGAATGGCCATAATTAAAAAGTCTACAAATAACAAATGCTGGAGAGGGTGTAGAAAAAAGGGAATCCTCAGTGCCAGCATCCTGAGCCAGCCGCATGGGATTCCTCCCTGCACAGCCTGTGAGTGACAGCCCTTCCCTCGCACCTGACTGGGGATATGGGGCAAGGAGCTGCTGCACGAAAGGAAATCTGAGGCACAGAGAAGTTAACTGCCTGCTCCAAGAATAGAAAGGAAATCTGAGGCATAGAGAAGTTAACTGCCTAGTCCAACATCACAGAAATAAGATGTGAGACTAGAGTTGGTGTCTTTCATGCATCACATCTTGCCCATCACTTAAGAAGCCATAGAGATACTTGCATATTTAGCTGTCTCCTAGTGACCATGAGGCTGACAGGGTGGTGGTGCTCTGACCAGGTGTCAGGCCTGAGCCTCTGAGGTAGGAGAGCCAAGTTCAGGACATTGGTGCACCAGAGACCTCCCAGCCCCTCGTAATATCAATCAGCAAGAGCTCTTCCAGAGATCTCAGCCTCAGTGCTAAGACCCATCTTCACTCAACGACCAGCAAGCTCCAGTGCTGGGCACACCGTGCCAAACACCTGGAAAGACAGAAACACAACCCCACTTATTAGCAGAGAGGCTGCCTAAAATCATCAAAAGTTCACAGACACTCTAAAACAAACCACCAGACGCAGTCATGCCCACCAGAACCACAAGATCCAGCCTCATCCTCCAGAACACAGGTACCATTCCCCTCCACCAGAAAGCTTACACAACCCACTGAACCAACCTTACCCACTGGGGGCAGACGCCAAAAAAAACAAGGAACTACGAACCTGCAGCCTGCAAAAAGGAGACCCCAAACACAGTAAGTTAAGCAAAATAAGAAGACAGAGAAATATGCAGCAGGTGAAGGAGCAAGATAAAAACCCACCAGTCCAAACTAATGAAGAGGAAATAGGCAGTCTACCTGAAAAAGAATTCAGTGTAATGGTAGTAAAGATGATCCAAAATCTCGGAAATAGAATGGAGAGAATAAAAGAAACATTTAAAAAGGACCTAGAAGAACTAAACAGCAAATGAACAACACAATAAAAGAAATTAAAAATTCTCTGGAAGGAATCAATAGCAGAATAACTGAGGAAGAAGAACGGATAAGTGACCTGGAAGATAAAACAGTGGAAATAACTACCACAAAGCATAATAAAGAAAAAAGAATGAAAAGAATTGAGGAAAATCTCAGAGACCTCTAGGACATTAAAGGCACCAACATTGGAATGATAGGGGTCCCAGAAGAAGAGAAAAATAAAGGGAATGAGAAAATATCTGAAGAAATTATAGTTGAAAACTTCCCTAATATGGGAAAGGAAATAATCAAGTCCAAGAAGCACAGAGATTCCCATACAGGATAAATCCAAGAAGAAACACTACAAGACATATTTTAATCAAACCATCAAAAATTAAATACAAAGAACAAATATTAAAAGCAACAAGGGAAAAGCAACAAATAACATACAAGGGAATCCCCATAATGTTAACAGCTGATCTTTCAGCAGAAACTCTGCAAGCCAGAAGAGTGTGGAAGGACATATTTAAAGTGATGAAAGGGAAAAACCTACCACCAAGATTACCCTACCCAGCAGGGTTCTCATTCAGATTCGAGGGAGAAACTAAAACCTTTAGGGAGAAGCAAAAGCTAAGAGAATTCAGCACCACCAAACCAGCTATATAACAATTGCTAAAGAAACTAGGCAGGAAACAAAAGTGAAGGAAAAGACCTACAATAACAAAACAATTAAGAAAATGGTAATAGGAAGATACATATCAATAATTACCTTAAATGTAAATGGATTAAATGCTCCAACCAAAAGACATAGACAGGCTGAATGGATACAAAAACAAGACCATATATATGCTGTCTACAAGAGACCACTTCAGACCTAGGGACACATACAGACTGAAAGTGAGGGGATGGAAAAAGATATTCCATGCATATGGAAATCAAAGGAAAGCCGGAGTAGCAATTCTCATATCAGACAAAATAGACTTTAAAATAAAGACTATTACAAGAGACAAAGAAGGACAACACATAATGATCAAGGTATCAGTCCAGGAAGAAGATCTAACAATTGTAAATAATTATGCATCCAACACAGGAGCACCTCAATACATAAGGGAAATGCTAACAGCCATAAAAGGGGACATCGACAGTGAAACAATCATAGCAGGGGACTTTAACACCCCACTTTCACCAATGGACAGATCATCCAAAATGAAAATAAATAAGGAAACACAAGCTTCAAATGACAAATTAAACAAGATGGAGTTAATTAATATTTAGAGGGCATTCCATCCAAAAACAACAGAATACATTCTTTTCTCAAGTGCTCATGGAACGTTCTCCAGGATAGATCATATCTTGGGTCACAAATCAAGCCTTGGTAAATCTAAGAAGATTGAAATCATATCAAGTAACTTTTGTGACCACAATGCTATGAGACTAGCTATCAGTTACAGGGAAAAAAAACCTGTAAAAAATATAAACACATGGAGGCTAAACAATATGCTACTAAAAACCAAGAGATCACTGAGGAAATCAAAGAGGAAATCAAAAAATACCTAGAAAGAAATGACAATGAAAACACGATGACCCAAAACCTATGGGATGCAGCAATACAGTTCTAGGAGGGAAGTTTATAGGAATACAGTCCTATCTCATGAAAAAAGAAAAGTCTCAAATAAACAAGCTAACTGTACACCTAATACAATTAGAGAAAGAAGAACAAAAAAACCCTCCAAAGTTAGCAGAGGGAAAGTAATCATAAAGATCAGACCAGAAATAAATGAATAAGAAATGAAGAAAACAATAGTGAAGATCAATAAAACTAAAAGCTGGTTCTTTGAGAAGATAAAAAAAATTGATAAACCATTAGGCAGACTCATCAAGAAAAACAGGGAAAAGACTCTCAAATCCACACAATTAGAAATGAAAAAGGAGAAGTGACACTGCAGAAATACAAAGGATCATGAGAGATTACTATAAGCAAATGTATGTCAATAAAATGGACAACCTGGAATAAACAGACAAATTCTTAGAAAAGCACCACCTTCTGAGACTGAACCCAGAAGAAATAGAAAATATAAACAGACCAATCTCAAGCACTGAAATTGAAACTATGATTAAAAATCTTCCAACATACAAAAGCCCAAGACCAGATGGCTTCACAGGCAAATTCTATCAAATACTTAGAGAAGAGTCAACACCTATCCTTCTCAAACTTTTCCAAAATATAGCAGAGCAAGGAGCACTGCCAAACTCATTGTACAGGGCCACTGTCTCCTGATACCAAAAGCAGACAAAGATGTTACAAAAAAAGAAAACTACAGGCCAATATCACTGATGAACATTCATGCAAAAATCCTCAAAAAAATACCAGCAAACAGAATCCAACAGCACATTAAAAGGATCATACACCATGATCAAGTGGGGTTTATCCCAGGAATGCAAGGATTCTTCAACATACACAAATCAATCAATGTGATACACCATATTGACAAATTGAAGGATGAAAATCACTTGATAATCTCAATAGATGCATAAAAAGCTATTGACTTAATTCAACACAAATTTATGATAAAAACCCTCCAGAAAGCAGACATAGAAGGAAGTTACCTCAACACAATATAGGCCATATACGACAAACACACAGCCAACATTATTCTCAGTGGTGAAAAACAAACCATTTCCACTAAGATCAGGAATAAGACAAGGTTGCCCACTCTCACCGCTATTATTCAACATAATTTTGGAAGTCTTAGCCACAGCAATAAGAGAATAAAACAAAATAAAAGGAATCCAAATCGGAAAAGAAGAAGTAAAACTGTCACTGTTTGCAGATGACATGATACTATACATAGAGAATTTTAAAGATGCTAACAGAAAACTACTAGAGCTAATCAAAGAATTTGGTAAAGTAACAGTTTACAAAATCGATGCACAGAAATCTCTTGCATTCCTATACATTAATGATGAAAAATCTGAAAGAGAAATTAAGGAAACACTCCCAATTACCATTACAACAAAAAGAATAAAATACCTAGGAATAAACCTACCTAAGGAGACAAAAGACCTGTGTGAAGAAAACTATAAGACACTGATGAAAGAAATTAAACATGATACAAACAGATGGAGAGATATACCATGTTCTTGGATTGGAAGATTCAACATTGTGAAAATGACTATACTACCCAAGGCAATCTACAGATTCTATGCAATTCCTATCAAACTACTAATGGCATTTTTCACAGAACTAGAAAAAAAAAATGCACAATTTGTATAGAAACACAAAAGACCCTGAGTAGCCAAAGCAATCTTGATAAAGAAAAACGGAGCTGGAGGAATCAGGGTCCTTGACTTCAGACTCTACTACAAAGCTACAGTAATCGAGACACTATGGTACTAGCACAAAAACAGAAATACAGATCAATGGAACAGGATAGAAAGCCCAGAGATAAACCCACACACATATGGTTACCTTATCTTTGATAAAGGAGGCAAGAATATACCATTGAGAAAAGACAACCTCTTCAATAAGTGGTGCTGGGAAAACAGGACAGCTACACATAAAAGAATGAAATTAGAACACTCCCTAACACCATACACAAAAATAAACTCAAAATGGATTAAAGACCTAAAGGTAAGGCCAGACATTATCAAACTCTTAGAGGAAAACATAGGCAGAACACTCTATGCCATAAATCACAGCAAGATCCTTTTTGACCCACCTCCTAGAGAAATGGAAATAAAAGCAAAGTTAAACAAATGGGGCCTAATGAAACTTAAAAGCTTTTGCACAGAGAAGGAAACCATAAACAAGATGAAAAGACAACCCTCAGAATGGGAGAAAATATTTGCAAACGAAGCAACTGACAAAGGATTAATCTCCAAACTATACAAGCAGCTCATGCAGCTCAATTTCAAAAAAACGAACAACCGAATCAAAAATTGGGCAGAAGATCTAAATAGACATTTCTCCAAAGAAGATATAGAGATTGCCCACAAACACATGAAAGGATGCTCAACATCACTAATCATTAGAGAAATTCAAATCAAAACTACAATGAGGTGTCACCTCCCACCAGTCAGAATGGTCATCATCAAAAAGTCTACAAACAATAAATGCTGGAGAGGATGTGGAGAAAAGGGAACCCTTTTGCACTGTTGGTGGGAATGTAAATTGATGCAGCCACTATGGAGAACAGTATGGAGATTCCTTAAAAAACTAAAAATAGAACTATCATATGACCCAGCAATCCCACTACTGGGCATGTGCCCTGAGAAAGCCATAATTCAAAGAGTCATGTACCACAATGTTCATTGCAGCTCTGTTTACAATAGCCAGGACATGGTAGCAACTTACATGTCCATTGACAGATGAATGGATAAAGAAGATGTGGCACATATTACAATGGAATATTACTCAGCCATAAAAGAAATGAAATTTAATTATTTGTAGTGAGGTGTGTGTACCTAGAGTCTGTCATACCGAGTGAAGTAAGCCAGAAAGAGAAAAAAACAAATACTGTACACTAACACATACATACGAAATCTAAAAAAAAATACTTCTGAAGAACCTAGGGGCAGTACAGGAATAAAGACGCAGACATAGAGAATGGACTTAAAACACGGGGAGGGGGAAGGGTAAGCTGGGACAAAGTGGGAGAATATCATGGACATATATACACTACCAAATGTAAAATAGATAGCTAGTGAGAAGTAGCCGCATAGCACAGGGAGATCAGCTTGGTGCTTTGTGACCACCTAGAGGGGTGGGATAGGGAGGTGGGAGGGAGACGCAAGAGGGAGGAGATATGGGGATATATGTATACATGTAGCTGATTCACTTTGTTATACAGCAGAAACTAACACACCATTGTAAAGCAATTATACTCCAATAAAGATGTTAAAATAAATTAAAAAAAAAAAGGGAATCCTCCTACTCTGTTGGTGGGAATGTAAATTGTTGCAGCCACTATGGAAAACAGTACGGATGTTCCCTAAGAAGTTAAAAATAGAGTTGCCATATGATCCAAAAATCCCACTACTGGGCATATATACAGAGAAAACTCTAATTCAAAAAGATACATGCACCCCAATATTCATAACATCATTATTTACAATAGCCAAACGTGGAAGGAACCTAAATGTCTGTTGATAAATGAAGGGATAAAGAAGATGTGGCATATAGATACAATGGAATATTTCTCAACGTTAAAAAATAATGAAATAATGCCATTTGCAGCAACATGGATGGACCTAAAGATTATCATAGTAAGTGAATTAAGTCAGACAGACAAAGAAAAATATCATATGGTATTACTTATATGTGGAATCTAAAATATGACACAAATGAAATTATTTACAAAACAGAAACAGACTCACAGACATAAAGAACAAATTTATGGTTACCAAAGGGTAAAGGGGTTGGTGGAGGGATAAATTAGGAGTTTTGGATTAGCAGATACCAACTACTATTTATAAAATAAAATAACAACAAGGGGGGGAAAAAGCAAGAAACTAACCTTGGTTCTGTTACGCCATTAAAGTTAAATTTAGTTGTTAGGACAGTGTCTATACCAGGATACAAAACTTCATATATGAAGAGGCTCATTTTGTTAAAAAAAAAAAGTATATACTAAAACAAAAAAATATATGAGCAGGTTGTCTAGATGAAATTATCAGGGGAGACTCTTAGAGAGGGTGATAATTGAGTCCTGAATATGCGGTAGGAACCCGATAACTAGCACAGGGAATGGTATTGGTGAAAATCATTTCAGTGACAGTTGTAAGGCGGTTATCAGTACTGTCTGTATGACTTTTTTCTATTGGCAGTTAATGATGGCAAGAGAAGTTCCAACTGAAAGAGAGAACAAACTATAGAGACTCAAATTTCAGAAAGTCCAGAGCGTTTATGGAGTATAGTCGATAAGCGTATTAGTTTAGCTGAAAAGTATACTACAATTTAGAGGGACTATGATAGAAAAAACTGGAAGAACAGATATGAGGACACACTGCATCCAGCCTTGAATACCAAATGCATCAATTGTAATTAATTTGGTGAGCAGGGGAGCAAATGATGGTATTGAGTAAGAGAGTAACGTGAACAGAACTGAGGTTTAGAGGAGATTCACTTGGCAGCTGTGAGAATTCTCCTTTGAATATTTGATATTAATGTTTCACTGCTTGTAATTAGCTGTCATTGTTGAAAGAGAATCATGTTCATTTTGACAAATTTCTCTTGCTGAAACAGAATTAAAATTTAAAAGGACCTAACAATGGTGTATTGATTTTGTTTCTGATTTACATGCTAATCATAGATTTATAATTTTTTAAAAAAAATATGAATGAAAACAGTAAAAGCATGCAGTATGGGTTGAAGATTTCTGGAAATGTGGTTTTACAAAACCATAAAATGATAAGCATAGTATACAACTATATAAAACAGGAATCTTTTTTATGGAATTGTCTCAAGATCTCATAAATCATATATTGGTAAAATATATGTTGATAATTGATCATAGAATTTGCTTAATAATTGGTCAATGAATACATTTCTTTGTTTATCTTATTTTTTAACTTTATTAAGGTATACTTGACAATTTTAAAATGTATATATTTAAGGTGTACATGATGATTTGATATTTGTATACATTGTGAAATATTCCCCCCAATTAAGCTAATTAACCTAGCCATCGCTTCACAGAGCTACAGTTTTTGTATGTGTGGTGAGAACACTTAAGATCTACCCTCTTAACAAATTTCAAATATATGATACAATATTGTTAACTATAATCACATTGTTGTACATTATCTATCCAGAATTTATTTGCCTCGCATAATTGAAATTTTGTACCCCTTGACCAACCTCTAGCCATATTCCTCTCCCATCAACTGCTGGTAAACAATATTCTACTCTTTGTTTCTATGAATTTGACATTTTTAGATTCCACATACAAATGAGATCATGCAGTATTTGTGTTTCTGCATGTGTCTTACTTCATTTAGGAGATGTCCTCAAAGTACATAATGTCATTGTCTGTGGCAGAATTTTAATCTTTTTTTAAAATTGAAAACTGTTTTAGTGTGTGTGTGTTACATTTTATTTATGCATTCATCCATTGACAGACATTTAGTTTGGTTGCATGTCTTGACTATTGTGAATAATGCTGAAATGAACATGGGAGTGCAAATATGTCTTCAAGATACTGATTTTCTTTCCTTAGGACATATACGCAGAAGTGGAATTGCTATATCATGTGGCAGCTCTATTTTAATTTTTGAGGAACCTCCATATTTTTTCCATAATAACTGTACCACTTTACATTTCTTCCAACAGTGTACAAGAATTTCTTTTTCTCTATATCCTCACCAACACTTGTTATCTCTTATCTTTTTGATAATAGCCATCCTAACCTGTGTGTGGTGATATCTCATTGTGATCTGGATTTGCATTTTCTTACTAATGAAGGTGAACATCTTTTAATATGCCTGCTGGTGATTTCTTTGTCTTCTTTTGAGAAATGTCTATTTGGGTCTTGCCCACTTTAATTGGGTTATTTGGGCTTTTTTTTTTTATTGAGTTGCATGAGTTCTTTATATATTTTTAATATTAATCCCTTATCAGATATATGGCTTGCATATATTTGTTCCCGTTCTGTAAGTTACCATTTTCACTCTGTTGATTATTTCCTTTGCTGTGCAAAAGCTTTTCATGTTTGATCCAATTCATTTTGTTTATTTTTGCTTTTGTTATCTGTACTTTTGCTGTCATATACAAAAAATTATAGCCCAGATCAATATCAAGAAGTTTTTCCCTATATTTTTGGTAGAAGTTTTACAATTTCACTTTACATTTAATTTTTTAATCCATTTTGAGTTGTTTTTTTGTATGTGGTGTGAGATGAGTCTAATTTCATCCTTTAGCAGGTGGATACCCAGTTCTCCCAGCACCATTTATTGAAGAGACTTTCATTTCCTTCACTGTATGTTCTTGGCAGTCTAAAAGATAAGTAGGCTTTAGATGTATGGAGCTATTTCTGAGCTGTATATTCTGTTCCATTGGTCTATATGCCTGTTTTTATAAAAACACCATACTCTTTTGAGAGCAGGGAAAGGGGGAGAGCATATATGTCTCCAAAAGATTTGAGAAAATTCCTTTTAGTCTACTGGAATGTTGATGCAGAGAGAAAGAGCTCAGAATCTTCTGCCATTTTATAACATTGGGCTTCCATTTGGGGCCTTCAGCTGCACAAGAAAATTACAATAGTGCCACTTGGTTTCCATGTTAAGATGCCTTAAAAAATCCATAATTTACTGAGTCACTGAATCCATAACTGCTGATGGACAGCTGTCTTGGAAATCTCCCAAGAAAAAGAGTTAAATATTTTTGTAACACAATCCCCAACCAGAAAGGAGGAAAAAGTACATTTTTGCAGCTCATGATCATATTATAAATTATATATTAAATATCATACTCCATATTACAAGTATTGCATATAATGTATTATACATTTCATGTAACATTATATATTTAAACATGGAATATATACTATATATCATGCTATTTAGTATGTACAGTATATTTTATACTACGTATAATGCTATATATTATAAATTTCAATTCTTACAATAATCTTATGAGTTGGAAAATTTTATTGCCCAAATCTTATAGATGAAGACTGAAACTAGCTGTGAAAAGCATATTATTCTCGTTTTCTAGTCTAGAGAAAGCTTAGGGTTAAAAATGTGAGATAAGCCATATCCAAAGGGGAAATGTTATTAAATCACTTGTGAATTTCTCTTATGTGGCAAGTAGAACTACTGCCAGTGTTCCAGTGACATTCAGGTGACCTTGGCATGCCCTTTAGCTTTCAGTTCTACCCAAGGTACCTTAATTTTCTGCCGCTTGGAGGCACTCTTGCACCATAGGACAGAACTTTCTGGCTTTGAACTTGGCCTCTTGGGGACCTCAAAGGTTAAGACGGAGGCTTAAGCAACAATCTGTAAAATCTGCACACCTTAATCAATGAAGTTGGTGATCAGAACCTGGCTTTACCGTCAGGTAAAATATTGGTGTCACTATTTCAGCTGTGTGCTGAACACAGAAACTACCGATAGATCCCATGTCCTTCAAGTTTTGGGACTCTACCAATACTTCCCTTCCAGACAGGTGGTAGGTGGCCTTGAGCATTCCAGGCTGTGGTGGGACCTGCCTTCAGACTGCAGAGCCTGGAGATGACTGCCTGCTAGGATGAGGCAACGTAGGTAGAAAGACCAAACACGGAATCAATCAGACGGTCCTAGGTTTAAATACAGAAGGAATACATAAGAGGTCAGAAAGTACCCATCTTCAGGGACTTTGACTGGAGTGTGGGGAATTACATCTGGTTAGCTTCCTTGAAGGACTAAAGCTACAGGACTTTTTTTCAGGTTTCCCTGGCTGCTGATGGGGAGGTAGCAGTTAAGGGAGCTAATCTTGCTAAAACTGAATTAGAACTATGATTAAGAATTGGGAAAATGATTCAAGTTTTAGGGTTATTTACAATACTACCTGTACGTATAATAGTAAAAACTTATATTAAATATTTGTTATATGGAATCATTTTTAGAATCATATACATTAAAATCAGTGATACACTATCATGTACTCTAAGTTTTTAGTAAAAATTTTTTTTTGTTAAAATTAATGGGAAACACCCAAGTACAATCTGCAAAAGTAATAGAATAATGTTCTTCTGTTCCTTATTTGCCTGTGTGACCCTGAGTAGCCCAATTTATAATATTCTAACTGCAAAATGAGCTCAAGGATCTCTAATATCCTTGTAGCTTCAAATTCTTTGGTTTTTATAAACCAGGCACAACCACAAAATACATTTTTTGATTGGCATGAGATTATATCTCCTCTAAATAAAATACAAGAAAGACTATTGCTCTTAACTGTTTGATATAGTGACTTCTCTTGTTTTTCCTCTTGCTGCAAGAACATGGCTTAACAACTGTGATGTTTGATGAAAACTGAAGACTTTTTAAAGTCAAAAATAAATAAATTGGAGTGCTTACTCAGAAATGCAACAGCTGTGTTTCAATGTTTACAACCACAGATGTTAGATGTTTCCAGATGGCAACAAGGTTGTCAGTCTTCAATTTCCTTGAGAAAGAACTATATAATGATGGGTAGTTAAAAACCAGTTTCATAGTTTTTTAGTGATGCTAGTCATGAAATTCTACAGTTTGCTTGAAATATATGTCCAATGTAGCTTTCATCTAGTTGTACACATTTAGTTCAAACATTTAAAACAGTGTTCATTTAATTTTATTCCATACCAAATACTGACACATAGGTTCACAACAGTTTTTTGATTAAAGTCACCATTTTAAAAATTCTTGAATATTACTTAGTTAAGTTATGGCTATGGACTCAAAATATTAGCAAATAGAATGGTGAATTTTTAAAAAAAAATTATGCCCTTGAGTTATTTGATCAATCTCTGCCTAGACTGTGTTTCATAAACAACAGTATTTAATACCTGCTGTATTTTTACTTTGTACCCAGCACTGTGCCAAATACTTTATATATGATTCTATTTCACATGCAAACCTGCAACAATGCTATGAAAAAGTTACTGTTATTATCCTCATTTTACAGGTGAATAATTGAGGCTTAGGGAGGTTATACAACTTGCCAAACTTCATACCACCAAGCAAATGATAAAGTTGAGTCAAATCCAGAAATCCTGATTCCACAAGTCCAAGTTCTTAACCAATATACCCTACAATGTCCAAGTATGCCATCTTTGTGGGACATATGATCTTATCTCATAATCATCACAATTGCATGAGATAAATATTTTTTCTAAATTATTAAAGAGAGGAAACTGAAACATGGAGATAATCGAATTAAGATCATCAAGGAGCACTTCAATGCTCCAGGTTGTCAAGGATTGTCAGAAGATTCTAGAAGTCTTGCCCCGAGTACTCTAAAGCTGCAAATCATGAGGAGTCCCAGAGGTCTCCATCATTTCCTGTTACCCCATGAACAAGTAAAACCCCTTCCTAACATAATAGCTGGCCAGGCATGCTTAGCCTCGCCTGATCCACCCCAAATATGTGCTTATGAACTAAATCATTGACTGAATATTACAGTTGAATGAATATATTTTAGACATAAAAGTTCTCAAAAATTTACCTGCTATGCATCTTTTTTTTTGGCTTTTAGTTTTCTTACTTTTTCAGGTTTCTTGATGTATAGTAGACAAAATTTTAATATATATATAAAGTTTACAATGTGATGATTTGAAATGCACATAAATTGTGAAAGGATTATCTCTCTTTATTCAGTTAACACATCCATCACCTTACATATTTACCTTTTTATTTTTTTAAGATTTCACTTATAAGTGATACCATGAAGTATTTGTCTTTCTCTGTCTGGCATAATGCCCACCAGGTTAATTCTACATTGTCAAGAATGGCAGGATTTCCTTCTTTTAAAAGGCTGAATATAATATTCCATTGTGTATATGTACTGTATCTTCTTTAATCTGTAGACAGACACTTAGATTGTTTCCACACCTTGGCTATTGTAAATAATGTTGCAATGAGCATAGAAGTATAAATATCTCTTCAAGACAATGAATGATTTTGTTTTTTTCAGTTATACCCAGAAGTGGGATTGCTGGATCATATGGCAATTCTATTATTAATTTCTTGTGGAGCCTCCATGTGATGTGATATCTCATTGTGGTTTTGAATTTGCATTTCCATGATAATTAGTGATGTTGCATACCTTTTCATGTACCTGTTGACCTTGTCAACATTTGACATTTTGGGAGAGGCTAAGTTCTTAAAATAAGTGTTAAGGAAATATATATTTTTTAGATCATAAGCCTTTATACAGTATATTATGCTTGAAGTCCTAATATAGAACTTTTGTGAATAATTAAATAGTACACACCTTCACTACACAGTAATTACTAGAAGCTGAACTAACTGCTAAGTAGGAAAATAATTGTAACAGAGAGAACCAGTATTCAGGAACAGATGTCTTCTTTGGTTATTTATTGGCTTTAGAGTGCCAAGAAAAGTATTGAGGCTGCTAAAAATACAAAACAAAAATATTGCATAGGTTTGAATCACCTGGGCTTCACTGAATGTACAGACATATAAAGAATGCGAACACAACCTTGGTAGAATTTCCTGATGTTATTAGTTGTTCTTTGATCCTACAGGAAAATAATGAAAGATTTGGAAGATACTTTTATGTCTTCATACTTCTAGTGTTAATTTCTGCAAAGTTTGTATCTGTTAACAAATGTGACTCAAGAACTTGGGTGGGAGAACCTTAAATTTGGGCATGCTGTAAGAATCAGAGACCTAATATTGGGCAATAAGTGAAGTGACTGAGTTTCATGAGTAACAAAATCTGAAAATGTTCTAGGGAAAGCTTAAATATCCAACATTTGAAATTAATTTATTCTTACAGTATATGCAATTTCAGTAACAATGGACAAATATTTGCGAATATTTGAGCTCATGAGGAAACTAGTCACTTCATAGTCCAGGTGAATAACACCTCCTAGAGTTGTGCCATTTCTAACTTGCATGGCTGTGTGTGGCACTTTTCATGCGGGGATGTCAGGATAAAGTGGTCTTAGTGCTTGCCCTAATCACTAATAAGAGAGTAGGAAAAAAAGGAATCCCCTTTCGTTTTAAAGTGGAAGTCACTGTAACGCGATAAGATGGGATAAAAGGGAAGGCTAGATCAAGGAAACATTAATATTAAGAGCAGTAGTCCTGAAAAGCACATTTTATTAAAAACAACAGTTACCAAACCACCAACAGCCTTTACGCTATCCATATTATAGAACGCAAAATGTGAAAGATGAAAACTAAGTCAGAGAAGATAAGGTGACTACATAGAGACTGGTAACTTCTGCAAATATGGAGCTAGATGTGTATTTCTTGCAGAGGTGTGAGTGTACGTGTGTGTGCATCTGTGTGTGTTCGTGTGGTTTGTCTCACACTTCTTCCATTTCTTATTCTGTTAAAAAATACAAACCCACTTCCCAAAGCCAGGAGATAAACATGACCCAAATCAGGACATCTGATTCATTCTCCAAGATTTTACTAACTAAAACTAGTGGGGAAGGTTTTACCTGACAGGCCATTGAATTTTAAGCATGAATCCAGAGCTACCAGCACACGCCCCTCATGTAGATAGTCCTGACTGCCCTAGAATATAGCTAAAATAATTTAGAAAGAAAATCAGAAAAGACTGATGTAGAGAGCATCCTGAAGACATTCAGTTCCCTGGTTCTACTCAACATCAGTTTCACCTTTGCCCTTCCTGGACACGTGGACCAATATATTTCATTTTGAAGTTGAGCTAGTTTGCATTGCTCATGGTACATTTCTGTCGTGTAACACTGTTGACATTTATATTCATAATAGTGACTATTACAGGGAAATTAATACAGCAGTGGAAACTGTGACCATGGCTCTATAGGCTTTCAAGTAAAATACATGTATGTGTGTGTGTGTGTATGTGTGTGTTTTGCCAGTTCCAAGGCACAGAGAGCTGAGAAAAATATAAGTGGCCCAGAGAAACAAAAGACTATATACAAAAAATATGGGAATTAAAAAGAAATCATGCCAGGCTTCCTGGGTTGCAGAAAATTGCAGAAAGCTCAGGAAAAGGTGTAGAGGCCTGGTGCTAACAAGAATAAATTCATGCCGGGTAAATGTTCCAACCCTTAGGCCACATGGTTTGGTGAAGCATATAGCAGTGGTGTCATGTAGCGGATGTCAAATAATTGTACTTGGAAATTCTTTATGGCTACTGTATTTAAACTGTATTCCATTGTAATAATTGTGTGGATTGATATTATTCATTTCAAGTAGATAAAAATGCATATATCTTGTTTGCAATTAAATTTGTAAACTTGTAATTTTATGGGTTACTATTATAAATATGAATATATGGATATAAAGGAACCCATGCATTTAGCCCTGGACAAGAACTGGGGAGAATAAAATGGATGACCACATTGATAGCACAACTCTGATATGCGTAAACTATTTCTCCAGACAAGTGGGCAAGAAGTTGGGACAGATATGCTTAATCCACATCCTTGATATTGAAACTAAAACAGTGGTAGGACACATTACCTATGTATTAACAGCCCTGAAATGGTTCTAATCTAATCCCTAATAAAAGTTAGAAAGCTGGCACTTCTAGAAGTCTCTCCAAGGTATATGGTGCCTAAAATATCCTGCAGAGGAGGAAAAGCAAGTCTGAAAATATCTACCACTCTCAAGAGTCACCAGCTTGACAAATGAAAAAAAAATTTTTGGAGTTAGGTGCTTATCATAGTGTATTTATGAAAATCTACTTCAGGATTAGAAAGCCTTATAATAACTCTAAAATATTTGTTGATCAGGAATCCCATACTGAGAGAATGAAACAAATATAACATTCTAAGTAACAGTCTAAGAGTTAAAGGCTGAGAAGTTTTCAGAACTAAACAAAGGTGTCACCATTCATGTTCAAGTCACATAGGATCCTGAACAGGAACACTGAGCTAGGGCTAGTGCAAGAGCAACAAAAGTGCTGGAATATAAAGTTATAAACACACTTATAACATATATTTTTAATTATTTTAAACACAAATATAATATAGAGAGCTGTGTAGAATATCTCATACATCTGGACAACTCTACCCTTCCAAAATCCATCCACAGACCTAGTTTTCAAATCCTTCTTTCTATTATCTTCGTTCAGATTACCATCGACTCTCATCTGATTTTCTGCAACTGGTCTCCCTGCCTACATTCTTGCTAACTATAAACCTGTTTTCTACTTTACAACAAGAGTGATCTAGCTAATACACAAATATCATAGAGCTGTCTCCAGTGATTCTGTCTATCCTTGGAAAAAGGAAGTCCAAAGTCTTTACACATTATATTAGGTCCTCCTTGCCTGTCCATACTCATGTCCCTATTTATACTATTTATACTTCAGCTATAGTTAAGTCCTATTATTTCTTGATATCCGAACCGTGTGATCTCTAGCCTCTTACTGTTTTCAACTCTTGCCTTTGCCAGGGACCTACATCTGTAGCTCCCATAACACACACATAGAACTGACTCTGCTCACATATACAAATAACCAAGATGCCGACGGTAGGCATAGGATGTGCTCGCTGTCATTATTCTGATGCTACGATGGGAATATCTCTTTCATAACATTAACGGAAAACATGGCAGTGCCCATGCCTTTGTCTATTTACCTGTCTAACCTGAGAGCCTCTTTGGAAAAAGGATTTTATCATATATACTCTTATAACTTTTAATATTTTGTGTTTTTAGCACATTCTACTACATGCTCAAAAGTCATTTATTGCATGGATAAACAAATGAGCATATTCTGTGTGTTTATGCACCAATACCCATATCATACCTTAATTGATTCAGCAGACATCATTAAAAGTGTGATCTAAAAATGATCTATATTAATGTTAAATCTGTCACTGTAGTATGAAGCTATTCCAAGTGATGTGAGAAAAACTCATATATTGAAGCTCTTCTCATTTTGTTGGTGTTTCTACTGATAAAGTATTACATATGGATGAACTACTTAACATTTCTGAATCTCTATGGATATGCAAAATGTATATACTCACAGACATCTCACTTATTATTTTGAGAATTAAACGTGAAACATATGTAAAAGTTACTAACCTATCAACTCCCTAATTGTAGGTGCAAATAATTATCATTCTCCTTTCTTGATTGAAAAGTTATTATCCAGCATCTCTCTCATCTCAGAGAAATAAAAATTGTGAATGAACGTGATGGAGTGATATGGTAGAACGTTCCTGCCAAAGCCTATCACGCTAGATCAGCTTTACTGATCCTTAAAATTTGGCTTAGGAATACTTTTATTCATGTTTTATATTGGTATCAAGAGACCATAAAAGAAAAATTGTATCACAAATATTTAGCACAGAAAACCATAAGTTTCCTCTAAAGAATTTTATTCATTTGTGGTAAACATTATTAGCTGCTCTCTCTCCTTCCTTGCCAACAAAACCACTACCTTGTTTAAGGCCACCAAATGCCTGGCCACAGGGATATATCCTGATTAATTTTTTTTTTTTTTTGGCGGTACGCGGGCCTCTTACTGTTGTGGCCCCTCCCACCGCGGAGCACAGGCTCCGGACGCGCAGGCTCAGCGGCCATGGCTCACGGGCCCAGCCCCTCCGCGGCATGAGGGATCCTCCCGGGCCGGGGCAGGAACCCGTGTCCCCTGCATCGGCAGGCGGACTCCCAACCACTGCGCCACCAGGGAAGCCCTATCCTGATTAATCTGAACCAGTCGTAGTAAGCGCACTCTGCTCTGCCAGATATCCACTGGATACTCAAGTTTCCAGTTTCCTTTTAGTCAGGGCTGGCCATGTGACAAAGTTTTGGTCAATACAGCATAAAATGAAATCTTCAGGGTGTAGGTAGTGTTTGGTCGGAAAGCTTTTGCTTTCTGATAGCAGATGTATCATGAGTATAAGTAACTCCTACAAACCCGTTTTGCTTCGCCCCTTTGACCACAACGTATGGATGTGATACCAGGAGATAATTACAACATTCATGTGATCCTGAAGTAACAGGAAAAAATGCCAAGTGTCTGAGGATTTTAGAATAAATACATAAAGGGTGTTTGGTACCTTGACTGCTTCATGGAGCTGTTGCATCCAAACTAGAAGGACCTACCTGCAAACTTCATGGGAGTGAAGGGTAACAAAACATTCCATCCCCAGAATGGGCCCTTTAGTTTTATTGATTATTTTGATCTGTAGGTACTTGAAAAATAGCAAATTCAGGCAGGGATTCTCTCTGAACTCCCCTATCTGCCTAAAGACATTCTCCAAAAGGATCTCAGTTGTCATAAATCGCCTCCACAAAAGTTACATCAACCAGGGAAGGCTGATTCTTATTAAAGGAGAAGAGACTAGACGTCCACACCACACTCAGACCACTTTGTCACAATCTATCATGCCTCCCATCTGTTCTTCTATGGCCCATTCATCTTTCCTAAAAATCATTTACTCTCCCATAACAGGCTTTCGTCCCTCCTCCTCTTTTCCTATTAAGATGGTATTTAAGCTTGAATTCTAAGCCACCTGGAGAAGTTACTAATTTTTCCATTGATATCTCCCATGTATACATGAGGTATACACGTTAACAAACTTCTGAGTTTTTTTTTCTGTTGTCAAACTATCTTTTATTATAGGAGTTGCATCTAAGAACTCAGAATGGTAGAGAGAAAATTACTTTTCCTCCCCTACATGTGAAAACTTAAGTTTCTGTTATTTACTTTTCCTATGACTTGTGAGTAAAAGCCTTCTTACCTGATATAACATCCAAATAAAGACAATACTGAAGTAGAAAAAGAACTGTGTCTGACACCAGTGTTGCAGTACTTTCCTGAAGAAACTTTTTGGGTGTGTATGAATAAGTAATATAAAATTAATTTAGACATATTGGGTGCATCCGATGCCTGTTTTGTTTTTGCCTTTCTGCTTATTTCCATAGTATTGACTTCACTGATTGCTCTTAAAAATGAATTAGACTTTGGGAGAACTAGGAAACCTTTACTAAAACAATATTAAGATTATAGAAACATTATTCCTTATTTCCCTGTTCATACTTTCAGTTATTCCATGAGCAATGCAAATCAATTTCTTGTGGATTATTTTGGTGGCTGATTTATACACCATAGCTTTCAAACACAACTGACTTTTTTTTTTAAACATCTTTATTGGAGTATAATTGCTTTGCAATGGTGTGTTAGTTTCTGCTTTATAACAAAGTGAATCAGTTATACATATACATATGTTCCCATATCTCTTCCCTCTTGCGTCTCCTTCTCTCCCACCCTCCCTATCCCACCCCTCTAAGTGGTCACAAACCACCTAGCTGATCTCCGTGTGCTATGTGGCTACTTCCCAGTAGCTATCTATTTTACATTTGGTAGTGTATATATGTCCATGTCACTCTCACACTTTGTCACAGCTTACCCTTCCCCCTCCCCATATCTTCAAGTCCATGCTCTAGTAGGTCTGTGTCTTTATTCCCGTCTTACTCCTAGGTTCTTCATGACCTTTTTTTTTTTTTTGTCTTAGATTCCATATATATGTGTTAGCATATGGTATTTGTTTTTCTCTTTCTGACTTATTTCACTCTGTATGACAGACTCTATGTCCATCCATCTCACGACAAATAACTCAATTTCATTTCTTTTTTATGGCTGAGTAATATTCCATTGTATATATTTGCCACATCTTCTTTATCCATTCATCTGTTGATGGACACTTAGGTTGCTTCCATGTCCTGGCTATTGTAAATAGAGCTGCAATGAATATTTTGGGACATGACTCTTTTTGAATTATGGTTTTCTCAGGGTATATGCCCAGTAGTGGGATTGCTGGGTATGTGGTAGTTCTATTTGTAGTTTTTTAAGGAACCTCTATACTGTTCTCCATAGTGGCTGTATCAATTTACATTCCCACCAACAGTGCAAGAATGTTCCCTTTTCTCCACACCCTCTCCAGCATTTATTGTTTTTGATTTTTTGATGATGGCCATTCTGACCGGTGTGAGATGATATCTCATTGTAGTTTTGATTTGCATTTCTCTAATGATTAATGATGTTGAGCACTCTTTCATGTGTTTGTTGGCAATCTGTATATCTTCTTTGGAGAATGTCTCTTTAGGTTTTCTGCCCATTTTTGGATTGGGTTGTTTGTTTTTTAGTTATTGAGCGGCATGAGCTGCTTGTAAATTTTGGAGAGTAATCCTTTGTCAGTTGCTTCATTTGCAAATATTTTCTCCCATTCTGAGGGTTGTCTTTTGGTCTTGTTTATGGTTTCCTTTGCTGTGCAAAAGCTTTGAAGTTTCATTAGGTCCCATCTTTTTATTTTTGTTTTTATTTCCATTTCTCTAGGAGGTGGGTCAAAAAGGATCTTGCTGTGATTTATGTCATAGAGTGTTCTGCCTGTGTTTTCCTCTAAGAGTTTGATAGTGTCTGGCCTTATATTTAGGTCTTTAATCCATTTGGAGTTTATTTTTGTGTATGGTGTTAGGGACTGTTCTAATTTAATACATTTACATGTATTACATGTAAACTGTCCAGTTTTCCCAGCACCACTTATTGAAGAGGCTGTCTTTTCTCCACTGTATATTCTTGGCTCCTTTATCAAAGATAAGGTGACCATATGTGCGTGGGTTTATCTCTGGGCTTTCTATCCTGTTCCATTGATCTATCTTTCTGTTTTTGTGCCAGTACCATGCAGTCTTGATTACTGTAGCTTTGTAGTATAGTCTGAAGTCAGGGAGCCTGATTCCTCCAGCTCCATTTTTCGTTCTCAAGATTGCTTTGGCTATTCGGGGTCTTTTGTGTTTCCATACAAATTGTGAAATTTTTTGTTCTAGTTCTGTGAAAAATGCCAGTGGTAGTTTGATAGGGATTGCATTGAATCTGTAGATTGCTTTGGGTAGTAGAGTCATTTTCACAATGTCGATTCTTCCAATCCAAGAACAGGGTATATCTCTCCATCTATTTGTATCATCTTTAATTTCTTTCACCAGTGTCTTATATTCTTCTGCATACAGGTCTTTTGTCTCCTTATGTAGGTTTATTCCTAGATATTTGATACTTTTTGTTGCAATGGTAAATGGGAGTGTTTTCTTAATTTCACTTTCAGATTTTTCATCACTAGTATATAATAATGCCAGAGATATCTGTGCATTAATTTTGTATCCTGCTACTTTACGAAATTCATTGATTAGCTCTAGTAGTTTTCTGGTAGCATCTTTAGGATTCTCTATGTATAGTATCATGTCATCTGCAAACAGTGACAGCTTTAGTTCTTCTTTTTGGATTTGGATTCCTTTTATTTCTTTTCCTTCTCTGATTGCTGTGGCTAGAACTTCCAACCTATGTTGAATAAGAGTGGTGAGAGTGGGCAACCTTGTCTTGTTCCTGATCTTAGTGGAAATGCTTTCAGTTTTTCACCATTGAGGATGATGTTGGCTGTGGGTTTGTCATATATGGCCTTTATTATGTTGAAAGTTTGCTCTATGCCTACTTTCTGCACGGTTTTTATCATAAATGGGTGTTAAACATTGTCAAAAACTTTCTCTGCATCTTTTGAGATGATCATATGGTTTTTCTCCTTCAATTTGCTAATATGGTACCTCACGTTGACTGATTTGCGTATATTGAAGAATACTTGCATACCTGAAATAAACCCCACTTGATCATGGTGTATGATCCTTTTAATGTGCTGTTGGATTCTGTTTACTAGTGTTTTGTTGAGGATTTTAGCATCTATGTTCATCAGTGATATTGGCCTGTAGTTTTCTTTCTTTGTGACATCTTTGTCTGGTTTTGGTATCAGGGTGATGGTGGCCTCGTAGAATGAGTTTGGGAGTGTTCCTCCCTCTGCTATATTTTGGAAGAGTTTGAGAAGGATAGGTGTTAGCTCTTCTCCAAATGTTTGATAGAATTTGCCTGTGAAGCTGTCTGGTCCTGGGCTTTTGTTTGTTGGAAGATTTTAAATCACAGTTTCAATTTCAGTGCTTGTGACTGGTCCGTTCATATTTTCTATTTCTTCCTGGGTCAGTCTCAGCAGGTTGTGCATCTGTAAGAATTTTTCCATTTCTTCCAGGTTGTCCATTTTATTGGCATAGAGTTGCTTGTAGTAATCTCCCATGATCCTTTGTATTTCTGCAGTGTCACTTCTCCTTTTTCATTTCTAATTGTGTGGATTTGAGAGTCTTTTCCCTGTTTTTCTTGATGAGTCTGCCTAATGGTTCATCAATTTTTTTTTTATCTTCTCAAAGAACTAGCTTTTAGTTTTATTGATCTTTGCTATCATTTCCTTCATTTCTTTTTCATTTATTTCTCCTCTATTCTTTATGATTTCTTTTCTTCTACTAACTTTGGGGTATTTTTGTTCTTCTTTCTCTAATTGCTTTAGGTGCAAGGTTAGGTTCCTTATTTGAGATGTTTCCTGTATTTTAAGGTAGGATTGTATGCTATAAACTGTCCTCTTAGAACTGGCTTTGCTGCATCCCATAGTTTTTGGGTCATTGTGTCTCCATTGTCATTTTTTTTCTAGGTATTTTTTGATTTCTTCTTTGATTTCTTCAGTGATCACTTCGTTATTAAGTAGTGTATTGTTTAGCCTGCATGTGTTTGGATTTTTTACAGATCTTTTCCTGTAATTGATACGTAGTCTCATAGCGTTGTGGTAGGAAAAGATACTTGATACGATTTCAAGTTTCTTAAATTTACCAAGGCTAGATTTGTGACCCAAGATATGATCTATCCTGGAGAATGTTCCATGAGCACTTGAGACAAATGTGTAGTCTGTTGTTTTTGTATGGAATGTCCTATAAATATCAATTAAGTCCATCGTGTTTAATGTATCACTTAAAGCTTGTGTTTCCTTATTTATTTTCATTTTGGATGATCTGTCCATTGGTGAAAGTGGGGTGTTAAAGTCCCCTACTATGAATGTGTTACTGTCGATTTCCCCTTTTATGGCTGTTAGTATTTGTCTTATGTATTGAGGTGCTCCTATGTTGGGTGCATAAATATTTACAATTGTTATATCTTCTTCTTGGATCGATCCCTTGATCATTATGTAGTGTCCTTCTTTGTCACTTCTAATACTCTTTATTTTAAAGTCTATTTTGTCTGATATGAGAATTGCTACTCCAGCTTTCTTCTGATTTCCATTTGCATGGAATATCTTTTTCCATCCTCTCAGTTTCAGTCTGTATGTGTCCCTAGGTCTGAAGTGCGTCTCTTGTAGACAGCATATATATGGGTCTTGTTTTTGTACCCATTTAGCCAGTCTGTGTCTTTTGGTGGGAGCATTTAATCCATTTATATTTAAGGTAATTATTGATATGTATGTTCCTATTTCCATTTTCTTAATTGTTTTGGGTTTGTTATTGTAGGTCTTTTCCTTCTCTTGTGTTTCTTGCCTAGAGAAGTTCCTTTAGCATTTGTTGTAAAGCTGGTTTGGTGGTGCTGAATTATCTCAGCTTTTGCTTGTCTGTAAAAGTTTTAATTTCTCCATCAAATCTGAATGAGATCCTTGCTGGGTAGAGTAATCTTGCTTGTAGGTTTTTTTGCTTCATCACTTTAAATATGTCCTGCCAGTCCCTTCTGGCTTGCAGAGTTTCTGCTGAAAGATCAGCTGTTAACCTTATGGGGATTCCCTTGTGTGTTATTTGTTGTTTTTCCCTTGCTGCTTTTAATATGTTTTCTTTGTATTTAATTTCTGATAGTTTGATTAATATGTGTCTTGGCATGTTTCTCTTTAGATTTATCCTGTATGGGACTCTCTGTGCTTCCTGGACTTGATTAACTGTTTCCTTTCCCATATTAGGGAAGTTTTCAACTATAATCTCTTCAAATATTTTCTCAGTCCCTTTCTTTTACTCTTCTTCTTCTGGGACCCCTATAATTCGAATGTTGGTGCCTTTAATGTTGTCCCAGTGGTCTCTGAGACTGTCCTCAGTTCTTTTCATTCTTTTTTCTTTATTCTGCTCTGCAGTAGTTATTTCCACTATTTTATCTTCCAGGTCACTTATCCGTTCTTCTGCCTCAGTTATTCTGCTATTGACCCCTTCTAGAGTATTTTTAATTTCATTTATTGTGTTGTTCATCATTGTTTGTTTCCTCTTTAGTTCTTCTAGGTCCTTGTTAAATGTTTCTTGCATTTTGTCTATTCTATTTCCAAGATTTTGGATCATCTTTACTATCATTATTCTGAATTCTTTTTCAGGTAGACTGCCTATTTCCTCTTCATTTGTTAGGACTTGTGGGTTTTTACCTTGCTCCTTCATCTGCTGTGTGTTTTTCTGTCTTCTCATTTTGCTTTTCTTACTGTGTTTGGGGTCTCCTTTTCATAGGCTGCAGGTTCGTAGTTCCCGTTGTTTTTGGTGTCTCTCCCCAGTGGCTAAGGTTGGTTCAGTGGGTTGTGTAGGTTTCCTGGTGGAGGGGACTAGTGCCTGTGTACTGGTGGATGAGGCTGGATCTTGTCTTTCTGGTGGGCAGGTCCACGTCTGGTGGTGTGTTTTGGGGTGTCTGTGGCCTTATTATGATTTTAGGCAACCTCTCTGCTAATAGATGGGGCTGTGCTCCTGTCTTGCTACTTGTTTGGCATAGGGTGTCCAGCACTGTAGCTTCCTGGTCGTTGAGTGATGCTGGGTCTTGGTGTTGAAATGGAGATCTCTGGGAGATTTTTGCCGTTTGATATTACATGGAGCTGGGAAGTCTCTTCCGGACCAGTGTCCCGAAGTTGGCTCTCCCACCTCAGAGGCACAGCCCTGATGCCTGGGTGGACCGCCAAGAGATTGTCCTCCACATAGCTCAGAATAAAAGGGAGAAAAAATAGAAAGAAAGAAAGAGGATAAGATAAAATAAAGACAAAATAAAATAAATTTATTAAAATAAAAAATAATTATTACAAAAAAATTTTAAGTTAAAAAAAAACAAAAACGGACAGACAGAACCCTAGGACAAATGGTGAAAGCAAAGCTATACAGAGAAAATCTCACACAGAAGCATACATATACACACTCACAAAAAGAGGAAAAGGGGAAAAAATAATCTTTCTTGCTCCCAAAGTCCACCTCCTCAATTTGGGATGATTCGTTGTGTATTCAGGTATTCCACAGATGCAGGGTACATCAGGTTGATTGTGGAGCTTTTTTTTTTTTAAGATGTTGGGGGTAGGAGTTTTTTAATTAATTAATTTATTTTTGGTGTGTTGGGTCTTCGTTTCTGTGCCAGGGCATTCTCTAGTTGTGGCAAGCGGGGGCCACGCTTCATCCCAGTGCACGGGCCTCTCACTATCACGGCCTATCTTGTTGCGGAGCACAGGCTCCAGACGCATAGGCTCAGTATTTGTGGCTCACGGGCCTAGGTGCTCTGCAGCATGTGGAATCTTCCCAGACCAGGGCTCAAACCCATGTCCCCTGCAATAGCAGACAGATTCTTAACCACTGCACCATCAGGGAAGCCCCGACTGTGGAGCTTTAATCCGCTGCTTCTGAGGCTGCTGGGAGAGATTTCCCTTTCTCTTCTCTGTTCACACAGCTCCTGGGGCTCCGCTTTGGATTTGGCCCCGCCTCTGCGTGTAGGTCGCCTGAGGGCGTCTGTTCTTCGCTCAGACAGGATGGGGTTAAAGGAGCCGCTGATTCGCGGGCTCTGGCTCACTGAGGCCCGGGTGGGGTGGGGGGGAGGGGTGCGGAGGCGGGGCGAGCCTGCGTCGGCAGAGGGCGGCGTGACGTTGCACCAACGTGAGGCACGCCGTGCGTTCTCCCGAAGTTGACCCTGGCAGTGGCGGGCTGTACAGGATCCCCGGAAGGGAGGTGTGGAGAGTGACCTGTGCTCGCAGACAGGCTTCTTGGTGGCAGCAGCAGCCTTCGCGTCTCCTGCCCGTCTCTGGGGTCCGCGCTTTTAGCCGCGGCTCGCGCCCGTCTCTGGAGCTCCTTTTAGCGGCGCTCTTAATCCCGTCTCCTCGCGTACCAGGAAACAAAGAGGCAAGAAAAAGTCTCTTGTCTCTTCGGCAGCTGCAGACTTTTCCCGGAGTCCCTCCCGGCCAGCCGTGGCGCACTAGCCCCTTCAGGCTGTGTGCACGCCGCCAGCCCCAGTCCTCTCCCGGCGCTCCGACCGAAGCCCGAGCTTCAGCTCCCAGCCCCCGCCCACCCCGGCAGGTGAGAAGACAAGCCTCTCGGACTGGTGAGTGCTGGTCGACACCGACCCTCTGTGCGGGAATCTCTCCGCTTTGCCCTCTGCAGCCTTGTTACTGTGCTCTCCTCCGCGGCGCCGAAGCTTCCCCCCCTCCGCCACCCGCAGTCTCCTCCCGCGAAGGGGCTCCTAGTGTGTGGAAACGTTTCCGCCTTCACAGCTCCCTCCCACTGGTGCAGGTCCCGTCCCTATCCTTTTGTCTCTGTTTATTCTTTTTTCTTCTGCCCTACCCAGGTACGTGGGGGGTTTCTTGCCTTTTGGGAGGTCTGAGGTCTTCTGCCAGCGTTCAGTAGGTGTTGTGTAGGAGTTGTTCCACGTGTAGATGTATTTCTGGTGTATCTGTGGGGAGGAAGGTGATCTGCGCGTCGTACTGTTCCGCCGTCTTCTCCTGTCTCTACAGCTGACTTTAAAAGAACTTCCAGCACCATTCTCCACATACGCAGGGCCTTTCTAATTCTTATAAACAATACTTTTTCAGGAAAAAAGATCCATTGTTTCATACCAGTGGATAAATGACTTATAAATGTGCTTATCAGTCTTCATTTTTAGCAATGTGTAATTCGAGTAAATGATTTAATGGAAGCCAAGTATTTGTCGCAAGGAATAGGGAGGCTTTTGTTTTTAAATGAAGGTGGCCTGCCTGTTACCTTTCAAATAATTCTTAGGTGGCAGCTTACTCCTGGGGAAAGCCATGCCTAGAACAGGTGTCTAACTATGTGATAAAGGAACTGTCATGGCTGGAGGTTGAAAGATGAAGACCACTAAACATTTTGGATAATGATCCAAAAAATCTGAAGAAGAACAGATTATCCCAAAGCATGAATATTTCTGAAAATAGTTTTAAAAATGTATGAAACTGTTGCTTCTGCATAATTTCAACACCTTTTGAAGTAACACAATCAAAGGGGTACCGTTCTTCCAGATTAAACATATTTTATCGATTTTTATCTTCAGTGGAGTGAATACTATTGAGGTTTCATTGGTACAAGTTTGAAATATTTTATATAAAGTTATATTTTGGCACTGTGAACTTCTCCCAAGGCTACATTGATCAAGTGATGCTTTTTCCCCTTTGATTTGCTCTGCTTTGTCAGCCTGTTCATGTGGGTACTACCAAAAAAGTTGACTATATTTTTGGCATGCACTCTCAATAGTGAAAGTTACCATGAATTTAAGTAAAGTGAATTAAACCAAAGAAAATTTTGAATAAACCAGAATCTGACTATAATAACAGGATGAGGGCTAGAGTAATATGAGCAAGAAACTAATAACCACATGACTTAACATTCTATTTCCGGCTGTATATCACTCATCTATATCCTGAATAAGTTCTAAACGCCTCTAAAATGCGACTTTCCCATATGTAAAATGAGAATAATCTTATCATAAGTGAACTATTTTAGAACCATAAAAAAAGTGACTAAAAGGTATTTCTTAAATATGTTTTAATAACTTCTGTTTTTAAATCCCTCTCAATAAGGTTCCTCTCTCTTTTGGCTGAAATTGCTTAAAATTTCAAAAATAACCTTCTACTTATTAGATTCATCTAAAACTTTGAGATATTTGCTGTAACAAATTACTTCATATTTAAAGTTTTTATCCTGTTTTTGCCTTCTAATATTCTGTTTTCTTGACACTCCCTTTGCCTTCCTTCATTCCTTCTAGTTTTTAAATTTTAAGTCACAGAAATACTTTGAGAAACATAATATCCTTGTATCTTCTTCCCCCCAAAAAATATTTGTATTCATCTCCATGTATCTTTGAAAGTGTTCATGGACTATCTGTATATCTATACCCTGTTTATGCTGACAAGATAAGGAACACTTGTCCTAGAAATGTATTTAAAAAGGGAGAGGCCCAAGACCAAAGGGGATGCAAAGGAGCATCTGATTTCCAATTGTATTGCTCAGAGTGGCTCTGACTCTATCACTTCTCTTTTCCCCAGCACTCCAAGAACATTTTACAGAGCTATTGAACTTAATAAAAATTGGCGATGTATTTGTTTAGACTGATGAGTCTCTGGCCTCACTGTGATGTCGATAAGTCTGTTCTTATAGACGATCATCTTTCCTTTCATTGAACTCCCACACAAGCATGCTTACATTTTGAAATAGATAAGTTTAAGAAGTGTGACATCCTTGTAGAGTCAAAAAGAATAGTTGTCACAAAAGAAAATTGCAGTGCTATGTGAAGAACACAGTCACTTTAATTATCTTAAAGGCAAAGCCTTACAAAGAAAATTAACGAGTGCTTATCTCTACCAACTTATGCCTGTAAAAACTCATGTAAGTAAAGTTATGAATGTAAAATTAAGTGGGTTATTTCAGGAACTGAAATGTTAGATATTTTTATAAAATGGTACTAGATAACAACTTTGCATAGTAATAATTCCAGAATTGATATGACATTATTTCTTCAAACTGTAGATACTGCTATCAAAGACATCAGGGCCATGATGATGAGGAATGTGGGAAAAGATATAAAATTAATTAGTTTAAAACTGCTTTTTAAACCTCAAGCAAACATTCAAAGAGCTGCCAAACAGGCATATTTTTATAAATAACTATATTTAGAGTTATACCTGGCAATGTAGTTGGTAATAGAATTTTGTAAAAAGAAATTTTACAAAGCAGATCATTTTAATTATTCTGTGCAGTAAACAATACAGTTTTTAAAAAATTTTGTACTTTAAGCTTTAATTTTGAAGATATTCAAATTGAGTTTTCCCCCCTAGTTTCTAGAGCCTTTTGTTAATAAGGTAACTTCACACATATGCCTGAGGGAACCCAGGGAAAACAATAGAATTTTTAAAAATTAATGTGAACTACATTTTAGAAATGAAGACAGGCTGAAATGGCTATGTGACTTGCCCAATGTCACATAGTTAATAATTACCAGAAGTGAAACCATCCTAATTGTTTTTTTTCTATTATTATATAATGATATATCATCTCAAAGAAACATTATTATTGGATAATTCTTTGCATATTTGAAAATTTATTCATATACTTCTTACATTCAGCCAATAAATATTGAATGCCAACCTTGTCCCAGGTCTTCTGCATACGCAGACAGAAATCCCTACCCTTCACAGAGATTATAGTCTAGTATTTCAAATAAAGTTACATTTGTTCTAAGATATCACATTAGTCAGTTCTAAACAGTAAACACTTTTAGAAACATAATCTAGAATCCACATTTGAATTTGAAGAGCTAGACATGTCTCAGAGGGATCTCGGGTGTCCTCGGCCTGCAGCGGCTTGAAGCAGGATTTTGGCTCCCGACCAGAGAATGAGGTCGGGCAGTGGCAGTGAGAGCACTGAAGCCTAGCCACCAGACCACCAGTAACCAGTGACCCTGGCCTGTCAACTATGAAAAAATGAATTTCCACATAGAGACGGAAAGTAGTGAAGCAAGTAAAGTGTTTATTAGGAGGAAAAATAGGACAGTACATGTGTATGGACACACGGGCGGGCTCAGAGGGAGAGAGAAAGTTGTGCCCTCGTGGTAGTTTGAATCACTTTTATGGGGCATTTCTTCCGGGTTTCCTTTGACTAATCATCTTGCTTTGCCTGGTTCTGAGTCTGTATTTGGTATATCTCAGGGTCCTCCCCTGTGTGTGTGCACATCTCTTAGCCAAGATGGATTCTAGTGAAGAGGGCTATGGGTAGTTGGCATCACTTACTCTGAGGTGGCACCCCCCTCCCTTTTTGACCTCCCAGGAACCTTTCTGCGCATGTGTAGTCAGGGAGGTCTCCTTGACTTTGAGGAATATGTGGTCTTTTATCTCTTATCTGGGCAGGGCCCAGCTTCCTCCATCATCCTGCTTTTATGGAGTTTCTGCTGTTATGGAGATTCTGTCCATGTGGGAGAAACTGTTCAGCCTGGGGCCCATCTAGCTCCTGCCTCAAGAGTGGTAAATACATTTGAAATCATATCTCTTGCCTCATGTAACAAAATAGAGAAACCCAGTATTTGATATTTAGGTTGTTCTATTTGCTGTTATCATTTAGGTCATGAATGTTTTCACAATTAGCTTTGCAGATGCATTATGAAATAGACACCTGTCATGAAAATTTTTCACTTCTGTGACTCATTTTTCCTTCTGATTTTTTTCCTGAGTAGGTATATTATTATGTATTTTACAACTAGAACTCGTTATTTTACCTTTTCCTTAGAATAAATTTTTAATGAATACTATTCCTTTCTGATAATTTGAAATACAGACTATCTACATATTATCTGACAAAGCCCCAAAACAATTTTGCATCATATATGTTTCTTAAAATAAATTATAGTTTGGGTAAATATATACATATATTTATTCATGGCAGGTTTTGCTCAAATTTGGAATTCAAAAAAACTGATATAGTCTGTAATCACAAAATAAAATAGGATCCACAAAATGACTACTCTGCCAGGCAAAAATAATTGCCAACTGGCTGAATATAACCAGGTATTAAACTTTAAAAAAAAATCATATTATGCTCACCAGGGCAAGCTGACTGAATCTTTTCAGGCTAGATTCACTAGGCACAAGGTCATTTATAATGCTCTCCATTAAGTGTCCAAAGGGCAATTTTCTAATATTCTCCCGTATGTTTTAGTGTTTCTAACATAACTGACCCTTTGGAAGACAGCTCTTTCCATCTACATGTGCAAAGTGCTGAATGTTTCCTTTAGTGTGATTTAAATTGCTTTTAGCAGGTCAGGTCATCTCATTTAATAGTATCACATTACTTTATTCAACTTGCAACTCTTGGAAAGGCAAAACATTTCACTCCAATTCCCCTTTACAATGGAATTTAATATCATGTTTGTATGGTTGAAAAAATTAGTCTCTGGTTTATGTGTTTCTTCTTATCATAGTCTTCACTGTCCGTGCACTCGGTTTTAAATATTGAATCAAACTTTAGAATTTTAGGTTTTAAATATGATTGATGGTATAGGGGAGGAAAAATTATTCTCCCTCTAGCTTTCTGAGTTCTTAGGTGAGATCCCTGTAGTAAGAGATTGGTTAACAAGAGAAAAAAAAACCTCAGAAATTTGTTAACATGTATACCTCATGTATACATTGGAGAAACTGACTAACTTCCTGAGGTGGCTTAGAAATCAGGCTTAAATCCTATCTTAATAGGGAAAGAGGAAGGGTTGTAGGCCTCCTAGGGGAGAGTAAATGATTTTTAGGAAAAATGAATGGGCCCTTACAAGAACAGATGGGAGGCGTGATCGATTGTGACAAAGTGTGTCTGGATGTGGTGTGGACTTCCAGTCCCCTCTCCCATGAGATGAGTCAATCTTTCCTGGTCGATGAAACTCCTAGGGAGGGGATTTATAACAACTGAGTTCCATTTGGAGTCTGTGTGTTTAGGCAGATAAGGGGAGTTTTGAGAAAACCTCTGCTGCATTTGCTGTTTTCCAAGTGCCTATAGTTCAAAATAATCAATATACCAAAGCAGCATATTTGGGGGTAGCATGTCCTGAACTATAGTCATAGAGGCGTATCCTTTTGGGGTGGCCTATTCTGCTACTCTTCAATTGACAGATATCTTTTGTCTTTTTCCTACATGTTGTGATATCCCACAGAGATGCTGTGGAATTCATTTACTGCTATTTAATTATAAGCATACATTTAACAACAATCAGGGCAAGATTGTCTTGAATTAACTTTTAAAGGTCGAATTTCTGAATTGCCTTCTACCATGCAGACATTGCTTCCTGAATTTCCCCCTCTCCCATAGCGGCTTAGGAGCATTTGAATTAAATGCCTGCCACTTTAGGCTTTAAAATACTGTTACATTTCATAGGGAATTCCTTCAGGAAGTACCTCAGGCCTGCCATAAAAGTGTACCTCTAGAGGCTCTCAGCCCGGGCCTGCCTATATTAAACAACATTTTCTGAAATCTCTCTCTCCAGGTATTATTTGGACCTGGCCTCAAGCACTCTGTTTACTTTCCACTTCATATTTTTATTGTCAACTTGCCTCTTGTCTGCCAGTCACAAGCCTGTGGAACTTCTGCTATTAAGATCATTCTTTCGCTTATTAAGAAAATAAAGTGAATAGTGATATGATAATAATAAAATATGATAATAAACCATCTTTCCTAATTTCATGTAAAGTGTATGTGACACTTTACAAAGCTTTTCGAATTTGAACAATTCGTTTATATTCTTTTTAAAATGAATTTTTTAAAAATCTGGTTTGTAATAAAGAGGACTTAGCAAGCATCTACCACACATGTTCTGAAAAAAAAAACAGGTAAATTTCAAAACAAACTATAGATAAGAAATACATAAAGTACAAATTCTATAATTGCAGCAGTGGTTGGAACTTTTTGCTACTACTACTGCTGCATTAAAAATACTTGTTTTTTTTTCATATTTAAAGACTATTTTTCAGACCAGTTTTAGGTTCACAGCAAAACTGAGAGGCAGGTAATGAGATTCCCCATATACACCCTACCCTCATACATGCATAGTGCCCCCCATAATCAAAATCCCCATCAGCATGGTACATTGGTTAAAATTGATGAACCTATATACATTAACATCATTATCACCCAAAACCTATAGTTCACCTTAGGGTTCACTCTTGATGTTGTATATTCTTTGGGTTTGGAAAAACGTATAATGACAAGTGTCCATCTTTATAGTATCATACAGAATAGTTTCAATGCCCTAAAAATCCTCTGTGCTCTGTATTCATCCTGCCTCTCCAGAAACCCCTGGCAACCACTGATCTTTTTAGTGTCTCCATAGTTTTCCTTTTCCAGAATGTTGTATAGTTGGAATCACATGTATTCTTTTCAGATTGGCTTCTTTTACTTAGTAGTATGTGTTTAAGGTTCCTCCGTATATTTTTGTGGCTTGATAACTCATTTCTTTTTAGTGCTGAATAATATTCCATTGCCTGGATATATCACAGTTATTTATCCAGTCACCTATTAAAGGACATCTTGGTTGCTTCCATGTTTTGGCAATCATGAATAAAGCTCCTATAAACATCCGTGTGCAGGTTTTTGCACGGATCTAAGATTTCAGGTCTTTTGGGTAAATACAAAGGAGTTCAATTGCTGGATCATATGGTAAGTGTATGTTTAGTTTTGTAAGAAACCTCTGAAGGGTATCAGATTATGCCACACGAAAATATGCCTCTTTGGCATAAGGATTATTTTGAGTAGATTTTTTTGAGAAACTACAGACACAGGAAAAGCTCTGTACACAGATTAGGAGTTGCCCTTCTGTAATGGAAATTTACATTTGAAGGGGAGCTAATACCAGAGATGAATTTTCATGTGAGAGACTTACCTGCAAGGCAGGGCAACCTTTGTTTACTAAACATTTCTTCTTCTCCTGTTCCCACGTATTGCCTTCCCCAGTTTAAAGCCCCAGATCCCTATCCCTTTCTTTAGCTCAGGATAGTATATAAGCCTCAATCGTCTGGCCACCTTCTGAGTCTCATATCTTTGTGGGGCTTCTGTATGTACATAGGTATGCAGTTGAATGTTTTTTTCTTGTTAATCTGTCTTTTTTTACAGAGGGGTCCTCAGCCCAAAACAATGAAAGGTAGAGGGAAAATTATTTTTCCTCCCCTACACCACCAAATTATCTTCCAAAGTAGATGTTCCAATTTGCATTCCCACCATGAAAACCATTTTTAAAATTCCACAACATATATTTGTAAAACAATACCTAATATGTTCTTAAAAAAAGAAAAAGTAAAGTGCTATGATGTGGGAATATAGAAAATATAGTTAGGGGAGAAGCCACTGACATAAAGTTGTGTGGAAATGGAATTATCTAGGGCTGAGAGAGTCTATAATGTGCGAAGGTCACTGGCTGGAGAAACAGTCAGTGTGGAACTAAGGAATCAGCCAGAGAAGCATGAAGAAAAGGAGAAGAGTATTATCAGATAAGTCCCAGGAATATAATACTTGTATTCAAAAAGAGTAGAGAGGAAAGAATTCAACCCTTCATAATTAAAAGATGGGCATGTCATATACCCAGTCAAAAACTCAAAAACCCCAAATATTCTTTTTTTTCATTAAAAAATTTCATTACTGTTTATAATATGCTTAAATAGCTGAAATATAATATCTTTTCTTCACAGTTCCATACATTTATACAGTTTAAAATATTTTTTCAATTCCTTAAAAATGAACCATGAAAATTAATTTAGTTTATATAAAAAAGTTTACTTCTTTTACATGTAGAATTATTTGTTTTGTGCATTCTTAAAAATATACAATATGCAAGAATTCTTCATCCTAACAGATAGGGCTAAAAGAGTGAGTGCTTAAATCACAACTTCATGTTATTCAAGAGTTGGGAGATTTCAATTCAAATACAAGAACAATCACATTGACTTATATTTCAGATATCAATGCCTGATTGCCAATGAAAATAATTGCATCTACTTAGATTTGCTTATCTTTTAAATCCTTCTCTTTAGATGGTCACAGCCATTTGGTTGAATGCAATTTAGGGTTTCAGGGTCAGAAAACTTAAAAGTAAATGTAAACAGTTTCTACATTCTTTCACAGTACTGGACAAAAAACACTGCCATAACTAAGCAGGCTTTTATGCAGGAGGGCGCACCTACTGCAGCTCTGATATATCCGAAACCGTTCTTTCCACTCCTCGAGTTACAAATATTAGAATATCTTATAGGTAAAGCTGGATGTTGTGATTACCAGTAAGGATTTTAAAATGTGCAGTTCCTGTGGGTCAAGAGAACTCTGATCATTCCTAAGTATGTATTTTGGGGGAAAAATATTTTCTTTTGTTTGAATGGAAGTGAAGGTAGGAGTAGGTGAAAGACTTAAAATCTAGTTGAGGAAATAGCTGTTATTAGGGAAATGTAATGGTGAAAGTTAGGATGAAATACATACTAAGGGAAGATACTGTACACAAAAAATGCTGTGAGTTTCTATAGCACCTGTGCCAGTTAAATATAAACAACTATAGTCCCAGTACTAGAGTCCAGTTTTCATGTATTTCTTTTGTGGGAAGTGAACTGGTTGGGAAAAGGTAGTCTGCAAAATTCATATACATTGTTATCTGTTAAAAAATTTCTACTGAGAGTTAAGGGTAGAATCTGTAAACAGGAATAGCTTAAAAGGAAAGTTGGTATGACACAGAAGAAAAAGAGTAAATATGTTACCTCTAAAATCTTGACCATACATTTGTTTGTTATGTCAAATATAGCACTACATGGACTGTTAAGTTTAAGGGAACATGGTAAATTTAACTTATGCTCGTTTTTTCTCAAAATAAAATATGACTAGAATAGCTGGGGCTTCTTTCTTCTGTGTATGAGTAGTTTTCACACAAGTTTATAAAAGTATTTTCAGAACTATATTCTGTAACTTCAATTCCAGCATATGCTACAGATCAGATTTATGTCCCATTTATAGGATTTTCAAATATAAAAATAACAGAAAAAAATAAGGGAGGTACAGGGAGCCCAGGAGGGGGGAGGTCTCTTTTTATTTTTGTTTTTAATCATGGCTGTTAGAGACCCACGATTAAAAAAGAGTTGAAGGGACTGTTAGTGCCTCTCTTTGGGCTAAGAGCAAGGTAGATCTCAGCTTTGTGGTACTTGAAGTTTATACAATTATGGGAGTTCCTTTTAACAAAAATACAAAATTAGTTGTGAAAGTAAACATTTATTTAGACAGAGGAATCACAACAAATTATACATTTAATTAAGCTGGAAATATCACACATGTCAAAATCCAGAAAAGTAACATACTATATAATTTTAAATTCTATAAATTAATAGATTTGTATATAAATATAATTTATAATATGTTGACAATACTTATAGTTAACTGCCTGATCTAGCTCTATAATATTTTTTCTATATAGTTTATGGCCACATACTCCTTCTTCACTTATTCAAATTTAAAATATTATGGTATTTTCTTGAAAGTTAGAAAATAATTTAGTCTTTTTCTAGTGTGGTTTATCAAAATTTATTTTTGTTTTTACTTGATAGTTTAGGAAAGTGTCTTTTGGTTTCACAGCATGTAAATGGTAGTGCCACGTAAGTTGAGATTACTATCGATTTTATGGAAAACATTTCCCAAGTTTCTTTCGTATCATCTCCCTGGTCAAAAGAATGGCAAGTGCAAAGGCCCTGGTTCAAGTGTTCACTGTGAAGAGTCAAGGAAGAGAAAAGGGGTGGGTATTCCTGGCATGTTGAAGGTAAGGGAATGTGTCACAGGAGGTGAGGTTAGAGATGTAGGTGGTCATGTGAGGCCTTGCAGGCCACCACAAAGTATTTGTTTTTACCTGATCCTGGTAAGAAGCCCGGGGAGGATTGTGCTCCAAGGCCACTCAAACAATTTAACTTAACATTTTAACATTCTGGCTGCTGTGTTGTAAAGGACTATGAAGGGCATAAGTGGAATAGGGAGATCAGTCTAAATGTAAGGACAAAAAAATGACTGCAGCAACAAAACCATAAACATCTGAACGAGTTATTTTGAGAACACAGAATAGGGAGCATCTTAAACACAACAACAAATAAAACCTTTTTACTAACTGAAAATGGTAACCGGTCTTTGACCTCTCCTTATCCAATGGAGGTAATCTCTATACTACTATTGACGTGATACCTTCAATATTCGACTCCCTATGGTGATAATGGAAAACACAACACTACTTCAATATCTTTGTAGAAATTTAGAGCTGATTAATGGAAAATGTAATAGTTGGGCTTTTCTTACAGTAAAACAAAATACTCAGCTTAATAGAGTAAAATTAATATCTGAAATTGAAATAAAGAAATGGCAATTTTATTTACTAAAATTGTGAATGTAAATTTTGGAAAGCAAAAATTTCCTTTGTATTAATTGACACTTGTATTTATTCTATAAATTTTTGCTGGAATTATTTGTCAGTTCTTACCTGTAGACTGTGAGACCCTTAGGCAGAGAGCCAGGTTCATTCCACTCCGTTATTCTGAGATTTTACATAGTTACTGGCGCATAGAAAATATTTCATGACTATTTTAAATAAAGGAAGGAAGAATGGTTTAGACAATCATTCAATCAGAAAGCAAGCACTTAGAAAAATGGAGTGAATGGATCTGCTGTGAGTTAGTCTGGCATCAACCTCTCAGCAAACTGACAAATTTCGCTAATTTCTTACCCTTTAAACTTGCTGTCAGTAACTCTAGAAGCATGGGACCTCCAAGCATAAAGGATAACATAAGAATCTTTCCCTACTTCTTACCATTCAAGGAGCTGACTTAACAATCAGGGATATGTATTATAGTCCAAGAAGTTCATCAAGTAAGTCATTGATGCCAAAATGGTTCTAGTAAGCGGAATAATTCATTTAATAATGGCCTCCAGAGATTGCACTAATAAAAGATTGGAAGTCAAAAAATAAAAACAATTGAAGTTTCTTTACCATACTGCTGAGAGGTTTTGGGGAATAATAATTTCAAGAATTGGCTTTGTATATAGATCTACTCCTTTTTGAATCCTGGCTTTGCCAACTGACAAACAACTTACTAATTGATTTACGTAGTGTAGAAGAAACAAAAATCAATCAGTTAGTCAGTCAGTCAACCTTTTTCTCAGATTGTAATAGACTTCTTAGGCACTATATTCTCGATGAATATTTTGGTATTCCTCTTTTCTTGAAAATCTTTAATATGAAAAATTCTAAAGCTGACTCATTCAGAAAACACACTATAGGAAGCTTTCCTCCAATGACCCTTATAAACATCTCTCCATTCAGCTATTGTTTGCATGAGTAATCATGTAGCAACTGAACATGCAATATTCCTTATCATCTCTGTACATTGCTTGTTTCAGTTCTTCAAAGAGCCTTCTTAATTTTGTAGCAAGTATGTTCTAAATCTGTGCATATGAGTCAAACCAATGCATCATCACAAGGGCAGCTTTTATTACAGTAGTTCTGATGATGCATCATTATAGGATACCTTCACAGTGGTGTCCCAGTAATGATTTATTAGGATGCTACATCATAGTATTGATAGAATAGAAAGTGGCCAAAGAATGAATGGGGCAGTTATAATGTTAAAACTATACATTATATATGGAGCTTGTCCCTACTATTAGGAATGGAAATATTCATTTATGCCATTTTTAAAATAATGTATTACCGGGCTTCCCTGGTGGCACAGTGGTTGAGAGTCCGCCTGCCGATGCAAGGGACACAGATTCGTGCCCCGGCCCGGGAGGATCCCACATGCGGCGGAGCGGCTGGGCCCGTGAGCCATGGCCGCTGGGCCTGCGCGTCCGGAGCCTGTGCTCCGTGGTGGGAGAGGCCACAGCAGTGAGAGGCCCACATACTGCAAAAAAAATAAAAATAAAAAAATAAAAATAATGTATTACCCACAGACAATAAGTTAAACTGTGTTTAACTTATTAAACATACTGGTTTAATTCAAACCAGTATGACTTAATATTTTATTTTCCCTGTATGTATATTACATAGCAAAATAAATAAAACATGACAAAAAAGTATATATAATTTCTCACCAAACTGAAAAGATGATAGTGTAAAAGAAGACAACACACTATTATTAAACTAATTATTTATGCTTTGTGACATGCACACTGAATTCTTTTATATTAAAGGATAACTTGCATGGATGTTACTATTTTTCCAGAAGAAATCATGGTATTGTATTTAAGCTTTTTTATGAAATCAAGATTTATTTTTCCTATAGTTACTCAGAAAGTAATAAAGCATTTACATATTGGAGCACCTGAATTTTTAATTTGTTCAGGTAAAAAAGAAAGTCAGATGTGACTAATAGAAATGTTGTATTAGATCTAATGTTCTACCCAAGGAGTCAGGGTATTTTTTGCCAATAATAAGATTCTCATGATTACAATCTTGATGTCTAATTCAAGGTCGACTGGTAGTGTACTAATTGTACTCCCCAAACCAATTTTTCCTTTTTTAATGGCATTCTATCTTTGTGACTAAATTTGGGGTAAGGTTTAAGCAGAAATGATATGGACAACTCTCATGAGATCCACAACTTAAAACCAAGCCACTTAGGTAAATGTGGGAAGAATTAACATCTTTACAATATTGCCTCTCAGTTCATGAAGATAATATATTTTCATATATAAATTTTCCTTAATGTCCTTTAAAAAAACTAAATTTTCTCCAAAATTTCTTTCATAAATAGTTAAAAATTATTTCTAAATATTTATATTTATATTAGTGTAAATATGTATTTTTTTACTATACTTTCTAAATACAGTCATCCATTGGTGTCTACAGGGGATGGTTGCAAGACCCACCCTGGATACCCAAGTACCATAGCAGGTGCCCTGGATGTGTGTTTCCATGGATTCAACCAACTGTGGATCATGTAGTACGGCATGTATTTATTGAAAAAATATCCATGTATAAGTGGACCTGGGCAGTTCAAACCCATGTTTTTCAAGGGTCAACCGTACTTCTGCCAATACCAAGAAAATAAATTGTTTATTTTTAATATGACATAACCAGAAAGCTAAATTTCTTATTAACTCTAGCAATTTGTAGGTTTTATCTTGGATTGTCTGTGAACAAAATTATATCATCCAGGATAAATGTTAATTTTGTTGCTTTTTTAAAAATCTAATCTTTATGCCTTTCTTTATTTTGATTTACTCTTGCATGGACTAGAATATTCAGTTAGAAAGTAGGATCCTGGAAGTAGAAATCATGAAAAAGTTTTATTTACAGGTAATGACAAGTTTGAGGTTATGACCAAAGACATAAGTGGATGAAGTATGAGAGGAGATGAGAGTATGATTATCCAGATGGTCAAAGAACGGAGAAGGCTGATTATTGCAGGAATCTAGATGAAAACTAAAATCACAAATGATGTTGACAGGCTTAGTAATTGAGAGAGTATCTATAAGCCAGAAGCTACAAGCTTCAGGGAATAAAAATGAATGGCTCTAGGGATAGTAAATTGCTTCTCTTAGAATATTCTAATGTCATACAACTCAAACCTGAAGTTTTTAGGGAGGAGAGAGGAAGAATAGTCTGGAAGTTGTAGTGAAGATTAAAGAGGACACCTGCCCCATTCTCAGTATATGAGGGTATATTGAGAAAACATCCAGCACTGGCAAGGCTGTAGGGGAAGCAATGTCCAAGGGAAAGCTACATTTCATTTAACACAGAAAGTAAAGGAAATTTCCAAGTATGTGTTCCCAGTTATAATGGAATTTACTAATTACAGACTTCAAGTCCCAGGAGGCACAGTGAAAAGGTTTCAAAGTTGATAGGGGGTGGAAAACAAGTTAAGAGAAGGAGATATGCAAAACCACATGATAATTAGAGTCTTAGTGATGAGGGTCCCAGTTTTTCTGTGGTTACTGACATCAAGAAATTAGTACTAAGGTCTCAATAGAGATGTCGCTGTGTATGTTAAGGGTAGAGAGAAGAGATCTTATCACGATAAGTCAGTGTTTGGGGGAATCCCATTTTTTCCCCTAGTGATCAATTCGTGAATGGGGGATGTTGTCATATTTTGAAGAAAAAAGTTCCTGAAATGCATATTGTCTCTAAAAGAGGAGGAAAACCAAAATACCCTAATTATAGAAAATTTGTTTCCTAAGTGTTTTAGATTAAATACAGATATATTAGCTCCTTTAAACCACCAATTACTATAAGTAACGATAAGATAAATTTTAGTTACTTCTTTGATATACATTATTATTTGGGGTACAGTTTGTTCTTAAATATATATTTTTTCAGATAGTGCATGGTTGATGTTTTAGTTCAGGTTCTTTAGAAAACAGAGCCTGAGGAAAAACTTGCATGTTAAAACTCTATGGGGACCTGCAATCCCGTGGAAGCAGGAGTGTAAGGGCAAAAGGGAAGTAGAAAAAGCACAAAGAAAAAGGTATATTTGTCTTTTGTTTATTTCTTTTGTAACAAACATGACATTGCTTGGTCTCAGATGACATTTTCATAGAGATCAAATGAGCTGACTGTGTCTTGGAATGTTTATCTAAATGGAAGAAGAAGAAGAAAAGTAACCCATAGATCCCTGGAAACTCTCATTTCCCAGTGGTTAACCTCCAGCCCATGGAGAACTCACTTTTCCATGCTTGTGGGTTGCCTGAGCTTCTAAGTTCTTGCCCAGTAAGTATGGAGGCACAGAGGTCTTTCCACTTAGGTTGGTGGCATGAAAAGCTCCTTGATTTGTAATTGAAATGGAGGCAGCAGTAGTAACCTGGCTCTTTAGATCTGGAACTGTGAACACTGGGTAATACCACTTAGGCGAGATAGGAAAGCAAGTATTCAAGACCTGAGATGATGATCTTCTGAGTGAATCATAGCTTCTCTTTGGGCATGTGTCCACTCACATCCTTTTAGAATATATGGATGCTATATGAGAACAAAAGACACATTTCTTTCCTAAGAGGGTTGGTACAAGTGCAATCCTTCAACGTCAAGCCCAGTTATATTCTCTTGAAAGATTAAAAAGGATGAGCAAAGCAAAGTGCAGCCCTTGCCAAGGCAGGGATTAATGTTACTCATCACCTCACCTCTGCTGGTCTTTCAGTCTGGATGGCCCAGACCTCCGTCTGCATACAGTTGTTGAGCCACGCTTGCTGCCATTGACCCTTTATCATTATTTCAAGATATAAAAAGCATCAAAACATACCCAAGAGCGTTGTTTAGGTTCTGGAAGGATTCCTCTCCTCTCCTACTATTTATCAGTAAACTTAATCACTGAAAGTATTTAAAGTTGTTTTCTCCGGCATGTACAATAATTTCTTTATTTGCATGTTAGTCCCCTGGCTAAGAGAATTCAAAAAGGCTAGGTTGCATTTGTATCTTCCAGTTCAGTGAAATTTTCATGCTTTCCCTTGAAAAGACACTTTCCCAAAGTGAAACCGGGTTTTCTTCACCATAGGGCCTGAGACTGTGGAGGTTAGAAGCACACATTGCAGAAGTGAGGCACTGGGAATGATGAAGAGATGAGTCAGTCTTACCCTTTGGTTTCCAGAACCCAGAGTACTCCCAAATGCAGAAATGCTGGTTACTGCTCAGTGCTGGGATATTGGAGTAATTTGTAACAACAGTGAATTCTTTTATCATGTACTCATTGTCTCTACTCCTTCTTTGCTCTAATGGGTTCCTCTGCCTGATGCCAACTTGCATACTAACTTGATGCATTAGTCATTCTACAAGTAGCAGTGTAGGTGGAGATCTATTGGGCAAAGAAGGTAAATCCATGTCTAGAGTATATATTTATTTTGTTGAGGAAAATTACTGACCCACCAAGGTGAAAGATTCCCGTCACAGGATGCTGGCTGTTTTACATGAGGAATGGCAGATAATGAAGGCTCAGTATTAGCTTCTGCCTGCTGACAACTAGGTCTAGTTAGCTAGAAGAGCTTTAGTGGGAAAGCATTGACTCTTTGGGGTCTAAACAGAGCATCATTTCTGCTATCGTAGCCACTTTCTTCATGAGGACCTCATGCTACCACTACAGTTTTTAAGGAGAAAGGATGGTTGATTTCATAGAGTCAACCTGTCCACTGGGTTGACAAGACTAACCTCTGCAGTGGATGTTTTCTGGAAAGCATTAATGTGAAACACAAAGTCCCACATGCTTTTTTCTCATTCCCATAGGTTTTATCCACATGGAACTTCCCCAGATGCCCTAGACATTGGATTTCTAGGCTTGTTCTTTTCACACCCCAGAAGCATAGCCAATCATTTTCCCCTGCATGGAAGTCAGTGTGTATCCCCAGGAAAGGCTACGTTTCCTTTATATAAATTGAATGGCGATGTACTGTTTGGAACTCTGCCCACTGAGGGGATTCCTCTTTACCACATCTCTTTAGCTCTACCTCAGAAAATGACTGTGTTGTGACAACTGTGTAGTTTCAGCTAATGCTAATGATTTACAACAATTGTCTATAAGCCATGCTCAGTTTCTTTCCTCCTCCATGTTGCCAAAGGAAGTCACCTATGGGGACACAGAATTGAGAAAATGGTGCCAGTGTAACATAGATAGGGGTCAAGGCTGTTTCTTCATGCAATTTACTTATGCCTTCTGGATCTGCTAAGGAAGATACCAAATTGACCTGACCAGACTGACTCATGGTCTTATCTCAACAATAACTGGATTTATAGTCACTTGGTATCCTGTGACACTATGAAGTTGGTTTTCACGTGAAGCATAGTTCTCTGCTGCAGAAGGCATAGCATTGTTTCAGAATCATTGGGGTCTACGTATATCCCTTCTGTTAGGACTTCCTAAAAACTCTACAAACATTTTCATCTACCAGAGGCAACTTTAAAGATCGTATATGTTGGGCAAGATAGCAAAAGTGGAAAAATCTCTTTCTTCCTGTCCTAGATATGCTGCAAATCCTGCTTTGCAATCCTAGATTGCAAAACTATTTTCAAGTGTCATAATCCTCCCTTAAATGTCCAGAGTGATCCTTAAACAGTTGTGCCTCCTTCTTATAGAGATATGAGATACAAAACTCTACCTTTACCCTTATAAACATGTCCTGGCATGTTCCAGATCACTAGATTCCTAAAAACTTCACCATTGTGGAAAGCCCCTGAATCATGGTGGAATTTTTCTCCCACATTTTGGCACACGAGTCTTACTGGGGAACCTAATGTACCTGCTACTTTCTAATCACCAAGTTCAATGAACATGGTAACATTGATACTGTGATGAGTATGCTGTTCATAACAATGCCAAGAAAATTAAGGGGGATGGGCAAGCCATGAGACTCAAATGCCAGTAAAGATTCTGTGATAAATTACTAGGTAGTAACTAAGATCAACATTACTGTTTTTATATTACCTCTCCAGATGACCTTGAGCTCATCTAAAGAAATGGAGATTATTGAGAAAGACAAGGTTTTGTCAGTCAAGTAGTTCTCAAACCTGGTTGTCCATTGGAACTACCTCTAAAACTTTTGATACCAAAGCCCTAATACTCTAGAGATTTTTATTTAACTGATTTGGAGTGAAGCAAAGGTATTATTTCTCATATACACACAAGAGCTGAGAACCACTTTAATTAGACTCTCGGAGAACAGAGACTAAGTATCAAGACCAAGAATATAATTTATACGTTATCCATAAGTACCTCTGCTTACAGACTGGAAAATTATACATTTTTAACAGTGATAGCTAATCACCTCCAACACACCCTCTTCTAAGGGACAAGTAGTCAATTTAATTTTAAACTCTATTAATGGAGTAATGAGATTGGCCCTTAGGAAATCAGGAACCTAGAAACAGATAGAGCTCCTGGTAAAACTGTACCCCATTACCTCTGTGTGTCTTTGTAGTTAAACATGGGAAGGGGGCTGGAAGAACCAATGTACATTTATATAAATGATTTTTTAGTGTTTGCTGTTTTCTCAAGGCTTTATGGCATTTGGACTTTATTCTGATTTGTTTACTTAGTTTTCAGTATTCTAATAATACACAAACCAAATGACAGTGAATAATTAAATTCAAAAATGCATACAGTGCATAATTAAATTCAAACAATTTCCATACTCAAGCTATGTTTTAGACACTGGAATAATAAAAGATCAAATGTTTCCTATTTCAAGATATTCACAATCTAGTAAAGCCAACTGAAGTTTGATGAAATAGTATTATTATAGTTGCTATGTACAAGAGAGTTTTCTTATATAATCCTGTATCACTTTAAGAGCTACGTATTACTGTCCCCAACTTACAGAAAGGCAAACTAAGTCTCAGTGAGTTTAGGTACATCAATAATTTCATGTCTATTTCACAATAGACATGACATTTGAATTCAGCTTCTTTTGGTTTCAAAGACCATTGTAATTTCACTGTGCTATACTGCTTTTAGTTATAGGGCTTTAGGGGCCTACAATATAGTAAATAATAATAAAGTAATAATTTTTATTGGCTGAATACATCTGAATCACTCAAAATATTCAGATAAACCGGTTTTTCTTTAGTCTTGGAATCATTCAAAATTTTGCCCCTAGAATCCATTAAATCATCTCCAATTTATTGAATTCAATTCTAGGACAATTGTTCTATAGACAATTATGTGTTTATAGATGCATTTGTCTAAGCCTTTTAATTCATGTGAGAAGTTATCTTTATTAATTCTTAAATTCAAGATTGCTTTTTAAAAATTTATCTTTTTTTTATTGAAGTAAAGTTGATTTACAATCTTGTGTTAGTTTCAGGTGTACAGCAAAGCAATTCAGTTATACATATAATATATGTTGTTTTCAGATTCTTTCCCTTATAGCATATTACAGAATACTGAGTATAGTTCCCTGTGTTATACAGTAGATCATTGTTGGTTATCTATTTTATATATAATAGTGTGTTTATGTTAATCCCAAACTCCTAATTTATCCCTCCCCCCTTTCCCTTTTGGTAACCATAAGTTTGTTTTCTACATCTGCGGGTATATTTCTGTTTTCTATATAATTTATTTGTTATCATTTTTTTAGATTCCACATATAAGTGATATCATATGATATTTGTCTTTCTCTGTCTGGCCCACCCCACGCAGGATGATAATCTCTAAGTCCATCCATGCTGCTGTAAATGGCTTTATCTCATTTTCTTATGGCTGAGCAATATTCCATTGTATACATATACCACATCTTCTTTATCCATTCATCTGTTGATAGATATTTAGGTTGCTTCCATGTCTTGGCTATTGTAAATAGTGCGTCAGTGAACACTGGGATGCATGTATCTTTTTGAATTATGGTTTTCTCTGGATATATGCCTAGTAAAAAATTACTTTTTAATGCTGTATCTCTGAAGCAGAATCTTATGGATTTTTTTTTTTTTCAGTTACCGAGTTAAAACTTTTTCTTCTTCGGATTTCATTGTTGAAATATTAAGTTCAAGGACAAGTATTCTTTAGCATCTCTCAAATGTAGGTTTTTCTTACAAAAGTACTTTGCTTTAATGGAAGTTTTAAGAGAATATGACCTATGTCCATTTCTCCTTTATCATTTCCCCAGAGTCCCTTTAATTTATTCAGAATTCACTCTTTCCCTATCCTTAGCGCTCACATGGAGAACTGTGATGAGGTCTATCTACGGCTTGCCTTTAATTCAGATTTCACAACAGTGACCCAGTTGGTCATTCTGTACTTTTATGTTTGTTCTTATTAAGAAATAAACTTCCTAAAGTGTTTGTTATTTCAAGTATACGAATAGTAGAAAACAAGCCACATTGTAGTTTATTTAAGCACACTAATTTTGTTCTACCTTGCTCTCCATTTTTCCCCAATTTTGCTTGATTTTTTTATGTTAGGCCTTTCAGAGGCTTTTTAAAAAATACATACTTATTGAATGACTCAAGGTCTGTGAAAGAAGAGTATAAGTTTTATAAATTCTCTCTAAGTTTAAGGAGGAAATTGCAAAGGAAATTAGGAAATAATTTAAACAGATAATAAAAAAGCTAATCAAAATCTGTGGGCTACAGCTAATAAAATGATTAAAATACATTTATAGCTTTAAATGCTTATATCAGAAAAGAAAGTTAAAAATAATAACCCAGGCTTCTTTAAGAAGCTGGAAAAACATGAGTTTATTAAATGAAATTCAGTAGAAGGAAGGCAATAATAATGATAGAAGCAGAACTTAATGAACTAGAAAGCAGACAAATGAAAGAAATTTTAAAAACCACAAGCACTGAAAAGTTAGTTTTTGAAAACAGTGGTTAAATTGACAAACTTGTAGCTAGACTGATCAAGGAAGAAGCAAGAAAATACAATTTACCAAAACTGACACCAGGAAAATTAGAAAATCTGAATAGCCCTATATTGATTGAAGAAATTGAATTAACCATTAAAAACAACTTCTCTAGAAAACTCCATGTTCATATTGCTTCACTTCTATCAAACACTGAAGAAGGAAATATTATGTAAACTTTTTTCAGAAAAATAGAGGAAGAGGAGCACGTCTACACTTAACCCTGAAATAAAATTATACAGAAAGGCAAAATGTAACACACTGATTCCAGTATATATAAAGAAGGTAATGCAGTTTTACTAAGTGCGTTTATGCCTGAGATGCAAAGGCTGTTTTTTTTTAACATTTAAAAACCAATGAATGGGACTTCCCTGTGGTGCAGTGGTTAAGAATCCGCCTGCCAGTACAGGAGACACAGGTTCGAGCCCTGGTCCGGGAACATCCCACATGCTGCGGAGCAACTAAGCCCGTGAGCCCTAGAGCCCGCGCTCTGCAACAAGAGAAGCCACCGCAATGAGAAGCCTGCGCACCGCAGCGAAGAGTAGCCCCTGCTCACCGCAACTAGAGAAAGCCCGCACGCAGCAATGAAGACCCAACACAGCCAAAAATAAATAAATAAATAAATAAATTTATTTTTAAAAAAAACAGTGAATGTAATTTATCGCTTAGTAAATAAGGATGAAAAAATATATATGATATCTCAAAGAGACAGAAACAGTGTTTGACAACATTTAAAAAGCATCCATGACTAAAAAATAAAAACAAAAACAACTCAGAAACCTGCAGATAGTAAGAAAATCTTTCAACCTGATAAAGACTATCAACAAAAAATCTAACATTACTACTATATTAGGCCAACAACAACAAAAAGCCAAAAGAAAGTACAAAGAAGATAGAAATATAAAACTGTTAAGAAGAAATCACTTAGTAAAAAAGTAAGTTGAAACCAAATAAATGTAATTTTCATCATCTAAACCCTTGGTATGAAATCTCAAAATTTTAAAAAATGTCAGATGAACTTTTGAGATATCTCTTGTCATTTTCATCTTCATTATCTGAACTCTCATCATTTATTATCTAAACTAAGTAGCTTATGCATTTAGATAGTGATAGATTCTTGTACATTAGTACTTTTAAATTTTATTTTATTGAAGTATAGTTGATTTACAATGTGTTAGTTTCTGGTGTACAGCAAAGGGATTCAGATATATATATATATATATATACACACACACATATATATAATTTTACATTATGGTTTATTACAGGATATTGAATATAGTTCCCTGTGCTATACAGTAGGGACTTGTTTATCCATTTTACATATAATAGTTTTCATCTACTAGTCCCAAACTCCCAATCCCACCCTCCCCTACTTCCACTCCCTCTCGGCAACCACAAGTCTGTTCTCTATGTCCGTGAGTCTATTTCTGTTTTGTGGTTAAGTTCATTTGTGTCATATTTTAGATTCCACACATAAATGATATCATATGGTATTTATCTTTCTCTTTCTGACTTACTTTACTTAGTATGATAATCTCTAGGTCCATCCATGTAGCTGCAAATGGCATTATTTCATTCTTTTTATGGCTGAGTAATTTTCCATTGTATATGTATACCACATCTTTTTCCATTCATCTGTCTATAGACATTTAGACATCAGTACTTTTTTTAAAAAAGATGCTTTAAATGCTCTGTAAAAAAAACATTTTTAGACTGAAAATACATTTTCAACTATATGCACACCTCAGACATAACAATACACAAAGGTTGAAAGTATAAATGGAAAAATATACTCCATACAAATGTTAACCAAGAGAAACTATTTTAGTAAAATTTTTAAAAAATTAACAAAAAAGCTGAGGTATAATTCTTTCGAGATATTTTTTGGAGGTTAAATTCTATATTAAAGTAAGGTTTTATTTCCATAAAAATTCAATATTGGTGACCTTGAGGGCACACAGAAGACATATGGAGTGTTTTGGTCATAAATGTTTTATTTTGGCCTGAATCTTGATTATTGGGTTTTTCTTTATGTAGTACTTGTGTTTTATGTATAGTAAAAATGTTTGCAACAATGATGCATGTATGGGATTCATCTTACATCCCCCTTTTGAGTCACTCATTTGATCCACTTATAAGACAGAGGAATCATAAGAGTATGACAGATTATAATAAAGTTAATCCATAAGTGGTTTCCTTATGGTAACAAATTAGTGTAGCCCTGGTACGTAAGGCAACATCAACTCCCTGGCAATCTGTCATAATCTGGACATCTTGAGTATCTCACAGTCCCATGGGACATTATGCCGGTTTACCATGGGACTGAAGTCAAGCTCTGTATGCTCAGAACCTGTGTCCAATAGGTGGTGCTGTTTTTCACACAGCCAGAATACAGGAAAAGGAATGGGGTGGAGGCCTTGAGGAGGAAAGAGGAGGGACTCCTTTCAATTTTTACTTTAACATTGTTGCTTCCTGTTCTACACCCTGGGTTTTTCTGGTTTCGAATTTTAGTTTCCAAATACTGACTGTTTCTTCAAGTAGTCACAATAATGGTTTCTTTTCTTTTTTTTTTTTTTTTTTTTTTGGTACGCGGGCCTCTCACTGTTGTGGCCTCTCCTGTTGCGGAGCCCAGGCTCCGGACGCGCAGGCTCAGCGGTCATGGCTCACGGGCCCAGCTGCTCCGCGGCATGTGGGATCTTCCCGGACCGGGGCACAAACCCGTGTCCCCTGCATCGGCAGGCGGACTCTCAACCACTGCGCCACCAGGGAAGCCCAATAATGGTTTCTTTGAACTAGAATTTGAAATGGTTATTTGCCACATTCATAATCCTCACAATACCGAAACAGCCAATGAAAGAGATTAATCTACCGGCTGGATGATTGATCTCAGTTAGAAAGGTAATAGAGACTTTTTTAAAAGGGGAAAAAGGATTCGTGTCTGTTGATTTCAATAAATGAAAAAAAAAAAAAAGAAATAACATAATTTGAGCTCTTTCTGATTTCTTGAAAACTACCTGTGATTTTCCCTGACTTTTGCCCCTCAGCACTTCACATAGTATTCCAAGCTTCTGATTCCCTGTCACGAATCCCTTACTCATTAAATGCCTAGAGTCATTGCTGACTAATAAACCTCCAACAACACTGTAGGTTAGGTACCTATTGAAGATATTAATTATGCTGCAGATAAGAGCACACCACAGTCACTGCATATCTCTCCACGGTTTTCATTGCATAGTCAGATTTTTTTAATGCTTTGTTAAGTAATAAGTTCTATTTTTACCTTTATCATATAAGAATTATTTGGACTGTATGTAACCAAAAAACCAACTAGCAGCGGTTTACAGCATCATAAAGACATTTTTTGGCTTTATAAAAAAGAACTTTTAAGACAGGTTGACCTAGGATTCATTTAAAAGCTCTATGATATCATCAAGCATTAGGCTATTTCAATCTTCAGCACTGCCATCCATAGTTATTGTACTCAGAATTGATACACATACGAGATAGTGGCCGTAACTCTACACCTAACATCTGCATGTAAGACAGAAAGGAAGAGAAGTGCATGTGGCCAGTGAGCTTTCCTCTTATGTTTATCCCTTTTATAAATGGATTTTGCATACCATCCTAAAAGATCCAAAATTAACTAAGATTCCCCCACACCCCATTTTATAAATACGTAAATTGATGATGGAAAGGAGAGGTTAGGCAAAAACTTGTCAGAATTAAGATGTGAAATCAAGTATTGAAACCATAGCTCATGTACATTGCAGTAAAATTATACAAAATGTTATTGAGAGGCCATAGATGCAATGAATGTAGTATATAATAAGGGTAGCAATTTGATCAGGATATAATGATTGGAATTTGGGACTAAAACTAGAATAAAGGCATAAATATGGAAAAAGTATGATGAATGATGGGAGGAAATACTTTGCAAAAATATTTCCCTATCAATAGTGAAATATCACACTGTCCACTCAATAGTCCTTCTTTTCCCAACCAAGTTCAGATGTGGGGGGCAAGAGCTGATTTGTATTCTGTGTTTCAAATCTTTAGTCTTTGAGTTGTGCTGGATGTATCTATCATCCATGTATTTTTCTTGTCTTCCTTAAAAATATTTGTTATAATTCAGCACCATGAATGATGAAAAAATGTTAAGAAATGAGAAGAATTCACCAAGTCAAGACTAGTCTCAGAATAAATGGCAAAGTCTCTGTTCACGTGGGGCCCAGATGACAGTGGTTGGTGATGATATTTGGAGATAAAATTCAGTTGAGTAGTTTTAAGACCTAGGTATGAAAAGCAAAGACAGTAGGACTGAAGTGCAGCATGAAATTCATAGGTGGAGAATTCAAATATGACAGTGATATAGGAGTAGTGGAGAAAGAAAGGCCAATGTCCCTGTTTTTCTGTGACAGCTTAAGTGTCTTACTATTGCCTAACCTTCCACACCCAGATACTGAACAAAAACAAAATAAAATTGTAATACCCAAAACTTCAGGCTACACGTAATGTGTGGGATAATTCTGAACAGGAGTTCAGGGAATTCCTTCTTGTGTCTTCCTCTTTTTCTGCCCAGACCCTCCATGCTCCTGATCTGCCTTCAATTCCCAGCAGCTTTGCTTGCATTCCTCATCTGCACACTACCCACTAGTGATGCTGACCCAGAAACCCCAGCTGCAGATCCTTGGTAAATATTTCTCTCCATATTCCCCTTGGGTTTATGTGGCCCTACTTCCTCTAACCCCCTCCACCAAGACAGATCGTCCCTATTTTTTTCTGGAAGTAGCTTGTTCTTCATTCTCTGACCTTGCATGTGTTCATTTGGTTCAGGCTGATATCTACCTTTTCTTTCTATGTTCTGTGTCACAGTGACCCCCTTCAAACAAAATCTCAACATTCACAATGCCAGAAACACAGCAGAGACCCAGCTTCCATTGTGGTTTTGCCTGTTGCTCTGTCAGTTTGGCCCTGTTCCTTGTGCCATTACTGTTCTAACTTCTGCACAAAATTACCAGTTACCTTCCAGCACAACAAAGTAAACATGGATAATTTTAAATAACACAGATTTTGAGTGGCCACAGAACAAAGTGAAGAGAGATCATATGAGAATGAAGTCTAGAACTAGACTATATTCTCTGTCATGTGTGAGGTTGGGAAATTTGTTTAATCTGTACTTCAGTTTTCATATTTGTAACGAAGGTTAATAGCATTATCTACTTCGTAAGACATGCATGAAAATTAAATGAATTAATCTTTATACAGTGTTTGGAAGCAAGTGGTAAATCCTATACCTGTATTAACTAATACTTGAAGAAATAAATGGAATAAAATTTGTACTGATAACAAAATATCTGTGGCTTAGTCCACTATAGTCAAACACCACATCTTTAGAGGTAGGAGCTTCCCTGAAGGAAACTGAACATTCTATTAGAATTCATTTTTGGAAAATAACAATCTTGGGGATATAATTTTTTGCATAAAATGGAAGGAGGGCTCTCAGGAACAGGAATTGGTCTCCTTTTTCCTAGGATTTCCAAGAATAGAGAAGGCCAGTTAAATTTAGAAGTGGGATTCGCAACTCCTGTACTATTTAAGGGCAGATAAAAATGAGAGAACACGATGGTCTTAGAAGAGACATGAGGTTACAGCTCAGCCTGGACAGTAATTCCATAGATCCTTGTTCTATAGAGTAAGGTCTCTGGACTATAATTATCATCATTACTTGGGAGGTTATTAGAAATGTAATATGTTGAGGCCTACCCTAGCCCTACAGAATCAAAATTGCTGGAAGTGGAGTCCAGCAGTTTGTCTTAACAAGCTCTCCAGGTGATGCTATGCTTGCTAACGCTGGAGAACTAGTGCTTTTTTACTGCACTCTGCTTCATTATCATTGGATTGTCAGAAAATACTCATTAAAAGTTATATCCAGTTATCAGTTTGTGCTTTGTGGAATTAGGAGAGATTGTATTGAGTAGTATAGAAGAGAGAAATGGCCTCTCTGGGTTCTGATGGAGAAATACAAGTAGCCCTGACAGGGAGAGAGCTGCTGTGACTGGGCTGTTGGCTAACAACAAAAACATCAAGTTTGTAGAAAATAAGAAAGCCTGAGAATGACCTGAAAGACTTTTTTTCTTTTCTTTTTTCTGGACACATATGAGGCTAAAGCTTTGAAGACTCTCAAAAATTGCTGGGGTAAAAATTGTTGCTGGAATTACTTTTGACAAGTAGGCTGTCTGAGGCTCAGGTATTTCTATCTTAGTTACAGAAGGACATGGGACCTTGTTTTTTCAGTCACAGAGGGATGAGGCCTGGTATAGATAGCATCTGTCTGTCCATCTGTCTGTCTGTCTGTATCTATGAATCTATCTTCATCATCATCGTCATCATCATTATCTATCTGGCATCTGGTCTATATACCATTTTTAGACTATAATCATATACTCTTTGTTCTCCTACTCTTAATCTTACCCCTACTCAGTTTACCTTTCACCTGACAAAGAAACTTTTCTAAAATCCATGTCTTATGCACCTCCCTTTGTCCTTCAGATAGATTGAAAAGTAACTTGTATGTTAAGTATGACATTGTTTGGTTCCTGATATTTTCCAGCTTCATATTTTACCAATCCCCTTGTATTCATCACTTGTAGATTGTTTTCCAGGCTTACTGCACTTCTCAGACTTCCCAAATGGGTACATTCTCTCGGATTTTTAGGTCTCTTCACCAAGGTTGCATCCTCTAGTCCTTTCAGATAGAAAACTGATAATTTACTTTCAAGACCTTGGTCAGGCTTCATCTCCAAATAACTTTGTCACCCCCAAAGATTGGATTGAGTACCCTTTCCCTGTGTCTTCCTTGAATTTGTATTTAAATACATCACACTATATTGTAATGGTCTGACCAAAGGTATTCTTCTTGAATACCTCACCTCATTAAATAAGCAGCTTCTTAAAAACAAGTATTGCATTTAATTCATTTACAGGCTCCTGGTGCATAAGTCAACATCTGGCTGAAAGAAGTTGCCCAATACATATTTTATATATAAACAAATGAAAAAATAATGGATGAATTTTGTGTCCTCTAATTAGTTAATCTTGTATGAGCACAAAGAGGAGGTGTCAGGCTCAGGTGTCAGGCCAAACACTGGCTCAGGAAAGGGTAAATCAAGGAACTTTAACCAGCCCCATATCTGCTCAGTTTACACGATGGCAGTCTTATGCCCCATACTGCCAATGTATTTATGTCTCATTTGCCCATGTTCATGTTCCCTTGTTCATGCTAATGAAGTGCTCTGCGTTATTTATTTTGTAGTACCTCCTTTATTCATGCTATTCTCCCTCAGAAAGACTATGTCCTCTACCATAGAGTAAAACCCCTGCTAATATCTGAGAGGCTTTCCTAAACTCCAGATGCATAGTTGTCTTTTTGGATTTCTAATTTTATAATGGCCCCGGGATTCCCATCACAGATGACTCATCTGCCAGGGAACACACTATCTGAATTGATCCTTCTAATTTCTTCAACTCCAATCCCCTTCCTGCTTCAACTGCCATGATCCTGTTTGTAAACACTATGCCCTGCGTATCTCATTTCCATGAGTCTGTCTCTGGGGCCTACACCACTGTTGGAAGTGAGCTGCTTTCCAGATAATGCGCCCACGACTCCACCAAGCCACTCCAGTATAGCAGCAAACAAATTTACTGTCTTTATATTCCTCCATAACACTTAGAACTCAAAACATGGCCACTGTCCAATAGCACCTCAGCATATATCCTATGAAGATTTTTAATACATATATAATTTTATGTATAATTTAATTGTACAAAATATATACAACGTTTCTTCATCTTCAAATTGCTGTTTAATTTAAAATAATTAAAAGTAGCTCACCATGTGGAAATAGCATGGTACAGTTTGCCCTCTGTGTCCCTGAGTTCTGTATCCATGAATTCAACCAAACATAGATCAAAAATATTTGGAAAAAATAATCCCAGAAAGTTCCAAAACTTGAATTTGCCACGGGCCAGTGACTATTTACGTAGCACTTACATTGTATTTACAACTATTTACATAGCATTTACATTGTATTAGGTAGTATAAGTAATATAGACAGGATGTAAAGTATATGGGAGGTTTAGATAGGTTAGATGCTAATACTTTTTTACTTTTTTATTTATAAACTAATTTTATTTAAGGGACTTGAGCATCCTTAGATTTTGGTATCCTGGGGGGTGTCCTGGAATGAATCCCCCACGGATACTGAGGGAAAACTGTATTTTTAATACAGTATGGGTTTCACAATCTGCTTTGTTATCTAATAGCTATGTGACATGCGGTACTCACTTTATCTTTCTGAGCTTCATCTGTGAAATGGTCATAATAACAAGTGTTTCTAAAGAGCAGCATTAAGATTGAACTTTAAATTCTGTAGGAACAGAATCACTTTTCCAAGTTTATACAGATAAATATTGGTGGAGAAAAGACTGGAGCTGAGGAATATCTGACATCAATACCTGTGCTAATTCTGGCTAACTGTTAAAAGCTAAGGGATTAAAATCAAAACGTAGAAAAAAAGAGGAAAATGAACATGAAGGGAAGGGTGAGAAAGAAGAAAAAAAAGGAAGATCTCTTCTCCCCTGAAGAAAATTCAATCCATTAAAAAGTGTTAGAGGAATAGTTTAATATTATTATTTCTTCACTTTATATATGCGTAATATGCATGGATATACATAATTGCTGACTCAAATTGTGTATCAAATTATATCACATCATTTCTAAAAGGCAATTAGTAATTAATTATAAGCTTAGTATCTTGTGGTAAAATTGCATCTTAATATGAAATTTTAGAAATTAATCACCAGTTAAACACATTAAGCTTTTGCAAAGTCTTTCCCGATCTCATCCACATACAATTTAGAATTTAAGTAATATAAAATGCATTGAGGGAAGAAATGTCAATGAATATAGTAAGGTGATGTTTGACTTAGTTTATTTAAAAGAAAATAGCAAAAAATCAGAAGTCTTAAAAATATGGTAATATAAAAAATATGGTAATATGATTTGCATTGAAATATGCAAAAACCATTTGTTCATGAAAAAAAATTTCAAAAATGCTTTAATACAAAATAAAAATGACATTTGTGTTGCTTATGGTGCATCAGAATTTATAATCCAAAACTATTTTCAAAGAAGACAAGTACTTAAAAGTAATACTTATGTACAATCATTTGGATCACAAATTATATAAGTAAATATAACTCCAGAAATATGAAATGATGTTTACTGAAAGTTTATTTCCACTTACTTATTTTCTTAACTTAAAATACAAAAGTTATTTTTAACTTACTGTGAAGATTTAATCTTTGTTAAGTCATTTTAGCTGTCAGAGCTGTGAGTTATTCAATTACATAGAGAAAATCCTTAGTTAATAAAAGTTTAATATAATTTAAGCTTCCCAAGACTATTAAATCTCCCACCCATAATGTATCAAAAGCACATGTCACTGTTAGATATTCAAAGGTAATCTGTAGGCATTCTACCATAATAATGAATGCAAATCTCTGTAGGCATAAAAGGTAATACAAAAATCAGGTAGAGCACATTATAAGCCAGGATGTCCAGAGTTTATCTTCACAGAGCAGCTTCACGGCTACTAAAATAATACCAAAAAAATGAATTAAACATACATAATGTCCAGGCACTTGGTGGGAGCGAGCGTAGCCAGATAAAATAGAAGGATGCCAAATGTTCACTCTTGGCCTACTTAAATAATTGGCAAACAGCCTCTACTGAAACTTCAGCGTGTGTTTAAAGATAAATACATTGACAGTGTCATAACAAAAATTTGATAAATTATACTGAATGTTGTTGAGTAAAAATAAAATTTAGCCTACTTAAACTTGATGATGATTTTATCATTGATTAATAACACTTCTGAAAGAATATCTATTCATTCATCTTACAAGACTCTTACGTTCTTTAAGAGGAGAGGGCATTGATAAAATGACTAAATTAAATATTAGGCTTTGTAAAATTTGTATTTTGATCCTAGGAAAGATATATAGTAATTTCAAAATATAACCTATGGCATGGTCATAAAATGGATACAAAAATACTAACATTTTCTCAAATAACAAATTTATAAGAATTGATAATATGTTACTTGCAAACACAGTTGAGATGGTGATGGATTAAAGTTCTGGATTTTCATTATGCATAAAATTATTGGTAAAAACAATTTGACAAAAATGAAGAGGAATGTAACATGCCTTTTGATTAAATATGAAAAAACTGAGGAAAAGTTTAGTACTGCTACTGCACCTTATCAACAGTGCTAAAGAGATTGAAGCTCATTAATAATTGCAAATGTAAGTTCCCTCTTTTTTACTCTTGTTAAAAGGAAAGGTCTGAGGCATAAGTAGAAGGTGAAGGAGAAAGGGAAAGAAAAAGGAAGGGAGGAAAGAAGGAAGGAAGGGAGGGAAGAAAAGGGAGGAAGGAAGCAAGGAAGGAAAAGGAGGATGGGAAAGAAGGAAAAGAAAAGAAACTTTAATATTGCAATGTAGCATTATATAAAAACAAAGGCTTTGAAAAAGTATAACCTCTAATTTGAATTTTAGATCAAGACTAAAGTATATGATGCAAAGAAACAAGAAAAAAATACTTTTCTCATCTGAAAATAGCTCATAGGTGTTTGTGAGAATTTTTAGATATTATGTCAGTAAACACATGGTACACTATCTCAAGGAGTAGAAGCTATGTAATAATGATAATAATAAAATCTTCATAACTAGAAGGCTGCATTTCAGCAGTGACAAGATAAAAATCTTTGCCTTTAAGAACCTTACACCGAATTATTAGTTTCTTAGGACTGCTGTGACAAAGTATGACAGTTTGGGTGGCTTAAAACAATAGAGGTTTATTCTGTCAAAGTTCAAAGAGCAGAAGACTGAAATCAAGGTGTTGACAGGGTGGATTCCCTCTTGGGGTCTCAGAGGGATACTGTGTTCCATGCCTCTCTCCTAGCTTCCCATGGTTGTCAGCGATGCTTAACATACCTTGGCTTATGGCAGTGTAACTCCAATTTCTGCCTCCGTCTTTGGTTGGCATTCTACCTGTGACTTTCCTCCTCTTACAAGATTATTTGCTTGGTGATCCTCCTTACTCCAATACAACTGAATCTTGACTTAACTAATTACATCAGGAATGACCCTATTTTCCAAATAAAGTCACATTCTAAGGTTCCAGGAAGGACATGAATTGTGAGAGCAGTATGTAACCTAGCAAAACTCCGAGTGGATGGAAAGAAATCATACAAAGAATGTCTGGAATATATAGTATATTGGATAATGCAAATTTCTGTGAAGAGAATAAAGCACAGAAGAGAAAGGGTTGTTATCTTAAATACAGAGGCCAGGCAAGTTATACTTATGGAAAACCATAGAGGATGTGGGAGAGGGGTGTTGTGTGAATACATATACAAGCACTTAATATATTGATTTATAAGTGTGCACATACTTAGAAATCAAACTATTACTTTTATATTTACAATAGCAAAATCCTAACTATTACTTCCACAGTTAAAATAGCAAAATCTTAACTATACTAACTAACTCAAAACTCTTTGCCTTTGCAATTTAATCACACAAATCTTTGAGGGGGGAAATCTTATACTGAGTGTCAGGCTTATTTCATTGCATTTCATTACCTCTAATATCTTGGTTGCTCAAGACCTGGCTGCACTGACAGCCCTAAACTGCAACTTTTATCTCCCCTTGGATAGCCTAAACTATTCTGGCTTCTGTCTGCAAGAAGCCCTTTTTCTACACAGATTCTCATCAGTCTCTTTCTCCATAGAAGAAAGAGCAAATGCCCAAGGGGAAGAGTGGTATGCAGAAGATTACACTCAATGAGCTTCTGTTTTCATTGGCATCTGGCCCCTGAAGTCCAGGCTTTCTTGGAAGCTGTTTGTTGTATTCAAACAGTTGTTTTCTCTATTTACATCTGCTTCAATGGTGGAAATATTAGTCTTCTCTGACTTTTTCCTATTAAAAGCTGAAGTGCTATTGAACTTCGAAAAATATCCACTATGATGGCTTTGTTATCATCTCACTCTCTTTGTTTTTTTTAAATCTTTTCTCTCCTTCCCCAAACTAATTTTGTGATACTCTTTGCAGCTTATTATTCTCCAGCTAGATCTTCTTTCAGTTCTTTGAACATATTGGGCTTTTCCCATATTGTGATATTGGCCCATGTGTGGCTTCCTTTTCTGGAAATACCTCCCTACCTGGCTCTTCCTATAGCTTTTTACTTTTTATTCTTTAGATGTCAGCTGAAATACAAAATTTCACTGGAGACCTACCCTGGCTAAATTTTAAGTAAAGTAGACCCTCTCACCCACCAGTTGTCTTTCTCAGACCTTGGTACTTTCATTAATAAAGCTTATTATGATTTTTATTGCATTATTGATATTTTCTCACTTGTCCCTGCCATGACATGAAACTGCCATGAAGTAAGAAACTCTGTCTTCATTATTTTCCATTATATCACCAGTGCCAGGTACTGTGCTTGATATAGGTATTAAATAAATATTTTTAGAATTAATTTTAAAAGCCTCATGAATGAATGAAACATGAGCCAATTCAGATATGTGAATATATCCTTGTTTTGCATAAAATTAAATAATGTAATTCATCATTTAAGAAATGGAAGAGTTTGGGCTTCCCTGGTGGCGCAGTGGTTGAGAGTCCGCCTGCCGATGCAGGGCACACGGGTTCGTGCCCTGGTCCGGGAAGATCCCACGTGCCGCGGAGCGGCTGGGCCCGTGAGCCATGACCGCTGAGCCTGCGTGTCCGGAGCCTGTGCTCCACAACGGGAGAGGCCACAACAGTGAGAGGTTAAAAAAAAAAAAAAAAGAAATGGAAGAGTTTGATTCAACCAATATAAGAACTTCCATTTCAGAAGCTAGAACACATTCTTTCCCTTCTCAGGTTACCCCATGGAATCATGCAATCTCTAAAATATTGTGAAATGATTGAGGAATTTTGAGGCAATAATAAGGAATTTTAAAGTGATGTGAGTAGAAATAATGATCTTAATTTCCTAATAATATTTTTTGAAAAGGCAGAGATATAAAATAATACAGACATTATATATGCATTATTTTTTAGGGAACATGATTTTATTTTCTTAACAAATTAAATATAGTTTGAGACCTCTTTTTCTGCACACTCCCCTAATTTTAGCTTTTACTCATCATGTCAACAATGTCTTCTAGAAACTGTGCTCTATAGATGCTCAATTTCTAGTACTCAACATATTATCTCAAAAATATGTATCTTTCCTCTCACTCTTCTCTCCGTCTGAGTAGTCTTTCATCCTCTTTAAACCTCCATAATGTGCACATTAATTCACTAAATAAATATTTATGTAGCAACTGCAATGTGTCAGGATGGTGCTAAATTTTAGTGATAGTATGTTGAAAAAAATATTACCTAATTTCCACCTTCATAGAGCTTATAGTTTGTTTGTTGAGATGGACATTAATAGAAAATATGACTTAAAGTAGGAAACTTGATTGTGAAAAGTAATATGACGTGTATATATGTATTATTATGTGATAACAGATAATTTCATTGTCAAAGATGTTGAGAAAATCTTCTTTAGGTAATTAACATGTTAGTTAATATAGTATTTAATGAACACTAAGATGCTATGAATATTAAGAGGCAGCATTACTTTATACCCCAAGAAAGAAACTGTCTGTAAATTAAACTTTAACACTATTCTTTATTATTTAAAATTTTTATTTCATACTTATTGGTAGAGTTGTTTATATACATAGACAGCTTTTAGCATATAGCTATTGTGCATATATGAAAAGGAAAGAAGTCTTTAAAATTTTTACATTGAGTCTAGCTTTTCTAAATGATTTCCTGATTATTGTCATCAATAACATTTTTTCCTACACAATATAATATTTGTGTCATCAAGAGATAGTTGGGATAATCTTTTTTTTTTTTTTTTTTTTTTTTTTCGGTACCTGGGCCTCTCACTGTTGTGGCCTCTCCCGTTGCGGAGCACAGGCTCGGACGCGCAGGCTCAGCGGCCATGGCTCACGGGCCCAGCCGCTCTGTGGCATGTGGGATCTTCCCGGACCAGGGCACGAACCCGCGTCCCCTGCATCGGCAGGCGGACTCTCAACTACTGCGCCACCTGGGAAGCCCTGCATAATCTTTTTGGCACAATCCAAAAATTGTTGGTAATGTAGCATTTCTTAAAACAGTGCTCCATCTATTTTTTTCCAGAATGCTTTTCCAAGACACTGACGCCCTATGCTATAAATTTGGATACTGGTACTTCCTATATTCTAACACTTTTCACCTTTTTTTCTCAATAGATTCGCATATATCTAAACTTTAAGCCCCTCTGCTTAAGGCACAGGGAGTCTCTGACAAATTAATATTCAAGTTTTAATGATGATCCTGAGCAATATGTGACCAGCCTCTCATTACTTTGTGACAAGATTAGAACACATTGACTGGCTTCCCATCTGGTGTTTTCACCTTCGGAGATCCTGCTGAGTTCTCAAATAACACTGGTGGATGGAGACTGAGTTGGGGAGGCAGGGACAATTATCCAAAGTTCTGTCATCACGACCTTTAAAACCACAGGTGAACTTAAGTCAACTAAATATACATCCCAGCCCTAGCCTAGATCAGTTCCAAATGGATCAAAGTATTTAGTACCTTTACTATATTTTCCTACTAGGAGAAGAAGCTTGCCCACTCTGTGGAAAGAAATAGTTCCAAGGTTTTTTTACATGGAAAGGCTAACATACAGAGAAGAAGATAAATGCAATTCAGAATCAAGAGAAACAAATATGTCAACACAGGTAGGCTCCAAGATAGCCAAGTTGTTGGAATTAGTCAAAAAAATTGACTATTAGTTAGACTGAATGAATAAAAAGATAAATTTCAACAAAAAAATATAATCTCTAAAAAAGAACCAAAGGGGTATTCTTAACTGAAAATATTAAATATTTGAAATCAAGAAGTCATTGTCGGGACTTAATAGAGTTCAGCAGAACATTGAATATAGGATCAGTGAAATCAAAGGCAGGTTGATAAGAATTATATGAACTAATGCATAGAGAGGAACAAAGGAATGACAAAAGAGAACTGAATATAGGTTTATGGGACACAATAAAAAGTTTGTGAAGATTTGTATACCAAAAAATTAGATAAGCCAAATGAAATGGCAGGTTTCAATTTTAAGAAACACAAATTACCCAAATGGACTCAAGAAGAAATAGAAAATAAATTTCAAATAGAACTTTGAAATTAAAAACATACTAAAACAAGTAGAGAGACTGAATAAGCAAAAGTCCCCAGCAAAAAAAGGTGCATGATCCTATATATAGAAAATGAAAAAGAATCCGTAGGAACACTCTAGAGCAAATAAATGAATTAAACAAAGTTGCATGGTACCATGTAAACACACAAAAATGAGTTGTGTTTTTTATTCCCTAGCAGAGAAACTTTACTGATTGATTGATTGTGAGGAATTGGCTCACACAATATGGGGGCTGAAAAGTCCTACCATTTGCCTCTGGTAGCTGGATTCAATAAACCTTGTGGTATAATTCAGTCTTGTCCAAAGGTCTGAGAACCACGGGAGCCAACGGTGTAAATTCCAATCTGAAGGCAGGAGAAGATGAGATAAGATATTGCAGTTTAACAGTGAGACAGGCAAAGTTCTCCTTCCTCAGTTTTCTGTTCCATTCAGTCCCACAATGGATTGGATGATGCCCACCCACATTAGGGAGAGCAGTCTTATGAGTCCACCCATTCAAATGCTAATCTCACATGGAAACAAGCTCACAGCCACACCCAGAGCTAATGTTTAATCTGGGTACCCCATGGCCAGTGAAGCTGACATGTAAAATCAACGACTGCATGGATCATTGTTGAGATTTATCACTTCCTGGTATAAATGCAAGGATCCTGGGAATAAGATGGGGGTTGGGGGGGGGGAGACACAAGGATATATGGTGCACAGAACCAAACTAATAAAGAGTGTCAGAACCTAAAGTCATAATTATAGCAATTGCCTATTGTGGTCATGGTCATAAATTGTTTTCACACTTAAGTATATTTATTCAATTATAATCAAACAGATGTTAGGCTTATGCCGTTGTTTTGGAGCATAAATCAGTTTCTGAAAAAATCTGATAGAAATTTAAATTACATTTATTTTAAATGTTAAATGAGGGCAGAATGAAAAATATATGTATGTAAGACAAGAGTAGGACAAGAGGACAAAAGAACAAGTGAATTTTTGAAAGAACCAAGCAGAATTCTAGAAATGTGAACGGATATACATGCAAAGAGAGTAAATAAATTGGATATAGGAATGAACAATAAAGCAGCAGAATGAGACACAGAAAGGAAGAAAAAAAGGTTGAAAACTAAAAATAAGTTAAGAAACATAGGTGTTATGCTAATAGTACCAAACCAAACTTGGGTGCGCTCCCCCTCGCGCAGTAAAGCCAATCTGGTGACATCAGGTTGTGGTGAAGGAAAGTGCAGTGTTTATTTCAGGGCTCCAGGCAAGGAGATCAAGGCAGCTAGTGCTCAAAAGCTGGAACTTCCCGTGGATTTCAGCAAAGCATTTTTAAAGGCAAGGTGAGGGAGGGGAGTCCCAGGGTTTGTGATCAGCTTGCGCACAATTCTCTGATTGGTTGATGGTGAGGTAACAGGGTGGAGTCACAGGGGGTAACATTATCGGTCCTTAGGCTCTGGTAGGCCTGGGTCAGATTATACAAGACATTAGGGCCGCAGTGGAAAGTTTGAGTTTTTTCCTACATGTAAGTTTGGGAGGTGCATAATTCAATTCACATTTTAAGAAACTCACTCAGACTTCTGAGTGGTAATGGATTGGCATAAGGATCAAGGAGACTAATTACTAGCTGTTGTAAAAATCCTGGATCTATGTTATGTGGGCCAAGCCTAGGATGGCAGCAGTGAAGATAGATTTAAATAGGTTTAGATATATTTTGAATCAGGCTTTGATTAGAAAGTTAGGGAAATGGAGAAATCAAGGATGACTCTTGGATTTATGTCTTGAACAAAAGAGTACATTAAGATGTGCTTATAAAAATGGAAAACAAAATGGGTGGGAGGAGAACAAATTCTGTGAACAAATATTTGCATTTTGGACAACTACTGTTTGAGATTTGGCATATGTGCAAGTGGAGGTGTTAAGAAAGCACCAGGAATTTGAGTTCGGGATTCAGAGAGGATTCAGTTAGATGGATTTAATTAGTACCATGTTGCAAAAGTCTGACGTTCAAGATAACCTAATTCTTTAAATGAAAGATATTACCTCAACACCATGGGAATATTAAGCCATAGTGTTTAAAAAGCAGGTATCCTACAAAGATTAAAAACAAACAAACTGCATTTAAATAAAGATAGAGTCAGATACTGAATCTTGATTTCCTTTTCTCTGAAATCATCATATTAGTTTCCTATACACTAAGTAGTTTTGCTGTAAAAAATTGAGTAAATCAAAGTATTTAAAATATTTTTGGAAATTATAAAGCCATATATAAATAAGAATTATTTAGTAAATAGGGAAAATAAAGCAGCATAAGAAAATGAGAATGATTTATAGAAACTGCAGATAGGTCACTCTCCATAAACGTGTTGAATTTTCCTAAATAGATGGTGGAACATCCCACGCTCCTAACATCATTCTTTGTAGCTTCAGCATCTACATAGTCAGTTTTTCCAAAACCCTGGGTTCTTAATTCTTTGACACCCTGAACCTATCTATTCTTTCAGTGGACTTCAGCCAACAAATTATACCCTAGACCTTGTCAACACCCATAACTGCATTGTTACTGGTACTTAGATTACAATCATCTTATTCTCTGAATCCCAGCTTTCTGTCGCTATGAACTCCTCTCCCAAAATTCCTTGACCCTATTTGGACAACCTGTTAATTGACTTTCTACTCTCTGTGGCCTTGGTCTTTATCCTCTTGGTTCACCAGATTCCAAACTCAGTTACTATATAACCCCTCTGGTACATATTCTAAGCTCTCTTGTCCTTATTGCCTTCCATACTCTCATCCCCAGCCGTGACTAAATCTACTTTCTGCCTGTAAATAGCTAAAAATGGCTAGAAAAAATTAACCATGTAGACTTGTCCTTTTTCTTTTTTTTTTTTTTTGAATGATGATCATCTTCACTCTCCTACACTCTTACTCACCTATTGGAAATATCTCTTAACTCCTAACACCACCATGAAAGTCTCCCTCCATCACTCTGAGGGATAACCTTGCTGCTTTTCTTTTTTTTTTTTTTTGACATCTTTATTGGGGTATAATTGCTTTACAATGGTGTGTTAGTTTCTGCTTTATAACAAAGTGAATCAGTTATACATATACATATGTTCCCATATCTCTTCCCTCTTGCGTCTCCCTCCCTCCCACCCTCCCTATCCCACCCCTCTAGGTGGTCACAAAGCACTGAGCTGATCTCCCTGCGCTATGCGGCTGCTTCCCACTAGCTATCTACCTTACATTTGTTAGTGTATATATGTCCATGCCTCTCTCTCGCTTTGTCACAGCTCACCCATCCCCCTCCGCATATCCTCAAGTCCGTTCTCTAGTAGGTTTGTGTCTTTATTCCTGTCTTACCTCTAGGTTCTTCATGATATATTTTTTTTTCTTAAATTCTATATATATGTGTTAGCATACGGTATTTGTCTTTCTCTTTCTGACTTACTTCACTCTGTATGACAGACTCTAGGTCTATCCACCTCATTTCAAATAGCACAATTTCGCTTCTTTTTATGGCTGAGTAATATATTCCATTGTATATATGTGCCACATCTTCTGTATCCATTCATCCGATGATGGGCACTTAGGTTGTTTCCATCTCCAGGCTATTGTAAATAGAGCTGCAATGAACATTTTGGTACATGACTCTTCTTGAATTATGGTTTTCTCAGGGTATATGCCCAGTAGTGGGATTGCTGGGTCATATGGTAGTTCTATTCGTAGTTTTTAAGGAACCTCCATACTGTTCTCCATAGTGGCTGTACTAATTCACATTCCCACCAGCAGTGCAAGAACGTTCCCTTTTCTCCACACCCTCTCCAGCATTTATTGTTTCTAGATTTTTTGATGATGGCATTCTGACTGGTGTGAGATGATATCTCATTGTAGTTTTGATTTGCATTTCTCTAATGATTAATGATGTTGAGCATTCTTTCATGTGTTTGTTGGCAGTCTGTATATCTTCTTTGGAGAAATGTCTCTTTAGGTCTTCTGCCCATTTTTGGATTGGGTTGTTTGTTTTTTTGTTATTGAGCTGCATAAGCTGCTTGTAAATTTTGGAGATTAATCCTTTGTCAGTTGCTTCATTTGCAAATATTTTCTCCCATTCTGAAGGTTGTCTTTTGGTCTTGTTTATGGTTTCCTTTGCTGTGCAAAAGCTTTGAAGTTTCATTAGGTCCCATTTGTTTATTTTTGTTTTTATTTCCATTTCTCTAGGAGGTGGGTCAAAAAGGATCTTGCTGTGATTTATGTCATAGAGTGTTCTGCTTATGTTTTCCTCTAAGAGTTTGATAGTTTCTGGCCTTACATTTAGGTCTTTAATCCATTTTGAGCTTATTTTTGTGTATGGTGTTGAGGAGTGTTCTAATTTCATACATTTACATGTGCCTGTCCAGTTTTCCCAGCACCACTTATTGAAGAGGCTGTCTTTTCTCCACTGTACATTCCTGCCTCCTTTATCAAAGATAAGGGGACCATATGTATGTGGGTTTATCTCTGGGCTTTCTATCCTGTTCCATTGATCTATCTTTCTGTTATTGTGCTAGTACCATACTGTCTTGATTACTATAGCTTTCTAGTATAGTCTGAAGTCAGGGAGCCTGATTCCTCCAGCTCCATTTTTCGTTCTCAAGATTGCTTTGGCTATTCGGGGTCTTTTGTGTTTCCATACAAATTGTGAAATTTTTTGTTCTAGTTCTGTGAAAAATGCCAGTGGTAGTTTGATAGGGATTGCATTGAATCTGTAGATTGCTTTGGATAGTAGAGTCATTTTCACAATGTTGATTCTTCCAATCCAAGAACAGGGTATATCTCTCCATCTATTTGTATCATCTTTAATTTCTTTCACCAGTGTCTTAAAATTTTCTGCATATAGGTCTTTTGTCTTCTTAGGTAAGTATATTCCTAGATATTTTATTCTTTTTGTTGCAGTGGTAAATGGGAGTGTTTTCTTGATTTCACTTTCAGATTTTTCATCATTAGTGTATAGGAATGCCAGAGATTTCTGTGCATTAATTTTGTATCCTGCAGCTTTACCAAATTCATTGTTTAGCTCTAGAGCTAACATCTTTAGGATTCTCTATGTATAGTATCATGTCATCTTCAAACAGTGACAGCTTTACTTCCTCTTTTCCGATTTGGATTCCTTTTATTTCCTTTTCTTCTCTGATTGCTACGGCTAAAACTTCCAAAACTATGTTGAATAAGAGTGGTGAGAGTGGGCAACCTTGTCTTGTTCCTGATCTTAGTGGAAATGCTTTCAGTTTTTCACCATTGAGGATGATGTTAGCTGTGGATTTGTCATATATGGCCTTTATTATGTTGAAAGTTCGCTCTATGCCTACTTTCTGCAGGGTTTTTATCATAAATGGGTGTTGAATTTTGTCAAAAGCTTTCTCTGCATCTATTGAGATGATCATATGGTTTTTCTCCTTCAGTTTGTTAATATGGTTTATCACATTGATTGATTTTCATATATTGAAGAATCCTTGCATTCCTGGAATAAACCCCACTTGATCATGGTGTATGATCCTTTTAATGTGCTGTTGGACTCTGTTTGCTAGTATTTTGTTGAGAATTTTTGCATCTATGTTCATCAGTGATATTGGTCTATAGTTTTCTTTCTTTGTGACATCCTTGTCTGGTTTTGGTATCAAGGTGATGGTGGCCACGTACAATGAGTTTGGGAGTGTTCCTCCCTCTGCTATATTTTGGAAGAGTTTGAGAAGGATAGGTGATTGCTCTTCTCTATATGTTTGATAGAATTCGCCTGTGAAGCCATCTGGTCCTGGGCTTTTGTTTGTTGGAAGATTTTTGATCACTGTTTCAATTTCAGTGCTTGTGATTGGTCTGTTCATATTTTCTATATCTTCCTAATACAGTCTTGGCAGGTTGTGCATGTCTTAGAATTTGTCCATTTCTTCCAGGTTGCCCATTTTATTGGCATAGAGTTGCTTGTAGTAATCTCTCATGATCTTTTGTATTTCTGCAGTGTCAGTTGTTACTTCTCCTTTTTCATTTCTAATTCTATTGATTTGAGTCTTCTCCCTTTTTTACTTGATGAGTCTGGCTAATGGTTTATCTATTTTGTTTTTCTTCTCAAAGAACCAGCTTTTAGTTTTCTTGATCTTTGCTATTGTTTCCTTCATTTCTTTTTCATTTATTTCTGATCTGATTTTTATGATTTCTTTCCTTCTGCTGACTTTGGGGTTTTTTTGTTCTTCTTTCTCTAATTGCTTTAGGTGCAAGGTTAGGTTGTTTATTCGAGATGTTTCCTATTTCTTAAGGTGGGCTTGTATTGCTGTAAACTTCCCTCTTAGAACTGCTTTTGCTGCATCCCATAGGTTTTGGGTCGTTGTGTCTCCATTGTCATTTGTTTCTAGGTATTTTTTAATTTCCTCTTTGATTTCTTCAGTGATCACTTCGTTATTAAGTAGTGTATTGTTTAGCCTGCATATGTTTGTATTTTTTACAGATCTTTTCCTGTAATTGATATCTAGTCTCATGGCATAGTGGTCGGAAAAGATACTTGATATAATTTCAATTTTCTTAAATTTACCAAGGCTTGATATGTGACCTAAGATATGATCTATCCTGGAGAATGTTCCATGAGCACTTGAGAAAAATGTGTATTCTGTTATTTTTGGATGGAGTGTCCTATAAATATCAATTAAGTCCATCTTGTTTAGTGTATCATTTAAAGCTTATGTATCCTTATTTATTTTCATTGTGGATGATCTGTCCATTGGTGAAAGATGGGTGTTAAAGTCCCCTACTATGAATGTGTTACTGTCGATTTCCCCTTTTATGGCTGTTAGTATTTGCCTTATGTATTGAGGTGCTCCTATGTCGGGTGCATAAATATTTACAATTGTTATATCTTCTTGGATCGATCCCTTGATCATTACGTAGAGTCCTTTTTTGTCTCTTCTAATACTCTTTATTTTAAAGTCTATTTTGTCTGATATGAGAATTGCTACTCCAGCTTTCTTTTGGTTTCCATTTGCATGGAATATCTTTTTCCGTCCCCTTACTTTCAGTCTGTATGTGTCTCTAGGTCTGAAGTGGGTCTCTTGTAGACAGCATATATATGGGTCTTGTTTTTGTATCCATTCAGCCAATCTGTGTCTTTTGATGGGAGCATTTAGTCCACTTACATTTAAGGTAATTATCAATATGTATTTTCCTATTTCCATTTTCTTAATTGTTTTGGGTTTGTTGTTGTAGGTCTTTTCCTTCTCTTGTGTTTCTTGCCTAGAGAAGTTCCTTTAGCATTTGTTGTAAAGCTGGTTTGGTGGTGCTGAACTCTCTCAGCTTTTGCTTGTCTGTAAAGGTTTTAATTTCTCCATCAAATCTGAATGAGATCCTTGCTGGATAGAGTAATCTTGGTTGCAGGTTTTTCTCCTTTATCACTTTAAATATGCCCTTCCACTCCCTTCTGGCTTGCAGAGTTTCTGCTGAGAGATCAGCTGTTAACCTTATGGGTATTCCCTTGTGTATTATTTGTTGTTCTTCCCTTGCTGCTTTTAATATGCTTTCTTTGTATTTGATTTTTGACAGTTTGATTAATATGTGTCTTGGCGTATTTCTCCTTGTATTTATCCTGTATGGGACTCTCTGTGCTTCCTGGACTTGATTAACTATTTCCTTTCCCATATTAGGGAAATTTTCAACTATAATCTTTTCAAATATTTTTTCAGTTCCTTTCTTTTTCTCTTCTTTTTCTGGAACCCCTATAATTCGAATGTTGGTGCGTTTAATGTTGTCCCAGAGGTCTCTGAGACTGTCCTTATTTCTTTTAATTCTTTTTTCTTTATTCTGCTCTGCAGTAGTTATTTCCACTATTTTATCTTCCAGGTCACTTATCCGGTTTTTGTTATTATGCTATTGATCCCATCAAGAGTATTTTTAATTTCATTTATTGTGTTGTTCATCATTGTTTGTTTCATCTTTAGTTCTTCTAGGTCCTTGTTAAATGTTTCTTGAATTTTGTCTATTCTATTTCCAAGATTTTGGATCATCTTTACTATCATTATTCTGAATTCTTTTTCAGGTAGACTGCCTATTTCCTCTTCATTTGTTAGGACTTGTGGGTTTTTACCTTGCTCCTGCATCTGCTGTGTGTTTTTCTGTCTTCTCATTTTGCTTATCTTACTGTGTTTGGGGTCTCCTTTTCACAGGCTGCAGGTTCGTAGTTCCCGTTGTTTTTGGTGTCTGTCCCCAGTGGCTAAGGTTGGTTCAGTGGGTTGTGTAGGTTTCCTGGTGGAGGGGACTAGTGCCTGTGTACTGGTGGATGAGGCTGTATCTTGTCTCTCTGGTGGGCAGGTCCACGTCTGGTGGTGTGTTTTGGGGTGTCTGTGGACTTATTATGAGTTAAGGCAGCCTCTCTGCTAATGGGTGGGGTTGTGTTTCTGTTTTGCTAGTTGTTTGGCATAGGGTGTCCAGCAGTGTAGCTTGCTGGTTGTTGAATGAAGTTGGGTGCTGGCGTTAAGATGGAGATCTCTGGGAGATTTTCGCCATTTGATATTATGTGGAGCTGGGAGGTGTCTTGTTGACCAGTGTCCTGAAGTTGGCTCTCCCACCTAAGAGGCACAGCACTGACTCCTGGCTGCAGCACCAAGAGGCTTTCATCCACAGGACTCCACAATTTGGGATGATTCATTGTTCTTGTATTCCACAGATGCAGGATATATCAAGTTGATTGTGGAGGTTTAATCCGCTGCTTCTGAGGCTGCTGGGAGAGACTTCCCTTTCTCATCTTTGTTCTCACAGCTCCCTGGGGCTCAGCTTTGGATTTGGCCCCGCCTCTGCGTATACGTCGCCGTAGGGCGTCTGTTCTTCGCTCAGACAGGACGGGGTTAAAGGAGCCGCTGACTCGGAGGCTCTGGCTCACTCAGGCCGGGGGGGGGGGGAGGGGCACGGAGAGCGGGGCGGGCCTGCGGCGGCAGAGGCCGACGTGACGTTGCACCAGTCTGAGGCACACTGTGCGTTTTCGGGGGAGTTGTCCCTGGATCCCGGGAACGCGGCAGTGGCGGGCTGCACAGCCTCCCTGGAAAGGAGGTGTGGAGAGTGACCTGTGCTCGCACACAGGCTTCTTGGCGGTGGCAGCAGCAGCCTTAGCGTCTCCTGCCCGTCTCTGGGGTCCGCGCTTTTAGCCGCGGCTCACGCCAGTCTCTGGAGCTCCTTTAAGCAGCGCTCTTAATCCCCTCTCCTCGCGCACCAGGAAACAGGTAAGAAAAAGTCTCTTGCCTCTTCGGCAGCTCCAGACCTTTTCCCGGACTCCCTCCCGGCCCCGCCGTGGTGCACTAACCCCTTCAGGCTGTGTTTATGCCGTAAACCCCAGTCCTCTCCCTGCGCTCCGACCAAAGCCCGAGCCTCAGCTCGCAGCCCCGCCCGCCCCGGCAGGTGAGCAGACAAGCCTTTCGGGCTGGTGAGTGCCGGTTGGCCCCGATCCTCCGTGCGGGAATCTCTCAGCTTTGCCCTCCGCACCCCTGTTACTGTGGTCTCCTCCGCGGCTCCGAAGCTTCCCCCCTCCGCCACCTGCAGTCTCCGCCCGCGAAGGGGCTTCCTAGTGTGTGGAAACTTTTCCTCCTTCACAGCTCCCTGCCACTGGTGCAGGTCCCGTCCCTATTCTTTTGCTTCTGTTTTTTCTTTTTTTCTTTTGCCCTACCCAGGTACGTGGGGACTTTCTTGCCTTTTGGGAGGTCTGAGGTCTTCTGCCAGCGTTCAGTAGGTGTTCTCTAGGAGTTGTTCCACGTGTAGATGTATGTCTTGTGTATCTGTGGGGAGGAAGGTGATCTCTGCGTCTTACTCTTCCGCCATGTTCCCCTCGTCCCTTGCTTCTTATATCACTGAGAAAATAGAAATGGTCCTTTATCACCATCATCATCATCACCATTTTTCTAAATCTACAAGGCTACTTAACTTTTATCCATCTGTGTTCATATATAAAATTATATTGTATATAACAGAGCAGGATGCAATGGCAATTTGCCTGAATTCAAATCCTATGTGAGATTATATATATTTTTTAATCTGTGCAATATTTAGTGAGGAGATAAAGATAGATGGTTTATGCAGAAAACTCTTCTTTCATAGAACACTAGAAAATATTCATATATTGATAAAAATGACCTTTATATTTTAATGAAGCATCTTTCTTCACTGACTTCAGCTAAAGTAGGTCATAACAAAGATACATATTGATAAATATAAAATAGTTAATATTCATTTAAAATATACTAAATAGACACTTTTCTGTTTTATTGTATGCATTATCTTATATAAATCTCCTAATGCATTATGAAGAAGTAATAAACTTTGCTGGTCATCCTATATTTGTTCACAGCCTGTTACTTTCCCTGAATTGCAATTTACGTAGATCATGATGAACAGTGTTATGAGATTGGGTTGATAGTTTTCTGAAAAGTCACTGTAGTGTTTGTCAGAAAAGGATTTTATTTTATACCAGCCTAATTCTTAACTATCAAACGGAAGGGATAACAGAATTAAGTTAAAACATGCAGTGCAGTAGATTGATTTTCTGAAAGTACTATTTTCTGAAAGCACCATTAGGGAGTACAGACATCAGGTCTCCCTACTCAACTTCCAAGGAATCAAATTGGGATAAAAAGAAATTTGAACTCCTAGAGCTTGCTGGCTTTGAGTCACCTAACCTAATCAGCTTTACAAGAATGGTAAATTATAATGACAACAAGTAACAAGAAAAACTGAAATTAGCAAATTAATATATGATAAAGTGATATCTGTCCCCTTAAAACAGAGACAGAATGACTTAGAAAAATATTGAAAAATTATTTTCAGTATTATACATTTATCTTAGCTCTTGGCAGCAGTAAAAGCATTTCCTTGGAATGTTAATTGGATGTTTTCCCTTTTTTGGCAATACTGTGACCAAAATACCTATTATTTGACAATTGCTGTGCTAAGACATAACAGATAAGCATGCCAGACAAACCACTCTCTTCAAAGTAAACTGTAACAGACATCACTAATTTGATTTTACAAACAAATCTTAGGAATTCTGTGTTTAATAGTCAGTTCTTAAAATCTTTGCTCAATGTATTGTCAGTGCAGTTTAGTTTTCCAAGCAAATATTAGACAAGGACTTTAAAAATTAGTATGCTGCCATTTATTAGTCAGGTAGGACATCATAGCATGTATAGCTGACAAGATTCACACAGTAATTGGATACAATGAAATTTAAAAATGTTTTACTGTGAGTTTTGCTTCATTTTTTTCTAAGGATCACGTTAGCTACAGAAAATAGGTGTTTATTACCAAGGATAGATAGGTGTGTCTCACTGGAGCTTGAGGGTAGTGGTTGTGATTTTCCACTGGGCTTCACAGAGATTATAACTGAAATCAGGACACCCCAGAGGACACTGCTAGAAGTTACTTGTAAATTATGATTTTCTTCTATCACTATTAATATAGCTAAGTTACTGTTGCCTAATATCTCAGTACTATTTAGTAGATTCTCTTGCTGTGTCTTAATCAAAATTCCCAAGATAGAGTTTTCCTGTAGTTATAAAGAGATTTTTTTACAATAATCTTTTTCATAAGCCACAGACAAGCTATGGGTCTAACTTATAAACAACAGAAAGTAAAGTTTATATAAGGATAGTAGATGCAACAGAAATTGTAACTGAGAAGTATAGTACAAATAATTGGTCTTAAGGGTTCAAATTGCCACTCAGTATATCATTGCAACACAACAGTCTTAATTTAAATTAGTGGTTCAAGGAAAGCGCATATCAGAAAAGCACTAATTCATCGATTCAACACTACTGGAGATATTCTTACATCATATATGGTGAAATATACATTAGGGTGTTAAAACTATTATAGATGTTATATTGTTTGTAACTCCCTAAAGAGAGAATCATTAATAAGCTCATTGTGTTTTTAAATGGGATTTTCCTCCAAAGCAATTAAAGATATGCATCTAGTTTGAAAAAAGTTACCACCAAATTCAGAAAGATGTTGAAACATTGAAACGGGACTGATATTTTATAAAAAATGGAAGAGGAAACCTGGAGGGAATGCCTACTTAAAAATATCTTTTACCCATCTTGTTGTCTGAAAATTTCACCATTAATATCTTTGTGTTTTAAAAGCCTGTATCTCTGGCCAGTCCTGAGAGATGGTTATGGTCATATATTGATTTTTGAAATTGTATTTATTTAAGGGGGGAAATCTCAAATATATCAAAACTCGAAGAGGTCTAAAATGATTAATCAAGCAAATGAAGATATGATTCAACTTGTTATTTTAAATATTTGTATGGACTCTGAGCTGAATCATTTTAGGTATATTTTACACAATAACAGAAACAGTATATTTTATTGAATTACTCTATTTTTAAACCTAAATTTGTTAAAATACTCTGTTGCACTATAGGAATATTGCTAGTATAGAAATACTTAGATTAATTTTCAATATATGTATATGTAGAAAATGTGGGAAATAATATGTATTATACTTTTATCATCAATATTCTGAAGTTTTGACACATGCACAACATAGTCCATGTCTTAATTGCAGAGATGACCTTCATTAAATGTCACCAAATAAAAATGTATAGTTTTTATATAGCTTCAATGCACATGAGGGTATCTGTCTTATTTGGTTCTCTGTTGAATTAGGTAGACAGGATATAATACAATTTTTAAAATCTTTAAGATTTTCTGGAAATTTTGGAAAGTAGTTGTTCTACATTTATCTAGACAAAAGATTCTTCAGAAGTGTTTTGGGGAACTCTGGCTCTATGTAATATTAGGTGTTCTTTGAACAAAGCCTACTTTAGTTGAATAACTTTGAGAAATTAATATTCACAAGAGGTTATCCTTCTTGATACACAGTCAAGGTTCACAGAGGTATGGAAGTAAAACAATCAAATACAGACACACCTCAGAGATATTGCAGATTCGGTTCCAGACGACTGCGATAAAGTGAATATTGCAATAAAATGAGTCACATGAATTTTTTCGTTTCCCAGTGTATATAAAAATTATGTTTGCCCTATGCTGTAGTCCATTAAATGTACAATAGCATTATGTTTTTAAAAAGTTCATAACAATTATAAAATACTTTATTGCTAAAAAATGCTAACCATCATCTGAGCCTTCAGAGAGTTATAGTAGTAATATCAAAGTATCACAGATCACCATAATAAATATAATAATAATGGAAAAGTTTGAAATATTGTGAGAATTACCAAAATGTGACACAGAGATACAAAGTGAGAATATGCTATTGGAAAAATAGTGCCCATAGACTGGCTTGACACAGGATTGTGACAAATCTTCAATTTGTAAAAAACGCAATGAAGCAAAGCACAGTAAAACAAGGTACAACTGTACATAATTCAACAACAACAAACAACCAAACACGAACAGAAACAGTTTAATCTAGTGTTGTCCACGTGTATTTGATCAGGGATTTTTTTCTTTCTATATAAAATTTCATTTTGTAAAATGCAATTTGGGGACCAGTTGAGATTGAATACATTAAATTTTATGTTGTAGAAAATGAAAAGCTGGTTTTCATGTACGTGCGCAAGACTGTACCATGCCACAGTGAAAAAAAGAAATACTACAAGGCAGTTTTCTCAGAGCAAAATGAGTACTGAATTGATTACTGAGCATAAAGAAAATAAATATTAAAGACAGTTGGTACCACTCCAGTTCATAATTAGGTTCTGAACAATGTGCTAAATAAGTTATATTTGTTTCATTTTACATTATCTTAATTTAACATCATTTCAGATTCAATGGAACCCTTAAATGTTCTTTTGATATAGTCTAAAAATTAACATTTTAATACAAAACACTGTATAATTACTCTATTACATTAACATATCATATATTGTATTTGAAAATATATTTGCTTTAACACAGGCTAACTATGCTTTAATTCCTTTTATTTCAAAAACGTGAATTAAATTATAAGGTAGTTTTTCTTGTAGCTCATTCCTTGAAAATGCAGAAATATTCAGCACTGTAGAATGCTCATGAGAAAGAGCTCAAGGGAAATAATTGCATGCATGGTATTGTAATGCTGTGTAATGGCCACGGTGATAGCCCATCATCTCTGCCAGAATCTATTGGTTAGAAGAAAGTCATATATTCTGCTGACACACAAAGGTGGAAATTTTACAAGGGAATGAAAAAAGAATAACAAGAGGTCTCTCTGCCACACCCCAGTGTTACAGAGGAAGATTTCGGAGAGAACAAGTCCCCTGGCATTTTCTGCACTTTTGGGAAAACCAGAGCTCTTCAGACTTACTGGGACACAATAGGGAGCTGTAAAGATTAAATGTCTTATCTCCCTCCCTCCAGGATCCTGGTGAAATGACCTAGATGTTCCAGATGTTCTAGATGTTCAAATTTTCATTTCTCTCTTTAAAGAGAGTTCACATGAAGCTGAAGAAGGTAATTGGAAAAGATAATACAGTGCTGAAGAGCTCATCCTATGACTCTCTCCCAGGCTTTCTCAGCTTGGAAAGTAGACACTTCGGACACCTCACATAACAGTAACTATTAGGTCAGTGAAATTCTTGCTATACCAGTTATTGTCTACTGACACTCAGCATTCATTCGCACCACTTTATCCCACTCTCACCATATTGCAAGAACAGACAGGCTAAAAGCTACAATCCCAGACTCTCTTCCCCCAAAAGTTTGAGATGTGATTTAGGTTGTTCCAAGTAAATGAGCCCATGCCAGATTGGGAAGGCAGAGGAGGCCGAATCTGTTCATCCCCCAGCTTCAGTGGAGACTGATATTAATGTGCACAACAGAAAACCTCTGTGTTTCAATGTATAAGAACAAACTACGGGGTATAGGGCAGCTATGAAATTAGCAATGGTTTCCTGCAGCGTCCTGAATGCTGAGTGGTTGCAACAGCTGCTTGTTGACTTCTGGATTGCGGCAGTAGCTGCAATAGCATGAACTTGAAGCCCAGTTGCAGGGTCCTGACTTCAAACCCAATCTTCCAGCAACTGTAATGAGTTTGAAATATCTGTAGTAGTTTTTGTTTCATATGACAACTAAAGAATGTTGCTCACTATCTGATTCTACAAGAGTGAAGTCACTAGCCCCTGCAATCACTGACCTTTAACACACCCTGAAAGGCGTTCAGGATGGAGATCAGGAATGAGGCTCTCTGTGCTCTGGGAAAAACTGGCAGAACAGGCCTTCAGATAGTTAGATGCATTTTATGAACCCAATTTCTTGCATCTTCTCATACATAGAAAAACACTAAAATCATGAACAGAGACATCTGCCCCTTGTGACTAGCAGCAAACTTCTACTGAGATGTCTACCTGATTGTACATACCTCCTTCGCTAAGATCACATACATACTGACCTCTCTTCCTACCTCTTCGAAGCAGTTCCTAAGAGCTGAGAGGCTATCTCCTGGGCAGTAGTCCTCAGTAAGTTCCCAAATAAAACTGAACTCACAGCTGTCACACTGTGCATTTTTTTCAGTCAACACCTATATTAAAAGTTTTGTCAGCATCTTCAAAACACAAGTCTAGCCTAAGATTTCCATAAACTATTGGTCTTGCTTTGCGAGCTTCCTGGTTTATGAGTGAAGATGACTGTAAGTTTTCTGGTCTTTTGTTTGTTCAGTGGAACAAGTACTGAATTCCTTCTGAACCTAACCACTTACACACTTTGTAGTAAAACACATATCTTTGATTACAGTTATGTTTGAATATAGCATAATTTACCACTTTCACTTCATTTTATGCATAGATTCATATTGTGTGGATGATTTCCATAAACAGTTGGCAAGAATTTCATAAACATGAGACTTAAGAAAAGTGAATATACTATGTATGTTGTTAGTGGTTTAATATTTTTAATGAAAAGCTCATTTTAAAAGGTGTCAGACTATGACCAAAAATGGTTGCAAACCCCAAATCCATTCTGTAATGAAGTGTTTAGGAAATAAAAACCTGCAATACAAAAAGGTCTATTTAATTAGTTTTAATAAGAGTAGTCAGAAGAGAAATGATCGTATAGCACTTTTAACTAAACACAGATATATTGCAATACACTTAAATTTGCTGAAGAAAAATTGCTTGTGCAAAGGAGATTCTGAGTCAAGTGACAAGGGGAAGAAAGCTGTAAGCATAGCACCACTTATGTTATTAATCTGAATGACAGGGAAGAAGAAAAAAGATAACAATAGATGCTGACAGTGCATAGTGTGAGCCATGAATTAATTTGCTCTGGCAATGACACCTTTGAAAGGACACTCGTTGGGCACAAGCCATAAGATTTTGCTCAGAATATAAAATGCAAACATAACAGAATCATTTCTTTAAAAAAAGAGTCGTTAGGTAATATTTATTTTTCTGTTAGGTTTGGTAGTATATATGCCACTGTTGATAAAGAAAATACAATTTTCAATTCCTTATGTTGTTACTGTTTCAGATTAACAAAATTGAGTAATACTGACCTCTAGAAAAGTGATATAATGCTAAGATAGTCATCTCTACAAAACAATGGTTGAAGCAGTTGTTTTTTAAACACATCCCTCTGAGAAATCAATCCAGGATATAGGAAGTTTCCATATTTTTAAAACAGAATATGTCTATGTAAATAAGCATAGTGAATTCAGGAACAAATGCATCCCAACCAAGATTAAAACAGTCTCATAAATTGGGAAGCCAGAAATGGGTCATTCATATCCAACATATACCAAATTATCCTAGGAGGTTTAGACTGACTAAAATCACCTCTATTCTTTCATATCTGGCAACAAAATTGGAACAAATGTTAATCTCACTCAGTTGTATCAGCACAAGTTTGAATGGGGGGGATTTACTAGCCTGATTATTTGCATATTTGCAACAGCTTTCAGAGTTACAGTCCATATGCTAATGGGTAAAGGGCTCCTTCACTTGTCAACTACTCTGCCTGGGAGTAATAGTCTCCCAACAAAAATATTTTTACTATCCAAAAGCATTGCTAGTATCACCAGCAAGGTAAGGTGAGACAGATCAGCATCAAAGAAAGCAAGGGATTTCATCAGCCTCAGGACAATATAACCTAATGAAATACTTTATTGATTTAAAGTGAAATTTGCCACACACAATGAGCTTAATCTTAATTGACTTTCCTTTCTTTAGTCCTAGTGAGCAGAAAAAGGGAGAAGAGAAAAAGTAACTGCATACACACTTACAAAACATTAGAAAATACTTTCACATCAACATTTGTCACTGGAATTCCTCTTAAGAATCTGTGTATGTTTGCAAAATATCCTGAAAAGAGTTTGGACGAATAAATTTATCCTGTATGAAGCCTAGATGTAGGAAGAGTTAATGGGGAAAAATGTGTGGTGGGTGGTGGGAATATGTTCTAAACTTGGAGACAGTGAAGGAAGGAGAGGATGGTGAGACCTGCAAGATCACTAGCTACTTATATATCCATAGACATTATTGATATTCATGTGCCATTTCCTTAGATGAAAATTGCAATAATCTTAGAAAAAAATCTTAGATGGTATCTTGTTTGCATTGTGTTTTGTTGTTTTACTAAATCCCAAAATGTACTAGAAGGAACAGAACTAAAATTTAGCATATATATACTCTTCTAGAAATAGGAGATAAAATATTTAGTGAAGATTTGGGACAAAGATCCTTAAATAAAGCTACATCTTAAAAGAAAAGTTAGATTTGGGAAAAAAAAATGCCAAGTAGCACAAGGAACATGAACTACTTTTTCCAAATGCATGGGTAAAAAGTTAATTCACACTTAGAATTCATAACTAATGGGTTGAGCATCATAGGTGTTTGAGGTTGAAATATATACTAAATACTTAGTCTAGAAATCTTCCAAAAAGAAATCCACCTCCCCTCCTATCCACTGCCAAATTGGTTCCAGGGCAATAAGATTCTTATCTTATATGCAAACTCTAAGGAAAAAACAGTCAATTCAACCCAGGCCTCTCAGTATTTCCACTTGAAAAAGCACTCTTAAACAGGAGCTCACAATTCAGAAGTAGAGGGTATATGGACAAGAAGTAGTATTAGGCACACAAATTAAAAGTACTAGTATGCCTGAACTCCAGAAAATGTCAATGTTAGTATACTGCCTAAATATCGTATGCAGGTAGAGCTTAAGGCAATAGCATTTATGGGATAAAAAGTCAGCATATCATCAACAAAAGGGAAATTTCACAAGACAGATTTTGCAATTGAAGAATCCTTTACTTTATCCACATAAACTCACAGTGAGGCTAACCCCACATAATTTTGACCAGGGCATATCTTTGTCTTTTAGGACAAGTCTTCAAGAGTAATTTTTTTATCTTAACTCTGTGAGATTACTTCTAGTCAAAACATGTTATTATTTCAAGGTATAAAAAGTAAATAATATAGAAAACAGTACAAACAAATAGGATTTTTTGGAGAGTGAGCTCTTCTTTCATTACTTCAGACTGGTTTATTATTCTATTACTGGTTAGCTTAAGTTAAAAAGAAGTCATCTGTATTGCCTACATTAAGAAACCAAAATGAACACACACACAAACATTCTTGTTTCTAACTAAGAAACAGAATTTAAAATATTTTTTGATACCTTCACATGCAATTTTGAACATAGATTTATTGTTGACTTATGCCTAACATTATTATATATGAATGCAACAGAGACTGGTATAAAATTCTTGCTTTATGATAACCTTAGCTCAAAGTTCTTCAAGTATTGTCCCATTTTAAAAAGTTGATGCATGAATAAAAGTATGAAGCTAGTTTTATTGTTTTATAGTAATTTATAAATAGATATAATTATATGTGTTGACATATGTATGTATAGTGAAGTAGATTTAAAAGCAGATGTATATATATAAACATGAGAGTAGATACAGATATATAGATATAAATGAAGAGTGACAAAATATGCCACTCCAAAACATGCCATGTTGGCATAACAATTATTTTAAATTAGAGGCACTTTTAAAAAGCAACGCAAGAAAGCACTCTGACCTTCATTCTTTTTCTTAAAAGCAGGATATGAAATTCCCATGTTAAAATGTCCCCCCAGTTGAAGTAACATTATTATTATCAAGGGCAAGAAGTTGAGACACAGATAATTTCATACAAACAGACCCTGTGAAAATAATTTGTATCTCTCTTTACCCTCTCCATGTAGTTTAGTTACTTTCCACAATGACTCTCTGCTCAACGTACTATAAAAGCGTGTAGGTTCCATCGTTCCTTTGGGTCTTCATTCCTCATGAGGGCTCCCATGTCATGTAAAACATATAAATTTGGGTGCTTATTTCCTGTCAATCTGTCTTATGTCAGTTTAATTCTCAGGTCCAGATTAAAAACCCTAAGAGGGTAAAGGGAAAACCTTGTTGCCCCTACATAGGTACAGATAAATAGTGATATATTGATTCTTACTAAATATAAAATTATATTCTCATTTCATCATTAAAATTGTCATCATGGCAAGTTTACACATTTTTCCATTATAAGGAACAAGTGGTGTCACCTGTAATTTGTTCCTGTATCTGTTTATTTTAAATAAATTTTATCAGTTATTTAATTATTCAGTACACAACATTATTGAAAGATTACCAGGTGCAAAACATCATAATAAATATGAAACCTTTCAATATAAGTGTGACAAGAGGGAAAATTATACTACATGGGAAAATATTAAAATATTACTAATGGAATAATCTAAGCCTTAGATTCATTACATATAAAATGGGGATTATTGTGACCTTAACCTACCTTGCAGAGTGGCTTTGAGGATTAAACAGAATACTGTATCCAGTGTATCATCTGGCCCAGACTGCATGCTCACTATATGCTGATTAGTACTATATTGATAATTAATAATCCTCAGGGCAAACACTGGAATCTCCTGCCATCCAAATGCATTAAATACATCTTGGTTTGGCTGCTTGTTTATTCCAATATTATCTTCTCTGGGAATCACTCTTAATACACTAGAAAGTACTTCTAGCAGCTATTTCCATATTTATATGGAAAAATAGAGATTCACACAAAGTTAGAAATTTATGCTGCACCATGACTACCATTCATTTTTTTCCTCCCCATCAATGTAGAATATTAATCCAAGACACTCAGAGCCTGGACTTACATCACTTAATAGCCAGGCTTTAGGAGGAAATCTTCATGTCCTGTCTGGTCTTACAACAGGCCTGGTCTTCTAAGGTTTAGTTCTTCAGTGTGGCCTTAGACTCTTTCAGCTATTCCTGGAGCTGTCCATTATATTTGTCGGTGCCTTTGCTACTGTCATTTTGGTTTTATTTATTCCTTTATTTTATTTTCTAAGGCAATACAGAATTTGTTTATCTTATTTAAAACCAAAGGAAACTAACTAATAGAACTGACTTTATAGTCAACAGAAATTTATTACATTTCATGAAATGTTATGGTTTTTACTCTTCAGTAGCTTGGTGTCTAAATTAGTGGAGGAGGAAGATCCATTAACACATAATTTTAACACAGAATAAAGCCTGCTACCGCAGAGTGCAACTCAGATTGTATTACATGACATAACATAATATCTGTGGGAGAAAATGGGATAGAAGACTTAGAAACATATTAAAATGAGCCATAATTGTAAGACAAATAAGATTTTAAAAATATTTCTAAAATATATGTGTAATTTTCTCTAGGCATTCACTTGTCCAAACAAAAGTAGAAGATTTTTTATCATACTCAAGAAAAATCATGAAAAAAAGAACATGAATATGCAGGTTAAAAAGTGATTAATGGTATGGAGGTGTAAGGTCAGGAATGATGTGAATTAGGAAGTGAGAAAACTAAATGTAAGGTCATTGTTTGCATATGTTTTTATTCAAATAGATATAGCAAGTAAAACAGATTTGTTTACAGTGCCAGCAAAATAGTTTACATAATTTTATGTGGAAAAAAATTAGGTATCAAAGTATGTTGGTTTGATTTAAATATTTAAATCTATATGAAACAAAATTAGCATAAAATTTTAAAAGGCCACTTTTTCTTTATTCATATGAAATGAAAACAAATAATCATTTAGAAATTTGTACAGTAAACTGAATAACTATCCAATGCTTTTTAATGTTAATTTTAACAAAAGACAAAGAGTTAGAAGCCTCTATATTATTTAAAGTCTGTAAGATATTTTTTATTAAAATGTAAGATGTATTTCTGGTGAAATGGGTAAAAACAATGAAAGTTGTGTTGCTAGTCATTGCAAGATTGAGGGGAAACATTCAGGAATTAATTCCTCTAAAACATCAACACTTTGGCTTATATAAGGAATGTCATCATATTATCTCTAGAGTTGATATATGTATATAAATATATAGTATATATAAAAATATATATGTATATGTAAAGAGAGACAGAAGATGGAGTTAATTTGTTTTCTCAGTTCTTTCTAGAGATAAACCAAGGCCCCTTTAACTTGATATGGGTGACCTTAGAATGAAAATGTAAGCATTTCATGATCAAGTTGTATGATTATTATAGAAGAAACCAGCACATTTTGATACTTAAATATTATTTATGTTGAAAAGGAGAAGAGAATAATTTCTTCCTATGTTCTATAGAAGTACATTTGTCCCCTCCAAAAATCTGGAAAACAGAGGTTGCCAATGATGATATTAAATTATGACCAAAATGCAGAAGCCATAAGGTAAATGATTAATTAATATCAGTACATAAAATAATTAAAAATTCCTGTGTGAAGTAAAAACAAAAACTGCAAAGAAATATGACAAAGGGATAATTAATTTACAAAGTTATTTTAATACTCAGGAGGAAAGGGTCAACAACTCAGTTTTTAAAAATATAGGGAAAAGCTATTAACAGAGGTATCATAAACAGTGAAAACATATTGAAAAATAAGCATCTGAAAGCATGCCGCATTCATTAGTAAATAAAGAATTTCAGAAACAAAACTCTTAAAGTTTGATGGTAGTATACTAAAAATCATAGAGATGGGAGTATAATTAGGCAATATTTTGTGGGACAGTATGACATCAATCAACCTTTGAAGTGCACATGTTTTACTTAAATTTAGTATAGGGATGTTATTACAAAAGCATATCATTTATAAGTATGAAGCTCTTCACTGCAGCGTTGTGTGTAATATCAAAAAGTCTGGAGGCAAAGTAAGTGTCCAAACACCATTTACATAAAGAACACAGTATTCATATAATGGAATATCAATATAAGCCTTAAAAAAAAATGAGAGCAATGTAAATGTGATAATGTCCCTACAGTCTCAAGGTATATTTTTATGTTAAAAAGAGGAACAGGGAGAGTAATACTTACAGTTTCATGGATGTCACTGTTACAGGCATTTTCCATTATACAAAAATGAAAGTATCCATACTATGACTGAAATAATGATTACACTATAATACATGAACATTTGACTTATAGAAGGAAAAAAACCAGAAAGATTATTTATTTTATTTTTTCAAATTAATTTTTAGATAAATTTGGTTCTAGTGAAACAAGAGAAGTTGTTTTAAGGAAAAAATATATATACCTTCCATTCACACTCTAATGAAGTGACCAATTAATCTCCTGGTGTTTTTCCTCACCCTACTTTTGCATAGATTTATAAAAACTTGTGCACACAGAGACTTTGCTGTTGTTCCTTTGTTTCGTTTTGTTCCTGTCACTGTAATTCTTTGCTTGGCACATTCCTAAATCTTGATGTTCCGAGTCCTTGATAGGACTCCCTAACTGATGATAGGCTTTGGTATTTAGTTCTTGTTTAGTGTCTGATCCTAATTTCATTAAAAATTTATGCATTTTATTTTAGTTATACTTCTACATTTTAAATTTGAGATACGTTTTACACAATGAGGATTCTACTTGTCTCAGATGATAATGCCAAAGGAAAATTGTTCTTGATTTGCACACATCCTAATAGGATTAAATTCCTTTGCCATTTGGTGGGAGCTAAGAATAAAAAAACATAGCTAGTCTCAAAAAAGACCATTCTCAAAAAGATTGTGCTGGCTGTCAATATTCTTTCTGCACTTTAAATTTGGAGAGCAGCACATTATTTTGAGTAATGGCATAATCAGTTTGAAATAGGAAGAAGATACGGATAATTTAATCATTTTATCTACAGTAAAGACTAGAGAGAGATAGGAGACAAAGTGCCGATACAAAATTACTGAAATACTTGTTTAATATACGGTGCATGATGATTAAATCTATCAATACATGAAGCATGAAGTAAAAGAATTATCAGGATAAGCAGTTTGCCAATTTGCATCACAAAATTTTTTTAAATATATGAAAGTATTAATTTATCAGTAATTTCTGCAGTGCGGGAGGTTCAAGGAGTCTTTTTAATTTAATTTTTCAATATTCAATAAAGCTGGAAACTTAATGTCTGTTCTTAATGCAGTGTTGACCCTAGATTATATAAATAATAAAGCAGAATTCATCGTTCCCACATTATTTCATTATCTTCCAAAGTTTTTTTTTTTTTTTGCAAGGCCTTTCCATGCAGTGACATCATATAATCTAAGATGTATTATAGATCCTGGTTGTACAGTATGTTCTGGAAAATATTGACAAAGAGTATTTCTCCAAATTTAAAAAAAAATTCTCCTAATCCATCTTAGTAATGGTTTTTATTACTTTCGAAAACTTTGAAGTTAATAAAATGATTGCTTACTTGTTAGTTGTCATAAAGCTAAAATTTGGGCTTAGGTTACGGTTACCTGGTAAAATAAAAGAGTTAAATGAGTGTGTGTGTGTGTATGTGTGTTTGTGTGTGTGTGTGTGTAATCTCTGTGTGTGGGTAGATGCTATTTAATTTGACACCTTAGAATTTCATATTTGTTTCTGTTTAAACAATAATTACATTAATATGTTTTTTCCCTTTAAATATTTAAGAAAACATAATAGAATTTTTGTTATTTTTATAACAGTTATCAGTACTATTTGGTATAGGAGTGGAGGATACCAACATGTGATTTGATCAAATGTTATCCTTAGCATACCAAATAAATAGTAAATGCTCCCTAGCTTCTCTGTATTAATTGATTTAAAAAATTAAAAATTCAATCCCAGTTTGGACTCGTATCTAGAAATATCCAGTTATTGAAAAAATTCAAGCTTGTAAATGGTCACTTTAAATATATAATCATGTATACTGAACCCATATAAATTAAGTTCACTATTTCCTTTACCTGAATGTAACTTTATACCCCTTTCATCATCTTGACTCTCAATGATTAAGAATTTATTTCACCATTTTAATGGAGTGCTTCAGAAATACTAATAAGATTTCACTTTTTCAAACTTCACTAATTTCTAATATCTTATAATTTGAATAGTTTCGAGACCTTTATTTAGATTTGATTTGTTGATATTGTCAACAAAGATCAAAATTAATGTTTCTGTGAAGCTCTTTTTAAGCACATGCAAGCACATTAGAAAACCAATTATATCCAAATTGTTCATAGAATGTTGAAATTGGAAAGTATTAATGATATAAAATGGTCTCTGTCAATCTACCATGTTATTCATCTCAGAGAGCATAAGATCACAGAATACATCAATGTCAAAACCAGAAATTGAACCCTGGCATATTTTATCTATTAAATAGAGTGAGTGTCTTACAGACGTTTTAGCAACATATCTTAGTTGCGTTTGGTTATAATTACGTAAAAGTAGTAAAACATTATGAAAATATTTAATATATATAAGACTCACATTGCAGGCAACCATGTAACAGTCATCTAACTTTATGATATTCAATGTCTTCTGCATTCTAAGAATTAAAAAAAAAAAGCAAGAATAATGCGGTACTTGAAATCTATTTTAAATGGATATATTCCTCCCTTTGAATGAAGAAAATCTAGATTATTTTAAGTGGTGGGAATTCATCAAGAAAATAAAATTCATATTGCATGTTCATTGTATTAAATATATATTTTATTCTACCAAATGCTAATAGCGAACACATTTGATGAATCTTCTTATGTCCCATTTTCACCCACTATATTTACTAAATGATTCATTTTTCTTAGGGCAAATGTAAATTGAATTAAATATTTAATTTTTAAATTAAATTTCCCTGAATTATCATAAAAGCATACATATAAAAACTCTTATGTTTTGTAAATTATTTGATTTGAACACATTCACTGTGTTTATTATTTATTTTAGTAAAATATTCATAAGCTTAAAGAATCCTAAATAACATTTGTTTCTTTAATATGGTTGTTATTTTATAATACATCTCAAATGTTAGTTACTAATATTTTTCAAATTAGCTTATTGCATTATTAATAATATGGAGGTTAACTTCCCAAAGATTTATTTTTGTCCTACTTTTTTTTAATGCAAAACCATATTCCCCATAGAAAAATAGGATGCATTATGTTATAAAGATTTTATTTAAAAATTGGGAAAACTGCATTCCTATTCTTCACAAAATCATATATTTTGCAGTTTATGACCTCTAACGAGTTGCGAATGCCAGCTTTAATTTTATACAATGAAGGACGTAATTATATATCATCAGTGAAAGACTGATTCTAGTCACTGTTGGTCTCTAATCTTTTTTTTTATTAATTTCAAGATCCATATAGGTGAAACATTTAATGTCCAAGACTCTCAGTTTCTTGAGCTCTCTTAAAACGATCTTTATCTTGACATTTTCACAGTGTCTTCTTCTCACAGTCACTACCCTCTCATTATCAGTACTCCAACCCTTCCATTGCTTCCAGTTGCAGATTTCTCACTCTCCATTCACCACCTCCTCTTTTTCATACCTCAACTTAAGCAACCCTTTGATTTTCACTTGGTTCTTCAATCCACTGATCCTGCTACTTTCACTCTCCATCAACTTTCCCTTAGCTTAAATTCCATGAAAAATCACTGGACTCATTCTATTGCACAGACATCAACCCTTTTGTTATCTTCCTACTTAAGTCCAGTTTTTCACTGAATCCAGACCTACAACAGTGCTGCTGAATATGACTGAAGACATAGTTGAAATGCAGCATCGCCATCTTAAATGAATCTTTACTGTTCTCAAGCATTGATGCTGAAATCTCCTAGCTCAATCTCTCTTGATTGCTTACACAACTATCTCATTTTTCACAGTAATTCTCATAATTCTTTCCTATTCCCCACTCTCAAATGGCAGCCTTAATTCTTTTTCCACTGAGGGTTTTATAGTAACCTGAATTTAGTAATCTGAAAGACCGTGAAGGATATTTCTTTTTCTTCTTTTTTTTTCGTTTCAGTAAATAGCACATATACTAGTTAATTCACTTGTAGAGAGTCTCAAAAGAGATACAACTAGGAGTCTTGCAAGCAGCTTGACTCTCCAACTTTCTCAATTGTGAGACATCACAGGCAGTTTACGGCATTTCACTTTATGGCAAGCATAGGTAAATGAGTGTGCCTATATGAAGAGCAATCACCTTAAAAAGCAGAGTGTTTGCAGCTATTGTGTGGAACATCCCTGTTTTCAGAGTTGCAGTAAACTTTGAAGATATCCTCAGTAATAGTAGGTTTTCATCCCTGAAAAGTAGATTTGTCACTTGCTTTAAGAATGACAGATAGGTTTCCTCCTATGCAGTGAGAATTGGAGGATATCTACAACATGTTTATTTATTGATCAAGTATTCTCTTGTGTGTTTAGAAGTCATTGATTGACTTATCAGTGGACTGCTAGGCCCTTCTATAATATCATGGCTTGAAACTTAAAACTCTTTTTCTTAATTACTTTATTTTATTTTTATTTTGACTGCTTTTGATCATTTGTGGTACCTAATATTGTGCTAGAGGTAGGTGAATAATTAAGACACTATTTCAAATTCAAGAAATTTATTTGAACTTGAAGACTGTTGGTCTCAGATGTAATTCATTTTTAGTAGTTTGAGAGAACTAAGATGCAAATATATATCTGTGGGTCGATATGTGTGTGTTTGTTGTGGGGGAAGGATGCGTGTATAATCTATCTATCTATCATCTATCAATCTATCTATCTATCATCTCTATCTATCTATCTATCATCTGTCTATCTATCATTTCTATACAGTCTGTCTATCCTCTGTTCTTGAAAGGATTTGAGGCAGGTATCAATAAAACAGAAGGGAAGTCAGTTAGCAGCATAAAGTATTTTGCCCTTCACAGGGTGCTCTTGAAATTCTGTGGAGGTCAGGACATCTGTTAGGGCTGAATGCCAGTAGTTTGTGAAGCTCTCAAGACCCACAGGGAATACAAATCAAAATAGTTCAAAGAATACTTTTCTTATTGCTGTTTACCAGGAGTTTTACAGAATCCTGAGTGACTATTTAATCTGATGTGAAATGGGAAATTAGCAGTTGCTTTCTAACCACATGTGGTGATAAGCGAGGCCACAATGTACTCCAGATGCCGTTCATTGCTACATATTTCCTAGTACCCATTTTGTCTGACATCTGTAACTACTCCAGTATGGCACAGCAAAGACAAAATAGAGAGAAAGGGAAACTGTTGCAGCCATGATGAATAAGGGGAATAAGCAAGTCTATTTCCAGTGAAATAACATTTTCCATGATTTTAAAAAGTGAAATATGCTTCATCCCTACCCCCAATCGACTCTCCATTTGGCTACATTTGCTTTCTTGTTCCCTTAAGAATAAATCTGTGATTCAGCATTCATTTTCATAGTCCCCGAAGAACTTCTTAAAATTATATTATTTTAAAGTTAGCATGACCGATACTAGATTTAACAATTTAAGTGAATATTAGCTAATTTCTAAAACAGCAGTTCTCCTCTCTATTGTTTGCTTTATTGTTAACTCTTTTAGCAATTCAACTCTTACTTGCCTTTTGAATGTAGATATACATTTTGCTAAAGCCTTTTTTGATTCCTTCTTAGATAATGACTTAAAAATCTCAATTCTGTTGAGTATGTTACCCTGTAAAATTCAATTCATATCTCTTGTTCTTACTTCCCAAAGCATGCCCTTTAGTATTTATAAGCTTTTTATTTTCTGTTTTTTAAAAGTACTTACAAGATTAGTGTTCTGTTCATTCTGATTTTTTTTGTCAGAAGATATCTGGAACACATTCTATTTACTGTAGTTCCTTGTCTGTGATACTTGCTGTATTATGTTTGAGCAAGAAACATTTTTGGAAGAACTCCATTTCTCATTAACGTCTGCTCACGTTTCACATTAATCCAAAATAAAAGTATAGAAGTAGAAAATATTTTGAGTGCTCCAATACTAGAGCTCAGCACATTCCTCCAATTTGATATTTACCATATTGAATTTTGAGTATTGCATTGTACATCTTATTTCATGTACATGTCTTATTTATAGATATTTCATTTCCAGCATGCCCTCTTAATGCCAACAATGAAATATTTAGGGGGGATTATATGTACTGTTGACCTGAAACAAACAGACTGCCAGATATTTCTTCAACAAAGATAGGTTTACTCTGGATCAGCGAAAACTGCAATTCGGGGTCTGCTATCATAGGGAGCCACGTGCAAGTCCCCACATGGCAAGGAAAGAAGAACGCTTTTATAGAGGGGGAAAAGGAAGTTGGGAGGGCTCTGGTAAACAGAGTCCATAGCTTTTCGTTGGCTGAATCCTTGCCAGGGTAGGAGTTTTTTTTCTTCCTGTTGGCCTTTGCTATTATTAACTGCAGCGTATAAGAGCTCTCCCTTCTAGTGTCCCAACTCTGTTTAACTGAGGTTTCTGTGTGTTAATTTTCTTACATTTCTCCCTTTTGACCAAATTTTTCTCTGAAAGCATCGCTGATCAAGGGTCAGGATTTCCAGTTTCTGCAGCTTTTTGTCCCTTAATGTCAGGAAGGACCTTTTCTGGGGGCAAGGTCTCACATTGGAGGGAAAGTGCATGTTGGAAACCTATTCAGGTCACATTTGAGTAACAAGGAGAGGTAGGAGGGGGGAGTTCTCAGGCACTTTCTCTCTGAAGTCCACATGTTATCAAGATCATGGATGTTGGAGATCCTCTGAAGTATTATGTTATCATCAAAGGTTTGGTGACAAACTTCCAACAGGCCTGGTCTAGAGATCTTGGGAAAGCTACCTCATCAGATGTCTTCTGCTTGACTTCCAGGAAATCTTTACTTTCAGGTCACCAGACGACATGCAGATCTAGTCAGGGTTTGGCACTTTCTTTAGCTGTGTCATGCAAACACATGGAGTGGCAGCACAGGGACTGTTCAGCAGTACTTGATGGGCTTTTCTAGCGACGTTGAAGAGAGTTCTTCTGGAGGGGTCTTTTTCAATAGATGAACTCTCCACGTCGCACGGTGTGATGCCTAAGGTCTTCATGTGCCAAGGGCACACTGTGAAAAGATTGCTGTACCAAAACATGGTGATTTTTAATAGAAGCAATTAGGTATTTTCAGTATTGACCTTTGTAATATCTTTCCATTTATCAGCTGTGAGTCAAAAGAAACAAGAGCCAAATCACTAGGCATCCTGTGACTGTCTCAAAGGGTGAGAGTTTATGAGTTCCAAGAGGGGTGGATATAAGATTTAGAAGGACTAATGGCAGTGCTTTTGGCCAAAGTATCTGGAGGGCCTTCACAGTTTTGCCACCTGAGTGTTAATGTCACTGGTGTATTCAACTAAACCAGAGGATTGAGGGTGGTTAGCACAGTGAAGATGTTATAAACATGGCCAAACAGTACAGACTTGTTGAAGCACCTGGACAGTAAAGTGGGGTCCTTGATCACTATGAAGTTCGCAGAAAGTTCCCCAAGTAGGGATAATCTTTTCCAAAAACGACTTTATCCACAGAAGAGGCAGTAGCCTGTCAGCAAGGGAGGGCTTCAGACTAGTGTGAAAATATACAAACCATAACTAAAATATATTTATAGCCATTGATGGAAGGAGTTGTATGAAATCTATCTGCAAGACCTCAAACCGTCCATTAGGCAGTTTAAAATGTAGGGGAGCAGAAAAAACAGACCTCCTAATGGACTGTGGACAAGCGGGACAAGCGAGGAAGGCACTTTTCTCAGCCTTGTTAATGTTTCCCTACCAATATTGATTCATGAATGCTATCATTTTGTCAGTAGCCCAACCGTTTAATGCATATACATCGGTGTGAGTGGGAATTTAAAGTCTCTAGTAGGACTGGGTTATTATTTGGTTCTAAGCAGAGCTTTCTTTTTTTTATCAAGCCAAAAATTATTGAATTTCCAATCTTGTTTTCCCTTTTCTGAGGTTAACTTTTGGGTTTCTGTAGCCAGTTTTTCTAAGTTACCATTGGGGAAATAACCCTTTAAACCATGACAGAGATTTGGCTGCTCTTGTTCCCTTTAAGGGCAGCACTCCTTGCAGAAATATTAGCAAGACGATTTCCCCTAGCTTCCAGACAGGCACATTTAGCATGCCCAGAATGGTAAAATAATGCAGCAGGTAAAAGTATTGCATTTAGTAATGTCTTATACAGGGGGATTTTAAATTTTATTTCCACTGAAAGGAAGGAAGCCACATGGCAACATTCCAAAGTCATGAGCTATTCCAAAAGCATATATATATATATGCCAGTATAAATATTGTTAGTTTTGTCCTTGGCTAAAGTACAAGCCCCTGTAAGAGGGTGTAACAGCCTATTGGACCAAAGTAACCATAGATAAAGATACTGCTTCAATAACATCAAAAGGAGTTGTAGGGCTTCCCTGGTGGCGCAGTGGTTGAGAGTCCGCCTGCCGATGTAGGGGACACGGGTTCGTGCCCCGGTCCGGGAAGATCCCACATGCTGTGGAGTGGCTGGGCCCGTGAGCCATGGCCTCTGAGCCTGCGCGTCCGGAGCCTGTGCTCCGTAACGGGAGAGGCCACAACAGTGAGAGGCCCGCGTACTGCAAAAAAAAAAAAAAAAGGAGTTGTAATATCATACCCAGAATATTTGCCATTATCACCTTTTAAATAAGACCATCAATAAACCATGAGAAGTCAATATTATCCAATGCAATTTAACAATGGACCATCACAAGGCATCAGGAGGTGGTCCATCAGTGTTAAGCAATTGTGAGGTGACAAAGGAAAGAAGAGTAGTCGGGTCAAGTTTATTACAAAGTAAAGAGTTATGTGAGGGACAGTTAACAAAAGGTTAGGCAGCTGGCTGAGAAACATCGAGTGATGAGAATTCAGGAGAGTTTCTACTGCATGAGGTACAAAAATGGTTAAAGGGGAATCCTGCAGTGATTTTCTCATTGGCCTTAACCAAAAGAGCAGTGGCCATAATGGCTTAAAGGCAAGGGGGTGAGGATGATCTCCATGTCACAGGGTCCAGTTGATGGCTATAATATTGTATAGGTCAATGGTGGTCCCCGTGTTTGAGTGAGTACCCCAAGGGCATTCCCTTCCTTTTCATATACAAAAAGGAAAAACAAAATCTGATAAATGGGATTCCCAAGGGCAGGTGTGTTCATCAAGCTCTCTTTTAAGGTATTGAAGTCTATCTATGTCATCAGGTTGTTCCCTTTAAATTGGATAGGGATTGTTACTGTTGAGTGAAACATTTGGCCATGGAGAGAAATTTGGAAACTAAATTTGGCAATAACAAACTAACCCAAGAAAACTTTGCAGTAGGCACTTAGTTTTGGGTTTAGGGAAACTTAGAACACCATGAAATCTACCTGGATCGAGGTGTACCCCTTGTTATTATATTGGATGCCCTAAATATCCAAGCTGGGTTTGGGCAAACTGCACTTTTTTTTTTCCTTTGGCCACTCTGCCCCTTTAAGGCTAAAAGCTATACAAATGGAGGCTGTCTTCCTGTGAGGAGGTTTGAGAAGGAGAGTATAGAAGAAAATCATCCACAGAGTGCAACAAAGTAGAACCTCTAGGGAACTTTATGTCATCCAGATCAGACTTCAAGATTGGTAAGAAATAAGAAGGATTCTAAGTATAATCCTGAGGCATTACTGTCCAGGTGAATTGTTTTTCTTCCCAAGAGAAGGCAAAAACATATAGGCTAGCTTCATCGACTGGAATACTAAAGAATGCACTGCATAAATCAGTTACAGTATTTACTTCCAGTAGAAATGGATGTTAGTAATGTATGAGGGTTAGGGACAACAGGATATTGAGGGATAAAAATGCTGTTTATTGTTTGGAGGTCCTGGACAAACCTCTATCCTCAGCCCTTAGGTTTTTCTCACCAGTAAAATGGGAGTGTTACAGGGACTAGTACAAGGGATAATGAGACCTTGAGCTTTCAATCTTCTGTTATGGGCTTTATGTCTTGAAGGGTTTCTTTACTTACAAGGTATTGATTAATTCTAGGAAGAAATTTTGATAAATGTATTTAAATTTTGATGGGAAATGCACTGTGGATTTTGCCAACATCAGTTGGAGATTTTTCCTGTAAGGAAAATGGTAGTTGATTCAACAGGGACAAATGATCAGTATTTCCAGAATCTGCTCTAGTACTATCAGAGACTGAACAAATACAAGATGTCAAAGGGTCATTTAATTCACCTGATGGATTACTTTGATGATTACTGTCAATTTCTAGAACTATTTCCCCCTTTGGAGAAAGAAATTCTGGCATGATACTTCTGTAAGAAGTCTCAAACTAATAAATTAATAGGGGCAGAAGAACTAAGGATAAAAGAGTGTGTATCTCTCAAAGGACCTGAACAAAAGGGAATAGACTCAGAGAGATGAACCTCTTAAGGTTCATTAGAGATCCCCATTATTCAAACTGTTTCAGTGCTCTGGGGCAGGGTCTGTTTTTTGGGGGGGTTTTTTGGTTATTTTTTTTGTTTGTTTTTTTTGCGGTACACGGGCCTCTCACTGTTGTGGCCTCTCCCGTTGTGGAGCACAGGCTCCGGACGTGCAGGCTCAGCGGCCATGGCTCACGGGCCCAGCTGCTCCGCGGCATGTGGGATCTTCTCGGACTGGGGCATGAACCCGTGTCCCCTGCATCGGCAGGCAGAGCCCCAACCACTGCGCCACCAGGGAAGTCCAGGATCTGTTTTATAGTAGTGGGGTTGGGCACCAAGAGTGTGGTTCAAGTGTCATTCAGGACTGGAAGAGATCCATCCCCAATCTGAACAAACGTGTCCTCAGGCCAACTAGGAGAGAGGATTGGGAAGAATCCTTCTGGTTCCTCAGACCCCTCTCATAGAGAAAGGCTGATTGAGGGCTGAAGCCACTGAAAGCTCTTAAATTTGTAACAATCTCTTTTTCAGTGTCCTGCCTCTTTACAATAATAGCAGAAACTGGGAGGGTTTTGGTTTTATTTAGGAGCCTTCGTTTGCTGGAGCTGAAGATTAAGAATTTCAGCAGTCTTCCTTGGAAGTGACTCATCTAGAGTACAAGAGAGCTGGTTTGCAAAATTAACTAAATCTGGAGTGGGCATAGTGGACCATTCTATCCTGTCCTTTTCACTAGAAGAGAAAGGTCCCAGTTCAGTCCATTAATAAACATAAAATTAAAAGCTACTAGGGTGGGGCTTGCCTGGCGGTGCAGTGGTTGAGAGTCTGCCTGCCGAGGCAGGGGACACGGGTTCGTGCCCCGGTCAGGGAAAATCCCACATGCCGCGGAGCGGCTGCGCCTGTGAGCCATGGCTGCTGAGCCTGTGCTCTGCAGCAGGAGAGGCCACAACAGTGAGAGGCCCGCTTACCGCAAAAAAAAAAAAAAAAAAAAAAAAAAAAAGCTACTAGGGTGGAATCAACATCTGAAGATCAGAATTTTCCTTTTTGGCCGCAGCAGGTGGCATGTGGGATCCTAGTTCCCCAACCAGGGATCGAACCCATGCCCCCTGCAATGGGAATGTGGAGTCCTAACCACTGGAGCACCAGGGAAGTCCCAGAATTTTCTTTAAAAACAATCTGAAGTCGATTGTAACAATCATGAACTGGTTCGTCAGATTTCTGGGTGTAAGGCTGAATTTTGTTCCAATCAATATGTTTTGGAAAAGCCCTAGGACTTGTTTGATGAAATTGCCTAGTGATCACCTGAGTCTGATCATATAATAAGTTAGAAGGCTGGCCTGCTGGTTGTAATTCTAGAAACCTTTCAGGACTTCCCTAATTGGTGGTTTTCATCCAATACTGGCCCTGGCCTTCACCAACAAACATACGAGCTAGCTGTTGTAAGTGAGAGAAACCAGGTTGATAAGTTTGAATGACTATACTAAATCCCTCAGCAAATCTGTGAGGATCTTTGGTTACATTGGGAAAATCTTTTACTATGCTTGCAGTTCAGCTTTAGTCCAGGGAATAAAAGAAATTAAGGATGTAGCCTCTAGATCCTCAGGAGGCTTAATTTTAAAGGGACAGGTTCTGAGGAAAAGGGGGTGGGGAGAGATTCAGAGAAAAGAGGAAGTTTGGTGACAGAACTAATATGGAGGAATTGAGGGTATAGTGGAGGCACAGGCAGCAGAGAAGGGAGGGAAGAAGATGGTGCAGGAGGGTGGGGCTTGAGACAAAGAAGCCAAGGAAGAAGAGCCTGCAGTTTCCAGAGCCATTTTATTTTTTCTTTAATCATTTGTTTGACTTAGTTAATCTTAAAATCTTATTTTGCAGAGTCAGTTTTAGGCTTCTGATAATGCTGGGAAGTCTCAAATTACCAATTGAAATAAGCATCCCACTCAGTTCTGGAAATTTCTGAGTTATTGTAGTCCATTTCAGGTTTAAGGAAATTAAGTTTGGGGATTTCAACACTTCCGCACAATGAACACTGATATTGCAAATTGCCTTCGGTCAGGTCAGTCCATTTGGTTAGAAATGTGCATGAGGAAGGACCTCAGGTTTTTAAACGTAAAATTGGAGGAGGGGGGGCTTCCCTGGTGGCGCAGTGGTTGAGAGTCCGCCTGCTGATGCCGGGGACGTGGGTTCGTGCCCCGGTCCAGGAAGATCCCACATGCCGCGGAGCGGCTGGGCCCGTGAGCCATGGCCACTGAGCCTGCGCGTCCGGAGCCTGTGCTCCGCAACGGGAGAGGCCACAGCACTGAGAGGCCCGCGTACCGCAAAAAAAAAAAAAAAAAAAAAAAAAAAAATTTGAGGAGGGGTCTCAAAATACTGTGATAACTGGAATTGCATTTCCTAGATGTTTTTCCTCTGGAGTAAAGAACAATCTTCAAACAGCTCAAACAGCTTACAATACAAAAGGCTCAGTTGAAACAGCTTTCAAGCCAATCCCAGCCACTCCTCTGAAGACAGCTTGGTCTTGGAGAAGCCATGCCAAAGGCTTTTTTTAATAGCCAGTCTCCAGAGGGCAGCCCTTGCAAAGGAATAGAATGAAGTCTAAAAAACCTGGCACTGTTTCAGAGAAACAATGCCTGTTACCCAAGGAATGGGTTGAAGGCTAGCCAGCTTCAGTGAAACAGTCTGATCTCAAAATCAGACCAAAGAGCTAAATGAGTATTCACATACAGAACACGCCCTTAACCAGAAAGATCAAACCTTTGAATAAACCCTGAATAGAGCCTGGAGAGCTTCAAACACAAAGAGGGCACAAGATCAGATCCAGAAAGAAGATGTACCTTCAAACTCCACGATTGGCAGGAAAAACAGGGAACGACAGTGGGCTCAGTTGTGGGTACTGCACCTGTTTGCTCACCAGCCTTGAAGCCATTGGGAGTCTTCTCTGGTCCCTGTATGGGCCACCAAAATGTTGACCTGAAACAGATAGACTACCAGATATTTCTCCAGCAAATATGGATTAATTCGAGATCAGGAGAGGATTGCAATTCTGGGTCTGCAACCATCAAGTCCCTGCATGGCCAGGGAAGGAGGGTGCTTTTACAGAGGGGAAAAGGAAGTTGGGAGGACTATAGTAAACAGAGTCCACGGTTTTTCATTGGCTGAGTCCCTGCCAGGGAAGAAGAGGAATCTTTCTTCTAGTTGGGCTCTGCTATCCTTCCAGAGTGTGAGAGCTCCACTTCTGCTCTTTCAACTCTATTTAACTGAGGTTTCTGTTTATTAATTTCTTACAGTATATATATATATATATATATATATATATATATATATGTGTGTGTGTATATATATAGTATAATATATATGTGTATATATAGTATATATTATATATGTATATATAGTATATATTATATATGTGTATATTTAATAGGTATTATATAGATACTATTGTATCTATTGCAGTTAATAAAATTGTGTTAATAATTAAAAAAATATATATATATATTTCCTATATATGCCATTCAAACACACATCTTTCTCATGTGCTTCAGTAAGACATGGGAGTATTTATACATATCCCAGCAAAATCTCATTTTCCTTTGTGCTTGACCCCAGAACTGCCTTAGTAGAGGCACTGCCGACATTTTGCAGCATTTCTGGCCCTTGCATATTAAGTAACAATGGTACTTGAAAGGCATTATGACAGTCAGAATGGTCCTTCAGGACTTCTACTTCCACTCAGGATATAGAAAGCTTCACATGTAATGTTGTTCTCATCCTATAAAATCTTACAGCTAATTTCACATTTGATAGTGAAAGGCTGTGTGCTTTTCCTCTAAGCACTAGAACAAGGCAGTAACATTCTGTTTAACATTTTACTAAAAGGCATACAGATTAGAAAGGAAGAAAACAAAAACTGTTGCATTCACAGACTGTAATTGGTTATATAGAAACTTCTGAATATTCTCCAAAAATTCCTACTACAACTAATAAGTGAATTTAGTAAAATCCAAAAATATAAATTCAATATACAAAATTAAATTACATTTATTTAAACTAGCAGTTTGAAAAATGCACTAAGCAAAATGTACATATTTTATTTATATTTAATTTAAATACCATTGATAAAAATGAAATACTTACAAACAAATCTATGCACAAGATGTATATGCTAGAATCCAAAAAACTTGATGGAAAAAATAAAGAAACCCTAAAAAAATAAATCTATCAAATGCATTGATCAGAGGACACAATGTTGTTAAGATGTCAACTGATCAATGCAGTCTCAATCAAAATTTTAGCAGGTTTTTTTTAGAAATCAACAATCTGTTTACAAAAAATAAATGGAAGAGCAAAAGACCTACAATTATCAATACAGTCTGAAAATGAAGAAAAAAATGGGAGCATTTATACTATAAGATTAAAAAACTTGTTATAAAGTTATGTAACCATGGCACTGTGGTATTGGCAAAAGAATGGAAATATCATTGGAAGAAAGAATCAAGATAAACATTCACCTATTTAGAGACAATTGATGTTTTGAAAATGACTAACACTTCAAGGGAGGAAACATATTGTTTTCAACACATGGGACTGGATCAATTACATATGCATATAGAAAAATAACATCAAACCATGATTTTCATCATATTAAAAATTGTGAAATAGATCATAGAGCTAAATATAATAGCTAAGCTATAAAACTATTGTAAAACATAGGAGAAAACATTTTTAATTTGTCATGTAGAATTACTTAAGCAGGGCACAAAAATGAAATATAAAAGGAAAAATTATAGCTTGGACTATCAAAATTAAGATTCATTTTCTTCAAAAAGCACTGTTAAGAAAATGAAAAGATAAGCTGTGGACTGACAAAATATTTGCAGTACACGTTTCTGATAAAGGACTTGCATGCAGAATATTTAAATAATTCTCATAATTCAAAACTAAGGAAATAGACAATTCAGTTAAAAATAGATAAGAAATTTGACCACTTTACCTAAAAAGAAATATGAATATAAAATTGGTACATGAAGTGTGATTCAAAATTGTTCATTTTTAAGGAAGTACAAATTAAAAGCACAAGGAGATACTACTACTCACCAGCACCTATTAAAATAGCAGACATTTTTAAAAAGTAAAAATAGAGCAATGACTATACCAAGTACAACCAAGGATGTGGAGCAACTACAACTCTGTCAAGACTGGTTGGGATGCAAAATCACACAGCAAAATTGGAATACAGTTTGAAGATTACTCGTAAAGTTAAATTTGCTATATAACTCAGAAATGCCAATTCCTTGTATTTACCCAAAGATGCAAAAATTGCAGGACACACTAAGACCTTTATACATAGTGCCCCCATATTTAATCCCTAATATCGGCCGCTTAAAATACGTTCTATCTACATACTTAAATATATGATTTTTTAAATGGCCAGTATTAAAAAGAATACTGAAAAAATAAAGAGATGAAGTTTGAACTTAATGTACTGAAACCTTTAGGATATGGTTTAACGAACCATAAAAGAAGGACATTCATGAAAGAAAAATTCCAAGTAGTATATTCATATAAATATGGTACACAGATGACTACTTCTGGAAGGAGCAAAGCTGAGCCAATTGTTTGTGTAAATGTCAACCTGAGGTACAGATGATCAATTTATTTATATATATATATTGCAGCGCATGGTGATATATTTTGTGATGATGGATTTTATTACTCTGTAAAGAAGACATTCTATATTATTTTCCTTATTTTAGAATATTTTGATGTGCCTTTTATTGTGACAAAATAGCCGCTGGAAGTACAGAATACCAACTCCTCTATGTGAACTTGGGAAAGTTAATTAAGCTCATCAGGTGTCTTATGGGCTGAATTGGGTCCCCCAGAATTCATCTGTTCAAAGTCCTAACCCGCAGTAGTTCAGATTGTGACTGTTTTGGAGATAGGGTCTTTAAAGAGGGAATTAAATTAAAATGAAGTCATTAGGGTGGGCCCTAATACAATTATAATTGGTGTCCTTATAAGACGAGGACATTTGGACAGAGACATTTACAGCGGGAAAACCAGGTGAAGACACAGGGAGAAGATAGCTATCTACAAACCAAGGAGAGAGGCCTCAGAAGAACAAACCCTACTGACACGTTGATCTCAGACTTCTAGCCTCCAGAACTATGAGAGAATAAATTTCTGTTTTATAAGTCACCCAGTCTTTAGTACTTTGATATGGCAACCCTAGCAAGCTATTATAAGGTATTAGTATTTTCAACAATGAAATGGGGATGAAAATAATTTATCTCATAGGGGATATAAGCTAAAATGATATTTTCTTTCCCATCTTTATTTCTCTACCACTTAAACCTGTATTCTAGGCACGGATAAAACAAAGTTGAGTTAATTACATATTACATTTATGCTCACCAAATATACCACAGACTACTAATTACTACTAAAAACAATGAACGAATAACATTGCATATAATAAAACATAGTTCTCCTTTAGAAAATCTCTTTCATAATTTTATAATGATCATATAATGGTATGCAATGTATTTGTCCCCCTTTTATCCTTTGAATAGGATTAGGAAGTTAAAATAGTTTTTCTATGGAAACTAATACTTGATTGTCTTAAGCTACCAGGATAAATTTCAGGACACAAACATTAATTGTGTGAGTGTAGTAATTAAAGTTTCTTTGCTTTGTAAAAATACAAACAAACAAAACCACTAATTTCCCTAATTCTATGGAATGAAATATAAATCAAGCTTGAGTTTCTGCAATCCTACATAAGTATATTTTTCATATTAATAATCATTTAAATATAGTAACATGAAATTATATTATACAGAAGAGGAAAGTATATTCATATGCTCACTTATTCAGCATAAGTTTTTAATTTTTTTTAGATTCTACTATTTTTTCTATTTGTTCATATAAATTTAAACTGTTTATATACTCATACTGTCTCATTATTGCCATTATTGTTATTCAAAGCAGTCTTTTCACATATCATTAAATAGTTATCTAATTTAAAAAATATTCAATCAGTTGAACAAACTATATATTATTTAACTATTTTTACTATTGAATATTTATACAAATTAATTGACTAAATACAATTAATTACTTTTCAACTTTTCAAGGTTCTTGTAATAAAGCATTTCGTGAAGTTTTCTTATTAATTATATAATGCTGCAACATGTCTTCTGTGAAGCAGTTTGCTAAGCTAATACCTAAAACATTAATTCTTAATAGCTTTGGAGCTATAATTGATTTTAATTACAGGCCATATTTTAGAGTAAACAGTATGCTGTACAGAGAGCTTAGAACAATCACTGATAATTGATGGCATTGGCACTATTTTTTCTCAAGTACAGGTAGAAGATCTTCCTTTAAATTTCTGACACACAAGATTTTCTTTATCTAACACATCATGATACACACCATTACAAATTCAAATTTTCTATCGGAGCACATTAACTTGTATCTCAGATCACTAAGGTAAAAATCACTGCACATAAAATAAATTATTTTTTTAAAGTTAGAAGTGTATATGTAGTAGCCGTCTAGTATATATACAAGGGGAAATTGTAGTGCTGAAACCTGCAATAAATATGTACACTAAAGTGCATTTGTTTTCAATTATCTCTTTGAAAGCAACTTCTGTTCTATAAGAAAGGCTCTGCTTAATTATAAATTCAATTTCATGCAAGTCACTATGGTTTTGATTCAATGTTCAATCCCACCTGAAAATTTGCAATTATAAATTAACTCTCAAGGCTTGTGTATTTTACCCTGAGATATTAACCACTAGGTTCATAGACACAAGTGCCTCCAGTATGACGTTTTGTTCACAGTATCAGTAGCATGCATTTGTATGCTACTATTCTTAGTAACACAGGACTGCTGAGATTTTGGCAATTTCTCTTTTTCTGTGTCTCCTATAATGGTTTGTCAATGGGAAATATAAAGAAATTTAAAATAATCTTTAATTCACTAGACAAGGCAAGAGTTATTCATCTTTTCTGTTAGATACAGGGACATATCTTTTGCTCTTGTATACATTTAGTGGCATGTCTGTGCCAGTCGTGAACCTTATATCTGTTTTTAATGTTCCCCAATATGAATGCTACTGTTATTTTGAACAGTGGTCTGAGGATACATACACATGACATATGTCAAATCATTAATTTAAATTAAGTCATTTGCTGAACAAAATGTGTTTTTAGTTCAATGGTGCTAAATGGTCATAGGACCGATGAAACTATCATAGTGACTTCAGCAATGGTGAAAGCAGCTTAGCCAATATATTCCAATTAGACAGTGATTTATATTTCAAATGAGGTGTCTAAAACCATATTATTAACAACTAGATTGCACAAAGGAATATTATAAAATGTTGAATTAACACAAAAATACTACTGACATATTAACAAGAATACAATTGGAAATTCATACATAATATATTTAAATATTATAAATCCAATCAGAAACTGTTAAGTAAAATATGTCATGCTGCCCTCCCACAACATATATATCTTATAAGGAGAAAAGTTTAAAGCAAAGGCCGTATGTAAAACTATGGCTTTTATTATATATGAGTGAAAGTATGCAAAATATCAAAGATGACTGAATTTGATTATTGGAAACATCTGGATGTTCTGTTGATGAGCAGGGAACATTTGAATGAGCAGGTTCTTTTAAAAACATAACTGATGTTTACATCTTTTCTATAAAGTTTAAAAGTTTTATTCCAGAAAAAAATTAAGTTGTTAGAATCAAGATTTTAACATAATTTACATTTTAATGTCAGTAATGATTATTGGGAGACTACCTTCCATGGATCTCTCAATTTTCTGTACATTTTGGAAGCAGAGGCGCTGACTGTCCTTTGTTTCAGACTATGTTTTCAAGAATATTCGTACAGAGAATAGCCTTGGAAAATTGTGTTGTTCACTAAGTAGTGTTGCAAAGGTCAGGAGAGCTCACTCTCATTGTTAATGATTTTCTGTGCTAAGGTTAGGGCTCCTTCCTTCTAATACTGCTCACTGGCCTTCTTTGGGTCACCCTGTGGGAAATTGGGCTTGGGTAACCAGCACAGAAATGCTGATACTCTGGCTACCACCAGTGTTATGAGTAACAAAACACTTTTTGTTTCTGACCCAGGAGTCTCCTAACAGAAATTATGAGACTTTGGCCATGTAACAGGTCACCAATAACGTAAAATCTCTTGAGCTTTCAGAGGCATGGGGCAGTGATCTAAAGTACTGAATAATAATAGATAAAATATATTTGAAATTCTTAAATAATGAAATGTAAAATGGAAATGTGTTAGGGTTCATTCTGAATAATTATTATATTGCTATAATCAATATTTTTTTCCCCCACATTTGTTTATTTATTTATTTTTGGCTGTGTTGGGTCTTTGTTTCTGTGCGAGGGCTTTCTCTAGTTGTGGCAAGCGGGGTCCACTCTTCATTGCGGTGCGCGGGCCTCTCACTATCGCGGCTTGTCTTGTTGCGGAGCACAGGCTCCAGACGCGCAGGCTCAGTAGTTGTGGCTCACGGGCCTAGTTGCTCCACGGCATGTGGGATCCTCCCAGACCAGGGCTCGAACCTGTGTCCTCTGCATTAGCAGGCAGATTCTCAACCAGTGTGCCACCAGGGAAGCCCTATAATCAATATTTTAATGTAATATATAATTATTGGCAATAATCACCAAAAATATTATGTAATAAATAATGAAATATATACTGTTAATAACTATGTTATCAAACTTGTAAATTAAAATCAAAACTTTTAATTATTTCCATATTTGAGCAAATATTATCTTGCCCCCAAATTTTAAAGTGTCTATTAAAAGTTTAAATACAAATTCTAATTAGTAAAATTAAATTATAATATTCTAAATCATTCTGAATAATATTTTTGGAAAAAATTAAAGCTTAATAACTGTCAAATTCATTTTTATAATTCTGTGGGCTGATGTCTATCTAATTTCTAATATGAAATCTGTCTTAGACTTTATGCAATTTATGTTTACCCATGTATACAAATTTAAACATATAATGTGTTGATTACTAAAATATTCCTCTCTACTGGAGGAAAAGGGGAAAAGAATAAACAGTATAGAGCACCTCTGAAATATTCACAATCACCAGAATTGTGTCCAAGAAATTAAAGGTAAACACTGGAAGGAAAATGTAAATCTATGTCCCCTTTCTCCTAATTCAGCTGCTGTGACAGAATCTGTGCTTTTCTTCAGCCTAACCTATGAAACCCAACACTTTATTTAAAGTTCCTAGATTCAAAGTTTTTCAAGCAGAAAAAGGATGCCAATGTATTTAAGTTCTAATGGAACAAATGATGTATGTTGAAATTTATCATGTCTCCCTACTTATTTAATATTAGAGAAAGGGCTCATAAGGGAGAGGGAGAGAGAAGTGACCAATATGTATTATGATCTTAGCTGTACTCAGAATAATTTCACAATAGCACTGACACTATTCAGCTACCCTTTTCTCCTAACCTGCTTATTCAGCATGTTTGATTATTAAACGTATAAAGACCTGGCCCCCTTGCCTTAATTTGGGACAACTCTAAAGGGCCATCTGAGCTCCAGGCTTTCTGTGAAATTGACTAAGACCTTGGTTATGACTGCATTGCTGTCAGTGCCTCCCTGTGGTCGGTCCTACTTCTTTCACTCCCTCACAGTAGCTGATCCTGAGAGTACTCTCCACTTAATTCCCTGTGGGCAAACATCAGTCTCAGAGTCTGTTCCCTAGAAAACCCTTCCTAAGAGATAGGTGCCTAACAAGGTCTAAGGAAACAGATTCTAAAATGGGATTTTGGAGGTGATATATACTGGGAGCTGTTAATACTTATTCTGTCACTGGTGGTAGGTGTCATAATGACTTTAGCGTATCACATGGTACAATTGTTAAACTTTTTTTTTCAAGTGGTGAAGTTGGATGGAATACCAAGGAAAGAGAATGCACTGGTGGGTGATGGGTAGCTTTAGAGAGGTTCAACTGCATTAGGTATTGCAAGGACAATAAACTGATGCACTGGAGACAGACAGTAAAATGCTGATAGTGATTAACTAATTAAATGAGAGTTAATTATGAAAGTCAGAGGGCCTCTTTTGCAGTATATAAAAAGACTCTTATTTCCTGTAGCAGGAAGGCAGCAAGAGCTGATGATATAACTTCACACTTAAAGTTAAGAGTAGAAGAGCTCTAGAGAGGGTGGAATTCTCATTTTTAGCTAGGGTCCTACACAAACATAGGGCTTGATTGGAAGAAGCAAGATCCTGAGACGGGATGGCAATGTTGGGTCATTCCACTTGAAAGGTCTTAACATCCCCTCACATATGAGCCCTCTGAATCTGCAGCAGTGTCCTCCACCTTTCTGTCAGAAACTTGAAGATGACGCAGAACATCATGCTTCATAAAGGCACCCCATTCCATTATTTATTCCTTATCTTGGCCACCTGTAAGAAAAGTCCTATCATAGCATAATCCAGCCAACTGTCTACTACTATTATCCTAGTGCTAAATTAGCTATTCTAAACTCTATTAAAATATAGTCCAAAGGGACTTGGACTCTCTGGACATTCAAAAGAGTATTATGGAAATTAAATTGCATGAGCAAGAAGTGGCAAGTAAGTTAGAGGGCTTGGTAAGGCATATGTGCTCCAATAATGGGAGATGAATTTATGAAGCCTTCAGAGTCTGAGTCAGAAGTAGTTTTTAGAAGTAGAGTGTAGTCTGGGGAATACCAGTACATCTGCTCCAAAGCAAAGGACATATTATTGTATTTCACACCTCCTACCACTAAGAAGGAAACATAATACCTGGTAGGCCTTTTATGGACATAGCCTATCTCACATCTTAGAACATTTCTCCTCCTATTCTGTTGGTAACACACAAAACGCTGTTAGCTTTGAATTCGGCTAAGAGAAGTAGGCTTAGGCAACAGTGCAAGTGTCACTGCCAGTTGGCCCAAACACTCTGCAGTCCCTTTGGTATTAGAGGTATCTTGGAAAATACAGCGTATGGAGTTTATAGCAAGCTCCAATTGGACAATCTAGAGTTTGACCAATTGGGCCTCTAGAGTTTTTGAGCCTTGGTAAAGATGGAATACCTGAGATGGAATATCAGTGATGATCCCATCAGAAATATCTCTCAGTGGTTTCATTCTGTCAGATCCACAAATTCATAAAGTAGGGCCAGCCCACACAGTCCATCATAATTTGGAAGTAGTACAGCTGGGATTAGGCAAGAACAGACACAAAAATCACAATCACCAGCACGAGCTGGTGGCCCTGACTCTAGTCAACTTCTGGCACTCCCACAGCTCACATCAATCCCCATCTAAAGGAGTCTTTTTTGACTTGATGATAGAAGAGAAAAATGGAAGTCTGTTTCATGGTAGGTATATGGGTGCCTGCCAGAAATGGAATGCTTTGCATTACAGTCTTCTCTCTCATGGATGGCTGTGAAAGGCAGAAGAGAGGAGAATTCCTACTAGTGAGCAGAGCTTTGTAATGAACACCTAGACGTCTACTATGTGTGGAAAGAGAAAAGGCTGACAGAAATACATATGGGCTCAGGGACAGTGATAAATGAGTTGTTTATTTGGTCAGAAGCTCAGAAAGGGAAAGATTGAGGCCAGGTCCACCTGTGGAAGCAGGACTTGGTGGACCTGTGGGAATGGGCACAAAGTGTAAAGACCTTTGTCTCACATGTTAGCATCCACCGGAGGATATACATTATAAAAGGCAATACACAAACAAATGGTAGAAGAAGAAGTCTACTATCATCTATATCCCACTTGACTTTGAAGAGTTTGTGCTTTCTTTTCCCTTAACTCTGGGCTATGGAGAGTCTGAGGTCCTGATTTTCAGAGAGGAAATGTTTCCACAAGAGAATACAGTAAAGAGTAAAGTTAAAATTTAAGCTAAGCCTTCCACTTAGTCACTTTGGGCTAAGAAATCAGGAGACAAGGAAAGGAGTCCCAATCATGGTCGGTGTAACTGACCCTACTGCTCTGAAGGATGGAAGAGTGTTGATAAAGAGGAGGGAAGACTTGTTTCACCTGGCATAATGTCCTCAAGGCTTTTGATGTTGTCTCATATGACAGGATTTCTTTCATTTTTAGAACTCAGTAATATCCCATGTTTGTTAATACCACATGTTTTAATCCATTCATCCATAAATGGATATTTAGATTTTTTCTACATCTTGAGTATTGTGAATAATGCTGCAATGAACAATGAACAAATAATGCTGCAAATATCTCTTTGACACTCTGAACTCTTTTTTTTTTTTTTTTGATAAATACCCAGAAGTAGGATAGCTGGACCATATGATATATATATATTTTTTTTTGAGGACCCTTCTTACTGTTTTCCACAGTAACTGAGTTATGCTAAGTGAAATAAGTCAGTCACAAATGGACAAATATTGCATGATTCCAATTTTATGAAGTATGTAAAATAGATGCATAGAAGCAGAGAATAGAATGGTGGTTACTAGGGGTTAGGAGGAGGGGGAGATGGGGAGTTGATATTCAACCGGCATAAAGTTTCAGTTATGCAAGATGGTTACATTCTACAGATCTGCTGTACAACATTGTGCCTATAGGTAACAATACTGTAGTGTATACACAAAAATCGTTAAAAGGGTAGATCTCATGTGAAGTGTTCTTACCACAATAAAAAAAGAATAAAGCAGAGTGTGAAATATTTTTTAAATGAGAGCAGTTAATATCTTTGGCATTTAGGTGATTTACAGAGGTGCCCTTGATATTACTTTGTTCAATTTTGATAATAAATGAACAAGTGTAGCATTCATAGATTGAGAGGTCATAGTGATCAGGGACCCAGATCTCTCAAGGTTGAGGATTCTGGGTCTCCCCACCAGGGAAGCCACTTGGAGGTGATGGAAGTCTGAAAAGAGCAGAAGAGAGAGACAATGAGTATCAGTTGCAGCCTCTAGTTTGTTTCCACTCACTGTCCCCCTGTAAGTCTCCCCAAGAAAAGAGAGCAACCATTCTGAAGAAGCTCCTTCCAGAATTATGTACATAAGGGATATAGAGTACAGCAGTAGAGGAATGGATTATGATGTGTGTTGCAGTACTATTGAGCTCTGCTCTTGAAGACTGAGGTGGTCTTTTCCCCAGCTGCTGGGAGCATTGGCAACTGAGAGCTCAGCAGAGATGATCTGGAAGAATTGCCTTTGGCTAAAGAGAGCCTCCTTATCCAAGTTTATCCTGTGGCCCTGGGACAGTGCACATTCAAAGACTGGATGCTTTGCCTGAAGGCAGATTAACTCTGTAGGGCCATCCCAGCCCCAGAAGCTCCCCAGGGATTGACTGACTGGTCCCTCTGCCATGACCACGTTGAAGTTCAAATCCTCCCTCTGAGCAATTCTATGTCCTTCACTCTCCAATTAACTTGCCTGCATGCAAACCTCCCTCCCGTAGTCTGTTTCTGGGAAAGCCAACCTAAGACAACTAATTTTATGTAAGATTAGATGTTAGAGGATTTCGTTAGTTTTTACTGTTTAGTTCAGAAGTCTTATTACATATACTCATTGTTTGTAGTATTTTCCTTTGCAAAAAGCTTTTATGTGGAAAAGACCTCAGAGACATAATCCTTTATGTTTCAGGACCTATGCTAATTCTATAGCATTTGTTCTGTATTTCTACTTACATAATTACTGGATAACTTGGCTTTGGGGATTTAGTACACTTTATCTTAATTTCTGTTCAACTGCTCAGGTTAAATTCTAATTGTAATTTCAAAGGATAAATGAATCTGTTGCTTGACAGTGAAGATTACTGTATATATTATTACTGTTCCCTGACCAGAAATAGACTGGATGAAATACCCTTGACTTTATGTTGATTAATAATCACTCTTCCAGGTGTTCATATTATAGTATACTTTGAATATAGGGCAAGGGATTCTTGAAGAGCATTTATCAGATTGGGAGCCTAGTTACAAGCAAAACAAAATAATTCTGCATGTATAATCAGAAAAGGAATTTATCAAAAAGCCATGAAGTATTAAACACACACACACACATAAATATATATATATATATAAAACACACACACATATATCTGTATGTCTATACACACACATATATCTATATATCTATATATATTTCCTTATTTTCAATTAATACTTCTTATAAAGGGGTCCACACTGAATTTTTTTTAAAAATGCACACTGAAAATATTTTAGTCTTTGTGGGGCATACAATCTATACACTTGCTCAAATCTGCCTTTGTAGCATGAAAGAAGTATAGACGATATGTAGACAAATTAACATGGCTGCATTCCAACAAAAGTTTATTTATAAAAATAGGCAGCAAGTTGGACTTCCCTGGTGGTGCAGTGGTTAAGAATCCACCTGCCAGTGCAGGGGACACAGGTTTAATCCCTCTGGTCCAGGAAGATCCCACATGCCTTTGAGCAACTAAGCCCGCATGCCACAACTACTGAGCCTGCATGCTGCAACTACTGAAGCCTGTGCATCTAGAGCCCCTGCTCCACAATAAGAGAGGCCACCACAATGAGAAGCCCATGCACAGCAATGAAGAGAAGCCCCCGCTTGCTGCAACTAGAGAAAGCCTGCGCAGAGCAACAAAGACCCAACACAGCCAAAAAACAAAAAAAAATTTGATAGTTAGGATTATTTAAAAAAAAAAAATGCAGCAAGCTGAATTTGTCCCAAGGCCTAGTTTACCAACTCCTGCCTAAAACAGTGAATTTATTCAACTTTCCAAGTATTCTTATTCCCTCCTACCCATCATATTTCAAAGTAATTCTGTCAGATCTAGGTTGCGAAGAACATGAATCAATTATATACTCTTCAATTACCATTATGTCTACCTTCTGAGTTCTAAAAAAATATTTATATAATACCCCTCTGGTCCCTTTGAGAAACCTTCTCCAATCATATTTTGGTTCCCTGAGTTTCTGCATGATGGTAAATGTTGTTCTGTGGCCTTTATATTTGAATGTCTATTTGATTATACATAACGTCCCTGGTTCACATTTTCTTTCCTATTTACTCCAGTTTTTGGCACCATATGTTGCTTTCAAAATGCCTGACACTAATCTGATTTTTTATTCCTTAAAAGCTCCCTGGTCTTTTTGCCTGTATGGCCAAAGAATTTATTTTTTGTTCCTTTTTTGCATAGACCAGTAGTTTTACTAGATTTGACTCAGTGTTATCAATTTAGTATCAATTTGCTCAGTAAACAATGTGCCTTTTTAAAAAGTTGGTCAATTTTTTTTACTTTAATTTTTTTGATTATGGTTTTAAGTAGATTCTTATATTGCTTTGATTTTTCTTCTTTGGGAATTGCTGTCATCTGTGGAATAGGTTTTCTTTGCTTCTGTATCTAAAATCTTCACTCAAAAATGTTTATATCTCTTTTTAAATCTTTGCTGGAATTTTAAAAGATTTCCTTTATCTCATATTTTTTTCTTCAAATACTGTATTTGAAGTATTTGCTCAAACTGCCATAACAAAATACCACTGGGTTACTTAACCAACAGAAATTTATTTTCTCACAGTTCTGGAATCTGGAAGTCCGAGATGAAATGCTGGCAGGGTTGGTTTCTCCTGAGGCCTCTCTCTTTGGTCACAGGTGGTGCTCTTCTCCTTGTACCCTCACCTGGCCTTTCCTCTGTGCAAGGGTACCCTGGTGACCCTTCCTTTTCTTACAAGGACACCAATCCTCCTGGATTAGGGCCCCACCCTTATGACCTCATTTAGTCTTAATTAACTCCTTAAATGCCATATCTCTAAAGATAGTCACATGGGGGGTAGGACTTCAACATATAAATCTTTAATTAACAGCAACAACAAGAACTCATGCCAACAACCTAAATTCCTGGGAATATATGAATTCAGAATGCATTTCCAAGTGTGCTGCACTTGTTAAATCAGGTGGAAAAAAAAAAGCATCATTACTTAATTTGGAACTATTTAGTATTTTTCTTAATGCAGCTTTTTGTGAGTGTTGTTCAGAGCAAGATGTGTGGTATATCAATTGCTCAGTACCTGCTGTTACTTGTGATTAAGAGACAGATACTGTTCAAAGAAAATTGTCTTGTAATTACAACAAAAAGCAGGCAATCAACACAAGTATTGTCTTTTTATATTTTAAAGAGAGAGAACTAAATTAAACCAGAACTTTATTTTAACATCACAACTCATTTAACTTAAAATTGTTTTCACAAAATATCTACCACCCATGGTGATGCCTCCCCGGGATGTTAGCCATCCTTATGTTTATAAGAATCTAACCTGACCTTTTAAAACTTTTCATCATTCTGAAAAATAACCAGAAAAAGAATATAGAGGATTTTAAAGATTAACAATCTCTGGATTAATGTTTTTCAATAATTAACATATTAGTAGATTTAATCATCTTCAATGTTAAAGTTTTAATCTTGGTTTTGTTTTCCTAAATCTCCAAAATTTCTATCCGTACACTTACATCTTTGAAAGAGTGGTAGAAATCACCCTGGAAACAAAAGCACAGGTTTCTGAAAATGAAAAAAAAAAATCATTATGATTATTGTCTATATGTATTTTTTAATATGCTAACAGGAACACATTTTAGGGAAAAGAAACTAGAAAATTTTTTGTTTGTTTCTGTGCTTTTAATGTTTATATAGGAGAGTCCCAAAGGATAAAGGTAATATGTTATTCTGTTTATTGTAGGGAAGATAGCACTTGTGGAATCTAGCAACAATTAGAATAAGAGGCTGTATTTTATATTCAGATAAGTGGACCAATTAGTAGCTTTAATGCAAGCATTCAATAACAGTTAACCATTATTTTTGTTATATTAATCTCTGGGACTATTTATACAAAGAGAGTTCTTTCCTCAAGGACAGGGCAATGAGAAAAGGCACAGGCAGCATGGTAAATGTCATGATTAAAGAATATAAGGGAAGGCCTTGATTGCATAGATTAGTAATTAAGGATTCTAGGAGAATCAAGGAGATTCAAGACAACCATCACTAATGAAATTCGACCTTAGTGCATTAATGTTTAAAAGAATTAGCCTGATCTCACTAGAGTCACTAGTTGATCTTTAAATTTCCACTATGTTTAGAAATTTTAAAAATCTGATTTTATGTATTTAGAGATCAAAAAATATATGTAGTAACTTTTAAATTAACATTGCTTTTTTTTAACTTAGTTGAATAACTGAGTACCAATTTGTTCCATATTTTTATATGTATTTTAAAACTTGGCCTCATTTCATATCTGCTACACAATTTTCATAATTCTATAATCTGAAAATTTACATACTCATGTTAACATACTACAGGGGACGAAAAAGTTTTCCTTGACACTCTAGGGTGTCTGGCTGGGTCTGAAAATTAAACTGACAAGGACAGATTAACAAGAGAGAAGTATAGAAATTTATTTAATTTAAATTTTACATGACATAGGAGCCTTTGTAAGGAGTTGAAAACCCAAAGAAACAGTTTGACCTGAGTATTTTGATGCCAGGTTTGATGAAGGGTGGGCAGTCAAGGAGGAATATGATTGGCTAAAGAGTAGGAGGTAAATGTAAAAAAACAGAGAAGCAGCAAAGCCTATTTGTTTGGATTCTTCTTGGGGCCCAGATATAGGGAAGGCACATTTCACCATGAGAGTTTTATGACCTATTTCAGGGAAGAAGGGCTGGAAGAATGTCAGAACAACCTTCCTGCTTCTGCTATTTTCTCAGACTCCTTCAGCTTAAAGTATTTAATATGCCAAAGTGCCATTTTGTGGCAGTGTGTCCTGAACCCATTCAACACACACACACACACACACACACACACACACACACACACGAGTCTTATATTCATGTAAATTTTGCTGAGCAATATGCATTTTTTGTTGTAAACTTTACTGCCAGAAGTTGCTGACAAAACAGAGCAGGCTGTGAAGCTTTCTATAGTTTGTCTAAAGTTATATATCTATCTTTTTGTTTCTTTTGCCAGCAGGCATTTTATGGTTTCTCTTCTAATGATGATTGCAAACTCATTTTTCTACTGCAAATGAGGGAGTAAAACCTCCTATTTTCACACAGTAGGGGGAGGTTTCGACATTACAGCAGCCCTGGGCTTTATCAAAAACAGTACTTAAAAAGTCAAACATTTATAAAACTCAACAATGTTTAAATACACTAAAATATTACATATTCAGTACGCACAAGAGATTGAGAATTTCTAGACAGAGTTTTCTTGGTAGTGGTTACCTCTCTGATATCATACACACATTAAAACTTACAAACACACTATTTCTTTAATAATTCAGATGAGAATTTTAGATGATTTCACAGACTTTCTTGCATCCATAAATAAGGTTTTCTCTATTTTTATGACTTGACATGAGGTACAGTTGTTTGGTGGTGTCTTGAGATTTCATTATCAGGTCTAGACTTTTAACAGACCTGCATTAAATATTCTCTCCATGTCTTGGTCACAGAATACTGTTTGTTTTTTCTCAAGTTAATGTGCCCACTTTCTTTTTCTTCTTTTCTTAATATTACTTTTTTGTCTTTTCTTGCTGCCATTTCCTTTAATATCTTATATGTAGTATATATGTAGGCATTTTATGTTTTCATATGCTTAATTTTATTGTTTTTAATGTAAACATCAGGAGTCTGTACATAGTCTTTGATGAATAAAATCCCTAAAGTCCAATGTGGACTATTGCCAAGCATATTTCAGGGTTTAGTAATATTTTTACTTTATTATTAGTTTTTAGATATATTCAGGATATAAAATATCCACGTAATGAATTCCAAAAAGTAAATGACATATTTTAGAATATAGACTATAACTAACCCCTGGTCAAATTATCTTTCAGATGGTTGAAAATAAGTGAATAAATTTGGTGAAAATATTTCTGCATATCATTGCACCATTCTCATTTATTTGGTTTCGGGTAGTAATTCACTGAGTTCACTTTTATACCAAATAGTATGCTAAGGTACTTATGTATATAATCACATGGATTCCACGAGAGTCTAAAGATCCTTAAAATATATTTGAAAAAAAAAAGGATTATCTTGTCAGTGTCATGCAACAAGGAAGTGAAAAACTGGTATGCAAATTTTTGCTAACTACAGACTTAATCATGTTTCCTTAAGAGGTGCCCCACATGATCATTTTATTTGCTTGAAATGTGTACGTAGTAAGTGATAGCAATTGCAATAACAATTTAGATTTTTGGCAAATCTTAACTAATGACTGACTATTCTTTTTTCATTATAACTATATCTGGTTTAAAATAACTGAACTCATACATACAATCTTTTAAATACGAACCAATACCTAGATTAAATCCAGTTGGTGCTAGGTCAATGCAATTAACGCTGATTAAAAATAAAAGCGTTTTTAGTTAAAATGTAAGGTGAATAAACTAAACTCAACCAAATTTTATAAGTCACAGAAAAATAAGCTGACATATCAAGAAAAGAAAAAAATTACAATTGAGAATATTACAAAGATGTTTTATTATGTAGGAAGTGTACAGGTTAACAAGGTACATTGCAGCATGATACTAATTTTCATTCAAAATCATTAGCTATTATTCCAGAAAAGTTAGTTGAAAAGTTTGAAGGGGCAGATTTGTGATAAATATTTAACTTAAATGAAATGGAGATTAAAAGCTCCCTGAAGAGGAAGAAACTTCCTCTCACTCACGGTTTACCATTTAAAGACATTCAGAAGCATTTTTGAACAACAATTTTACACTGGGGCAGATAATTCAAATGTTGAGCTTTTTAAAATGCTTTTGGGGCTTCCCTGGTGGCGCAGTGGTTGGGAGTCCGCCTGCCAATGCAGGCGTATGCGGGTTCGTGCCCCGGTCTGGGAAGATCCCACATGCCGCGGAGTGGATGGGCCCGTGAGCCATGGCCACTGGGCCGGCGCGTCCGGAGCCTGTGCTCTGCAGGAGGCCCACGTACCGCAAAAAAAAAAAAAAAAAATTTTCTTTAAAATGCTTTTGGAAAAATTAAGAATATCAGTGCTTGTTTAAGGGGTACTAATATGAATTAAAATCATAATTCCAAACTCACTGTATTTGTACTTTAAGATATTTCATGCAGAAAAATCACCCAAAATGAACATGCATGGTGCATTGTTTCCATTGTGTTTAAATGTTGCTAAATATGTGTACCTTTTTGGTTTTACTTTCTTTTCCTTGATCTTCATGAACAAAAACTGGTCTTTGGTGTATGGAATGCATTCACAGATCTGAAAGCCTGGGTTATTGTTTTCTTGTCTTATTGGTAGGCCAATATACATTATTTAAAACGAATTAAGACAAAAGTTACGAGTAATTCATATTATAGTAAAAAGCCATCTTTTCAGCAACAAGCATTCTACACATGTAAACTTAATATCAAAATTTATTTTGAAAAATTGTAAGAGGCGGGAATTAGAACATTTAGCAAAAGAAGTTACTTGATTTTAGAGATAATTTTAAAAGGCAAGCATTTATATTTCTATATAACTTAAAATTTTCAAAGCAAAGAAACTTAGCAGATGGGCATTCTTTTACAAATAAGAGTTTTGTATTATAGCATTTCAGCGACTTGTGTAAATGATTCTCTTAAAGTATTCAAAATAATTGAAAACATGAATATTTTGAGGATAATAAGATTTCTCTATTTAAGTTTTTTCCCCTTAGAAAACTCTTTCTTTGAGAGGGGGAGTGGGACAGGACGACAAAAGTATTCTTCAGTCCAGCTTGAATATCCTGTATTCAAAATGAGCAGATCTGAATTAATAAGGTCATGAGGTGTAAGTGAAATACAAAGATTTTCTGTGAATTTAAAAGTGGATAAAAAACAATTGCTAGGCAATTTTTCCTCTTAACATACATTCTCTGACATAGGTACATAAAATGTGGTCTAGATGATTTTTTTTAAATAGACCTTATTTTTTAGATCATTTTTAGGTTTACAGAAAAATTGAGTATAAGGTACAGAGGTTTCCCATATACCCCTCTCTCCCTCCCCTCCCCCACCCCAGCCTGCCCTACTATCAGCATCCTATATCAGAGTGGAATATTTGTTACAACTGTGATGAACCTACGTTGACACATCATTATCACCCAAAGTCTGTAACATTAGAGTTCACTCTTGGTGTTGTACACTCTATAAGTTTTGATAAAAGTACGACAAGTATCCACCATTATAGAATCACACAGAAAAACTACACTGCCCTAAAAATCCTCTGTGCTCTATTTTCCCCTCCCTTTTCCCCAGTCCCTGGCAACCAATGCTCTGTATACTGTCTACATAGTCTCAACCTTTCCAGAATGTCATAGAGTTGGACTCATACATTATGTAGCTTTTCAGATTAACTTCTTTCACTGAGCAATATTAATTTAAGATTCTTCCATATCTTTTCATGGCTTGATAGCTCATTTCTTTTTACCACTGAATAATATTCCATAATCTGGATGTATCACAGTTCATTTATCCATCCACCTGCTAATGTCTTCGTTGTTTCCAAGTTTTGACAGTTATGAACAAAAATGCATCCATGTGCAAGTTTTTACATGGACATAAATTTTCAACTCCTTTGGGTAAAACCAAGGGGCATGATTGCTGGATCATATGGTAAGAGTATGTTCAGTTTTGTAAGAAACTGCCAAATGTCTTCCAAAGTGTCTGTGCCATTTTACAATACATCCCCACCAGCAATGAATGAGAATTTTTGTTGCTACATATCCTTGTCATCATTTAGTGTTGTCAGTGTTCTGGATTTTGGCCTTTCTTATAGATACGTATTGGTATCTCATTGTTTTAATTTATATTTCTCTGATAGTGTATGATGTGGAACATCTTTTCATATGCTTATTTGCCATCTGTATATCATCTTTGTTGAGGTATTTTGCTCATTATTTAGTTGAGTTATTCATTTTCTTATTATTGAATTTTAAGAGTTCTTTGTATATTTGGATAGCAGTCCTTTATTATCAGATATGTCTTTTACAAATAGTTTCTCCCCGTCTATCAGCCCTCTATTTTTAACGGGAACAAAACTCGTCTGCAAACTCCATGATGTTCTAGCTCTGAAGACAACTCATTCTAGCTCTGGGTATTGTGTATGTTTCATTTCACAGCACTGAACTCCTTAAACTGTTCCAAAAATCTGTGTACATTCTGAGAACCCACAACCTTTATTCTGTCAATTACTTTATGCTTTACAATTTCTGTTGTTAAATTTCCTTTATACAATTGTCCTAGGAATTTTAGAAGCTCTAGGAGTCTCTAATGTGAGCATGAAGTAAGTGGAGATCTTTCTCTAGAGGGGGACTGAAATTATCAGTAGGTTAGAGAACCTAAGTGGCCAGCTCTTGAATGACTTGAATGGATTATGTTAAACTAAGTAATGTGTTGCTTTATATTCCTAATATCAACTGATAAAATTTCCTGAAATACTAACTGTGAGCATGCCAAATATGTGGCATAAAGGCTGTTGCTCATCTGATAGCCCCCACCCCAGACCCAAAGGCAGGTATTTTAATTAATTAAAGTCTTTTCATCTTAGCCAGGATGACAAGTTTCTTCTGTGTAGCGCTCCAGGTGCTACGGAGAGTAAGAACAGCATGACAAAAATAGCATTTGTCATTATTGCTGGGTCACTAAAATTCTCGATGCTTTCTTTAATTAATACCCTTCACTTTCACCTTATAAGCATATGAATTTAAGAGGAGCAGTTATTTGCTTAAAAAATTATTTTTTTCATTTTAATTATCAGAAAATTTAGCACCCCTAGAGTATTAATTCATTTATGGTTAAAATATTGAGCCTTTACAATGTCATAGGGACTTCTCTGAGAACTGGGTTCTGACAGATAACAGATACACAAAATCTACTACTTTCATGGAGTTTACATTCAAACTGGGGAGACAGTGAACTAGATGAATAAATAAAATATTAATATATTAAAGAGAAGTAAATTCTAAAATAAAAAGAAAGCATGAAAGGAAAATAGCAAATATGGGGTGGGGGAGGTGAAATCTTAGATAAAGTGACCAAAAAAGGCAATACTGTGTAAATGACTTTGGAGTAAGACTTGAAGAATGAACATTTGTTTGAGGCTGAAGGAGTATCTAGTGCTAAAGCCCTGCTATTACCTGGGATATTCAAGGAACAGTAAGGAGGTCTGTGTGATTGCAGAAGAGTTAGCAAGAAAACAGTGTGAGATAATAGGATATAACACTTTGCATTTCCTGCATTGAAATATTTCAGCAGCCTTTTAGCACAATAGGTATTAATATACCATTTTACACAGGTGAAGACAGAATCAAAATTTTATTTATCTAATTTATCTAATGTCTAATAATTAGTAAATCACACCATTCTCTCTGAGATCCAGGTCTTTGAAATCCAAATTTATCACAAATTCTGTTACAGCACAGATGCCATTTAATTTTGTTGTTTATTGTTTGTCTGTTTTGTTTTCTATTGCATTCTTTTATTTTTAACATCTTTATTGGAGTATAATTACTTTACAATGGTGTGTTAGTTTCTGCTTTATAACAAAGTGAATCAGCTACACATATACACATATCCCCATATCTCCTCCCTCTTGCGTCTCCCTCCCTCCCACCCTCCCTATCCCACCCCTCTAGGTGGTCACAAAGCACCCAGCTGATCTCCCTCTGCTATGTGGCTGCTTCCCACTAGCTGTTTTACATTTGATAGTGTGTATATGTCCATGCCACTCTCTCACTTTGTCCCAACTTACCCTTCCCCCTCCCCGTGTCCTCAAGTCCATTCTCTATGTCTGCGTCTCTATTCCTGTCCTGCTCCTAGGTTCTTCAGAACCATTTTTTTTTTTTTTTTCGATTCCATATATATGTGTTAGCATATGGTATTTGTTTTTCTCTTTATGACTTCACTCTGAATGACAGTCTCTAGGTCCATCCACCTCACTACAAATAACTAAATTTTGTTTCTTTTTATGGCTGAGTAATGTTCCATTGTATATATGTGCCACATCTTCTTTATCCATTCATCTGTCAATGGACACTTAGGTTGCTTCCATGCTTTTCTGGCTGTTGTAAATAGTGCTGCAATGAACATTTTGGTACATGAATCTGTTTGAATTATGCTTTTCTCAGGGTATATGCCCAGTAGTGGGATTGCTGGGTTGTATGGTAGTTGTATTTGTAGTTTTTTAAGGAACCTCCATACTGTTCTCCACAGTGGCTGTATCAATTTACATTCCTACCAACAGTGCAAGAGGGTTCCCTTTTCTCCACACCCTCTCCATCATTTATTGTTTGTAGATTTTTTGATGATGGCCATTCTGACTGGTGTAGGGTGATACCTCATTGTAGTTTGGATTTGCAATTCTCTAATGATTAGTGATGTTGAGCATCCTTTTATGTGTTTGTTGGCAATCTGTATATCTTCTTTGGAGAAATGTCTGTTTAGGTCTTCTGCCCATTTTTGGATTGGGTTGTTTGTTTTTTTTTGATATTGAGCTGCATGAGCTGCTTGTAAATTTTGGAGATTAATCCTTTGTCAGTTGCTTCATTGGCAAATATTTTCTCCCATTCTGAGGGTTGTCTTTTCATCTTGTTTATGGTTTCCTTTGCTGTGCAAAAGCTTTTAAGTTTCATTAGGTCCCATTTGTTTATTTTTGCTTTTATTTCCATTTCTTTAGGAGGTGTGTCAAAAAGGATCTTGCTGTGATTTATGTCATAGTGTTCTGCCTATGTTTTCCGCTAAGAGTTTTATAGTGTCTGGCCTTACATTTAGGTCTTTAATCCATTTTGAGTTTATTTTTGTGATGACATTGTATAATTAAAGAAATAGCTGATGTTTAAAATAGAAACTGCCCTGCCACAGAATATCTTTGGCACTTGACTCAAAACAGCATGCAGACCATGCCTTGCCAGTAAAATCACTATTCCAGCAGCTTAAATCAAGCTGGGTGTCTTATTTGTGGCTTTGTTCATCCATGCAAATGTTCTGCTTGATATGTATGTCAGTGAACCTGAGTCAAATTTTTGCTAGTGTACACAGTATGTTCCTAAAAATACATTTTAAAAAATGGAATGAATGCTTGTCAAGTTGTAGATGTTCTTTCTCTAAGGGGAATTTGAGTCACAGTGAATCACAATTACAAAATTAATCAAGAGAATTTATAGTTTAGGAATTGTCTTTAATTTTTGTCTTCTTATTACTTGAATACATAGCAGATGAGATGAATCCCATGCATACTTAATCTGCAGATAAAATTTAACAGCTTTTTTCACATTTAATTATTTACAAATTTGTTTCAACTGAATTAGATTTGTAATACTTATTATATTGCTCTTCAACAGAATCAATAATTTTAATTTTCTACTTATTTAAACAAAATAACTAGGGACTCTTCTCTAGGGTTTCCTATAGGGAATAACTAACAAATTTTGGGTCCTTGGGTAAAAATATTTTTAAAGTAAATTATTTTTACATCAGAGATTAACTTTTGAAACTGACAAAACTGTCCTCCTGACCATGCAATCTCTCACAAGTCATTCTGCACCATTTAAAAAATCAGATGTTGAGGAAATAATATTGACACTAGTTTGATTTGGTTTAATAAGACAATTTAAACATTTTCTTTATCGATAGAAATTTAGAAAAAAAGGTTAAATAATAACTAAAATAAGCTTTTTTCATAATTCCTTAGAACATGCAATTATATCTTACCTCTGGATTCTTGTGCTTTAATCTACCTGGGAGTTTTTCTTTTTCCTTGTCTGACTTTCTTAAGTCATAGCTTAGAAATTATTTTTCTGTGACATTTTAAAAGATTGTCCTAGGATTGGGTTCGTTGTCATTCCTATGTATTCCTTTAGGAATCTGTGCTAGAACATGTCAGAGCAGTCACCTGATTGAAAATGATCCATTTTTCTGACTCAACCACTAGATTGTTGAAACTGGTTTCATGTTCACCAAGATAGTCCCAAAGTAAAAAAACAAAACAAAACAGAATCTTTAATATATAATAGTTTTAAAAAATATTCTAATCAAATAGCATAACTTAAAAAATATTATCCAGACAGATGTTTTAAAGTGATAGAAATAGTTATAAGATCCTTTTATAGATTTGACATTATAAAATGTCATTAGTAATGCAACATATTCCATTGTACTTTACAGCATACAAAACGCTGATGTAAAATGGGATATTCCAAGAAAAATGGGCTATGTTTCTTTGTTTTTAAAATATAATGGAATACTGATATGTTTAAAATGATTTTTTTCTTAATAAAAATAATTTTATTTAAGAATGCAAATCATAAGTATTCCCTCATACATCCTCCTAAATAGTAAAAATATATGAACATTTATTTTTATGTAATTATAATTAAATCACATCCCTGATTTAATATCAATTCCTCTAATAAGCACATTTTATATATTAACTCATATGCTTATGAATCTATTATTTCTAAAATTGCAACAATTAAAATAGTCCCGTTGCATAATCTATGTTCCTAGAGCTATAATTTGCCAAAAAAATAAACTAGAATTTATTATCATTATTAAACTTAGCAGTAAGTGGTCAGAAAGGCAAAGTGTCAGTCATATGAGTGAGCTTGTGTAAATGTGCCAGTTGAGAATCAGGCAAAGAATTCAGCCCCATCCTTTTACAGATACCGTTCTTAAGAAAAGAGAGTGTGGTATGGTCAGCGTTAAAAGTATAGTTCCTATCACATTTCCCATCATGTTACAGGTATTCATTTGGTGTTTGTTAAAATAATTCATAATAATTAAATTTATTGCTTTTCTTAAGGCCTCAGGTTGTCTGTGGTATGAACTCATACTGATTCCCAGTTCAAGCTGTTGTGGCATTCTGTTCTTGGTATTTGAAGTGAGTCTTCTTCCAAGGAATAAAGATAGAAACAGAATGAGCAAATTATAGCTAATATTCAAGGAAATATCATTAACTAAAACCATGTAAACTAACCAAAAAGAGCTCCTGCATCTGTCAGACTTGAATGAGACGTGGCAAATACTGCTGCTACTGTTCAATAGAGCCTGGACAGTAATAGAAAACTGCAGAGATAAAGGGGCTATGGCAGATTTGGGAATGAAAGGCTTTCCGTATCTAAAAGAAAAGTTTCTTCGTACTAACTCCATGCCAAACAACCTAAGAAGAATCCTATTCCCAAGTAAAATAGACTACAGATTGAGAATGTGCTATGCCAGCAAAAGTAGTCAGGTAATTGTAACGGTTACGCAATTCAATACGGATGGGTTGTAACATAAGTTAATATTGGCATGCACGTTTTAGATATTTGTTTTTTGACTTTGATGCCTCTGGCCCTGAGGAATTTCTTCTTTATAGGCAATCAAACCGTGTTCTGAAACTACATGGTTGAGAGATAGACCCTGCCATGTGGCACATTCTCTAAGTTAAAGAAGACCACCTAAGTCCACTTAAGGTACAACCAAGCCATATTCTCCCAAATTAGAAGCAAATCACATTTCCCGGGTGAAATGTCAAACTATCATCAATGTGAGCTCTTCCTGGCTTTCTGTATTCAGTCTGTTGTCCAGAAGGTCCATGGTTTAATCAGTTAAGTCTCTTGCCTAGAACTTTTCTGGCACCCAATAGGTACAACATTGGGACATAAAGGATAGTACACCATAAGAGAAATGAGATCTCTTCTGACAAATATCCTTCTTCTGCCTTAAACCCAGGACAGATAAGCTTCCGTATTGTACTTCCTCTCTAGAGGAAAATATGAATGCTCATAAAATTACAATATTCAAAAAGTTAAAGACATGACTCACACAAATTATAAAATATAAGTTAAAATATACCAAATATTTTATTCAACCCATTGGGGGAAAACTGATTCCAACAGCATTTCTGTAACTGGGTTTTTATAGACAGGAAAAAAATTATTAAATTAAGATTGCTCACTACATTAGAACCCAGACTAGTAATGTCCTTCAGGACAATAAAATCATAGATTATCCTACCATATATTTGATTCTGTAACAATATTCTACAAGCTAACATTAAACTTCGTAATGATGACATCCTAGAAAATGAAATAATCCTTAGGTTGGTCTGTTAAATCACTATGACAACTAAAGAAAATGCTTTCATCTTCCGTGCTTATTTACACGTTTTAAGAAAATAAATGCATTTTAATGTGGTAATTAAGATACCATATATCTTTGTCTGGAGATAATTTTGCTAAGGATAAGTCCTTTCAGCCTTTTTAATTGACATAACAGTTAGTCCAAACCAGCTCAATTCCTTGCTTTTCAACATGTATGCGCTGTGCTTTCTCTCTCTGTGCCTTTTATTTTCCTGATTTCACTGAAACTATTGAAATGCCCTTTTAAAAACTTGTCTAAACTCTTCCTTCAAGTTTCCTACAAACACAATATTATAAACTTTTTCTTACACTATCATAAATCTGGACTCTAATAAAATTCTTAATCCTTATTTAATAATGCTTAGAATGACTAACATAAATATTTCTAAAGACATATACAAATAAATGAAAATGACAAATCATATATACAATGTTAAGCATGAATCTTTTCTGGATAATAATACATAAAAAGCAGAGAGCAACTGAATAAAATTATTATATAAATTCTCAAACTTCTTATTTTTGATATTTAAGAACACTTAGCGGTGTCTTTTTGTATTCTGGTCTGGCATCATTTTGCTGATTCTTATTCTAAGGATATTCTTCAATAAAACTTGTGCTGCCTTTATCCCAAACCATTCTCATTTGTGTCAGTTCCTTAGGCTAAATGCTTGCTAGAAACTGGAGAAAATTCTTAATCTATGCATAAGATCAAGTCAGAGTTCACTTTCTCTACAGAGTCTTTGTTGATCTTGTCCCTCAGATAGTTTGTTTTCCTCTAATGCAGTATTCTGCTTCTTTACAACCTGTGACCATCATCTCCCTCTATTTTCTTCTGGATTCAGCACTGCTGAATTTTGGTTTGTTGCCTACTATCTCCATATTTTGCTCTTTTTACTTATTTTGCAATTCGAATGGGATTATGCAGGGAACATTATTATTTTTGTTGGACAGAGACTTTTTTGATCTGGGTATCAGTTGGGAACATATTTCTTTAGAAACATAAAACTATATACCATTTAATTTCCTCGGGAAAATTCTATTTTAATGTATCTGAATTTTACTTGAATAATATGAGTGACAGTGTTTCTGTTCTAGAAGATAATAAAACCTCAAAAATATCTAGGAGGAATTATGTTTTTAAATAAAATTAACTTTTGTGCAATCATGTAATATATAAATGATTTCTAACATTATTCTGCTTTTTTCTGACTTCTAAGGAACTTTATTATTACTTGATTGAACTAATTGGTTTGAGAAAAGAATATGAGAAAGCAAGAAGATTAATATTTTCTGAGGATTTATGATGTACAAGGTATGGGCTAGATCTATGATGTACAGGCATATCTATTTACTCAATTAATTTTCCCCCAAATCTCTCAGGGGAGGAATTTTTGTCTACCTTTTATAAAATATCATATTTTGTAAACAATATCCTGATACAGGACTTAATTCTATAAACATAGGCTTATGTCAAAGATCAGGTAGGTTTAGAGTAGCAGGAAGGGAGTAAACCCACTTAGTTCTCTGCTATCCCATGAGGGAGTCAGCCAAAAATATATTCCTATATACACATTGCCTAGTTTCTTTGATTTGAGAGAGTTTGATATAATTATAAAACATGAATGCTTTGATGTAGCTCATAAATCTTAATAAATGAAGCCTACTGATTAATTTATAGAATGTACAGCCCATCTTCTTAAATCAACAATACTGGACTATTTCATGAGTTGAGAACACTCATCTTCACATCTGGAACTTCATTAGTCAACAAAAGCATCCACTTACCAAGATGCCTTAGATTTGCAAGAGGTGTTCATTATTTACATTCCTAAGTGCTCAGCCTCTCTGAAAGCGCCTGACAAGCCAAATAAGGAGGCTATTCCTCTTGCAGGAGAGTGTGCAAGCATGGCTTTTGTTCTTTCAATTTCAAGAGATAAATAAAAGGATTCTTGAAAGATTTGTTGAGGTGCAGGTTTTACTTGATAATCAGACAGCATCTTAGCTGAATAGAAAGAAAATGTACAGCACCTTATATCCTTTATGGGATGAGAATATTTTTTGTCTTCCTCATCCTGAAGTGGCCAGTCAAGTTAATTAAAGAATTCATAAAGACAGGATGGTATTAGTTTTTAATTTTATTTCTTTTAAATTTGGGTGTAATAAGTAGTTTTACCATACAAAACACTATTTATTTTAGTGGTGATCATTATTGGTATTTATGTATGTCTAAAAGTTTATTCTTTTCATGTTTTTTGGCTGGACTATAAGGGCATGTTTTTGTCAGTGATCATGAGTTTATAGAGTTCTGGGAACTAGGCTATGTAATTTGGTTTATGGAATGCCAGCAGGGCACCACATATTTATGGACGCTCGATGTGTTATTGTGTTGATGGATATTATGGTGATGGCTGATGTCTTTTTTTATTATCTGTACAGCAATAATCATCTCTTACTTCTTTAATTCCTCAGTGAAACAAAATGACTGTAATAGGAAACTATATGGAATATACATGCTTACTCAACATGAATATTCATTATATTTTGTAGAATATGAGCAAAAATATAAATTATCCTCAGGGGTTAAAAAAATAACAAAATAATATGTAAATCTGACAGCACACTGAAAAATATACTGTCAAAGTCTAAACTTTATGTTTTATGATATATTTATTAACAGAATATCTGTATCTCGGTTCACTGAGAATCTGCTGTGATAAAATAGTAAGTGAAAGAAAATGAGTAGCATGTAACTAATTTTTTCAAATAAACCTAATTAGATGTAAAATAGCCACAGAGTAATGCATATGAATGCTGTAATTAAAAAGAATAGTGCAGGGCTTCCCTGGTGGCGCAGTGGTTGAGAGTACGCCTGCCGATGCAGGGGACACGGGTTCGTGCCCCGGTCCGGAAAGATCTCACATACCGTGGAGCGGCTGGGCCCGTGGGCCATGGCCGCTGGGCCTGCACGTCCGGAGCCTGTGCTCCGCAACGGGAGAGGCCACAGCGGTGAGAGAGGCCCACGTATCGCAAAAAAAAAAAAAAAAAAAGAATAGTGCAGATAATCTTACAAAAGTTGCAGAGAGATTTGGTCAGAAATTTATTGTTGGTGAAATGAGGAGCCATGGCTGAATTTCAATTCCTGAGTCTACCAACAGCAGAAAAATACAAAATATGTTTCTTCTGGCAATTTTAAAACTCATTACGCAAATGTATACATAAAGTACTTAACAAAAGTTACAAAAATATTGATAACGAAATGATTAATAATTTGCTCTACTTGAGTAAGCATGCAGGATAATCTTTATCAATTAGAAAAACAGAAAAGAAACTGTTTTTTCAAAGCAACTAATGTCCTACCCATGCTAATATCCACCATTTTATCTGATGAATACCTACAGATATTTTTTCCTCAGCTTTTTAACTCTGCAGTACTGATCATCTTTTATCAGCTTAGCTTTTTTTTTTTAACATCTTTATTGGAGTATAATTGCTTTACAATGGTGTGTTAATTTCTGCTTTACAACAAAATGAATCAGTTATATATACACATATGTTCCCATATCTCTTCTCTCTTGCGTCTCCCTCCCTCCCACCCTCCCTATCCCACCCCTCCAGGCGGTCACAAAGCACCGAGCTGATCTCCCTGTGCTATGCGGCTGCTTCCCACTAGTTATCTACTTTACGTTTGGTAGTGTATATATGTCCACGCCACTCTCTCGCTTTGTCACAGCTTACCCTTCACCCTCCCCATATCCTCAAGTTCATTCTCTACTAGGTCTGTGTCTTTATTCCTGTTTTACCCCTAGGTTTTTCATGACATTTTTTTTTCTTAAATTTCATATATATGTGTTAGCATACAGTATTTATCTTTCTCTTTCTGACTTACTTCACTCTGTATGACAGACTCTAGGTCTATCCACCTCATTACAAATAGCTCAATTTCGTTTCTTTTTATGGCTGAGTAATATTCCATTGTATATATGTGCCACATCTTCTTTATTCATTCATCCAATGATGGACACTTAGGTTGTTTCCATCTCCGGGCTATTGTAAATAGAGCTGCAATGAACATTTTGGTACATGACTCTTTTTGAATTTTGGTTTTCTCAGGGTATATGCCCAGTAGTGGGATTGCTGGGTCATATGGTAATTCTATTTGTAGTTTTTTTTAAGGAACCTCCATACTGTTCTCCACAGTGGCTGTATCAATTTACATTCCCACCAACAGTGCAAGAGGGTTCCCTTTTCTCCACACCCTCTCCAGCATTTATTGTTTGTAGATTTTTTGATGATGGCCATTCTGACTGGTGTGAGATGATATCTCATTGTAGTTTTGATTTGCATTTCTCTAATGATTAGTGATGTGGAGCATCCTTTTATGTGTTTGTTGGCAGTCTGTATATCTTCTTTGGAGAAATGTCTATTTAGGTCTTCTGCCCATTTTTGGATTGGGTTGTTTTTTTGTTATTAAGCTGCATGAGCTGCTTATAAATTTTGGAGATTAATCCTTTGTCAGTTGCTTCATTGGCAAATATTTTCTCCCATTCTGAGGGTTGTCTTTTGGTCTTGTTTATGGTATCCTTTGCTGTGCAAAAGCTTTGAAGTTTCATTAGGTCCCATTTGTTTATTTTTGTTTTTATTTCCATTTCTGTAGGAGGTGTGTCAAAAAGGATCTTGCTGTGATTTATGTCATAGAGTGTCCTGCCTATGTTTTCCTTTAAGAGTTTGATAGTTTCTGGCCTTACATTTAGGTCTTTAATCCATTTAGAGCTTATTTTTGTGTATGGTGTTAGGGAGTGATCTAATGTCATACTTTTATATGTACCTGTCCAGTTTTCCCAGCACCAGTTATTGAAGAGGCTGTCCTTTCTCCACTGTACATTTCTGCCTCCTTTATCAAAGATAAGGGGACCATATGTGCATGGGTTTATCTCTGGGCTTTCTATTCTGTTCCATTGATCTATCTTTCTGTTTTTGTGCCAGTACCATACTGTCTTGATTACTGTAGCTTTGTAGTATAGTCTGACGTCAGGGAGCCTGATTCCTCCAGCTCCGTTTTTCATTCTCAGGATTGCTTTGGCTATTCAGTGTCTTTTGTGTTTCCATACAAATTGTGAAATTGTTTGTTCTAGTTCTGTGAAAAATGCCAGTGGTAGTTTGATAGGGATTGCATTGAATCTGTAGATTGCTTTGGGTAGTAGAGTCATTTTCACAATGCTGATTCTTCCAATCCAAGAACAGGGTATATCTCTCCATCTATTTGTATCATCTTTAATTTCTTTCATCAGTGTCTTATAATTTTCTGCATACAGGTCTTTTGTCTCCTTAGGTAGGTTTTTTCCTAGATGTTTTATTCTTTTTTGTTGCAATGGTAAATGGCAGTGTTTTCTTTATTTCACTTTCAGATTTTTCATCACTAGTATATAATAATGCCAGAGATATCTGTGCATTAATTTTGTATCCTGCTACTTTACGAAATTCATTGATTAGCTCTAGTAGTTTTCTGGTAGCATCTTTAGGATTCTCTATGTATACTATCATGTCATCTGCAAATAGTGACAGCTTTACTTCTTCTTTTCGGATTTGGATTCTTTTTATTTCCTTTTCTTCTCTGATTGCTGTGGCTAAAACTTCGAAAACTATGTTGAATAAGAGTGGTGAGAGTGGGCAACCTTGTCTTGTTCCTGATCTTAGTGGAAATGCTTTCAGTTTTTCACCATTGAGGATGATGTTGGCTGTGGGTTTGTCATATATGGCCTTTATTATGTTGAGGAAAGTTCCCTCTATGCCTACTTTCTGCAGGGTTTTTATCATAAATGGGTGTTGAATTTTGTCAAAAGCTTTCTCTGCATCTATTGAGATGATCATATTGTTCTTCTCCTTGAGTTTGTTAATATGGGGTATCACGTTGATTGAATTGCATATATTGAAGAATCCTTGCATTCCTGGAATAAACCCCACTTGATCATGGTGTGTGATCCGTTTAATGTGCTGTTGGATTCTGTTTGCTAGTATTTTGTTGAGGAGTTTTGCATCTATGTTCATCAGTGATATTGGTCTATAGTTTTTTTTTCTTTGTGACATCCTTGTCTGGTTTTGGTATCAGGGTGATGGTGGCCTCGTAGAATGAGTTTGGGAGTGTTCCTCCTTCTGCTATATTTTGGAAGAGTTTAAGAAGGATAGGTGATTGCTCTTCTCTAAATGTTTGATAGAATTTGCCTGTGAAGCCATCTGGTCCTGGGCTTTTGTTTGTTGGAAGATTTTTAATCACTGTTTCAATTTCAGTGCTTGTGATTGGTCTGTTCATATATTCTATTTCTTGCTGATTCAGTCTTGGCAGGTTGTGCCTTTCTAAGAATTTGTCCACTTCTTCCAGGTTGTCCATTTTATTGGCATACAGTTGCTTGTAGTAATCTCTCATGATCTTTTGTATTTCTGCAGTGTCAGTTGTTACTTCTCCTTTTTCATTTCTAATTCTATTGATTTGAATCTTCTCCCTTTTTTTCTTGATGAGTCTGGCTAATGGTTTATCAATTTTGTTTATCTTCTCAAAGAACCAGCTTTTAATTTTACTGATCTTTGCTATTGTTTCCTTCATTTCTTTTTCATTTATTTCTGATCTGATTTTTATGATTTCTTTCCTTCTGCTAACTTTGGGGTTTTTTTGTTCTTCTTTCTCTAATTGCTTTAGGTGCAAGGTTAGGTTGTTTATTCGAGATGTTTCCTGTTTCTTAAGGTGGATTTGTATTGCTATAAACTTCCCTCTTAGAACTGCTTTTGCTGCATCCCGTAGGTTTTGGGTCGTCGTGTCTCCATTGTCATTTGTTTCTAGGCATTTTTTAATTTCCTCTTTGATTTCTTCAGTGATCACTTCGTTATTAAGTAGTGTATTGTTTTACTGCCATGTGTTTGTAGTTTTTACAGATCTTTTCCTGGGCTTATTTACAGATCTTTTCTCTGGGCTTTCTATTCTGTTCCATTGATATCTAGTTATCTAGTAATTGATATCTAGTCTCATAGCGTTGTGGTCGGAAAAGATATTTGATACAATTTCAATTTTCTTAAATTTACCAAGGCTTGATTTGTGACACAAGATATGATCTCTCCTGGAGAATGTTCCATGAGCACTTGAAAAGAAAGGGTATTCTGTTGTTTTTGGATGGAATGTCCTATAAATATCAATTCAGTTCATCTTTTTTAATGTATCACTTAAAGCTTCTGTTTATTTATTTATTTTTATTTTGGATGATCTGTCCATTGGTGAATGTCGGGTGTTAATATCCCCTACTATGATTGTGTTACTGTCGATTTCCCCTTTTATGGCTGTTAGCATTTGCTCTATGTTTTTTTTGTTTGTTTGTTTGTTTTTTTCCCTATGTATTGAGGTGCTCCTATGTTGGGTGCATAAATATTTACAATTGTTATATCTTCTTCGTGGATCAATCCCTTGATCATTAGGTAGTGTCCTTCTTTGTCTCTTCTAATAGTCTTTATTTTAAAGTCTATTTTGTCTGATATGAGAATTGCTACTCCAGCTTTCTTTTGGTTTCCATTTGCATGGAATATCTTTTTCCATCCCCTTACTTTCAGTCTGTATGTGTCTCTAGGTCTGAAGTGGGTCTCTTGTAGACAGCAAATATATGGGTCTTGTGTTTGTATCCATTCAGCCAATCTGTGTCTTTTGGTGGGAGCATTTAGTCCATTTACATTTAAGGTAATTATCGATATGTACGTTCCTATTCCCATGTTCTTAATTGTTTTGGGTTCATTATTTTAGGTCTTTTCCTTCTCTTGTGTTTCTTGCCTAGAGAAGTTCCTTTAGCAGTTGTTGTAGAGCTGTTGCTGGTGCTGAACTCTCTCAGCTTTTGCTTGTCTGTAAAGGTTTTATTTTCTCTATCAAATCTGAATGAGATCCTTGCTGGGTAGAGTAATCTTGGTTGCAGGTTTTTCTCCTTCATCACTTTAAATATGTCCTGCCATTCCCTTCTGGCTTGCAGAGTTTCTGGTGAAAGATCAGCTGTTAACCTTATGGGGATTCCCTTGTGTGTTATTTGTTGTTTTTCCCTTGCTGCTTTTAATATGCTTTCTTTATATTTAATTTTTGACAGTTTGATTAATATGTGTCTTGGCGTATTTCTCCTTGGATTTATCCTGTATGGGACTCTCTGTTCTTCCTGGACTTGATTAACTATTTCCTTTCCCATATTAGGGAAGTTTTCAACTACAATCTTTTCAAATATTTTTTCAGTTCCTTTCTTTTTCTCTTCTTTTTCTGGAACCCCTATAATTCAAATGTTGGTGCGTTTAATGTTGTCCCAGAGGTCTCTGAGACTGTCCTTAGTTCTTTTCATTCTTGTTTCTTTATTCTGCTCTGCAGTAGTTATTTCCACTATTTTATCTTCCAGGTCACCTATCCGTTCTTCTGCCTCAGTTATTCTGCTATTGATCCCATCTAGAGTATTTTTAATTTCATTTATTGTGTTGTTCATCATTGCTTGTTTCATCTTTAGTTCTTCTAGGTCCTTGTTAAATGTTTCTTGCATTTTGTCTATTCTATTTCCAAGATTTTGGATCATCTTTACTATCATTATTCTGAATTCTTTTTCAGGTAGACTGCCTATTTCCTCTTCATTTGTTAGGACTTGTGGGTTTTTATCTTGCTCCTTCATCTGCTGTGTGTTTTTCTGTCTTCTCATTTTGCTTGTCTTACTGTGTTTGGGGTCTTCTTTTTGCAGGCTGCAGGTTTGTAGTTCCCATTGTTTTTGGTGTCTGTCCCCAGTGGCTAAGGTTGGTTCAGTGGGTTGTGTAGGCTTCCTGGTGGAGGGGACTAGTGCCTGTGTTCTGGTGGATGAGGCTGTATCTTGTCTCTCTGGTGGGCAGGTCCACGTCTGGTGGTGTGTTTTGGGGTGTCTGTGGCCTTATTATGATTTTAGGCAGCCTCTCTGCTAATCGGTGGGGTTGTGTTCCTGTCTTGCTAGTTGTTTGGCATAGGATGTCCAGGACTGTCGTTTGCTGGTCATTGAGTGAAGCTGGGTGCTGGTGTTGAGATGGAGATCTCTGGGAGATTTTCGCCGTTTGATATTATGTGTAGCTGGGAGGCCTCTTGTGGACCAGTGTCCTGAAGTTGGTTCTCCCACCTCAGAGGCAGAGCACTAACTCCTGGCTGCAGCACCAAGAACCTTTCATGCACACGGCTCAGAAGAAAAGAGAAAAAGTAGAAAGAGTGAATCAGTAGAAGTAGAAAGAAAGAAAGAAAGAAAGAAAGAAAGGAGGGAGGGAGGGAGGAAGGAAGGAGGAGGGAAGGAAGGAAAAAAAGAAGATAAAGTAAAATAAAATAAAGTAAGATAAAATATAATAAAGTTATTAAAATAAAAGATAATTATTAAGAAGAAAAGAAAAAGAAAAAGAAAAAAATGGACGGATAGAACCCTGGGACAAATGGTGGAAGCAAAGCTATACAGACAAATCTCACACAGAAGCATACACGTACACACTCACAGAAAGAGGAAAAGGGGAAAAAATCATAAATCTTGCTCTCAAAGTCCACCTCCTCAATGTGGGATGATTCGTTGTCTATTCATGTATTCCACAGATGCAGGGTACATCAAGTTGATTATGGAGCTTTAATGCACTGCTTCTGAGGCTACTGGGAGAGATTTCCCTTTCTCTTCTTTGTTCTCACAGCTCCCAGGGGCTCAGCTTTGGATTTGGCCCTGCCTCTGTGTGTAGGTCACTGGAGGGCATCTGTTCTTCGCTCAGACAGGACGGGGTTAAAGGAGCCGCTGATTCGGGGGCTCTGGCTCACACTCAGCTTAGCTTTTTGAAAATACATTTTGGATGCCCAGACACTAGTCTCTGAAGTCTGCCTTATGTGGAGCTAAGTTATTTTAGAATATTTAAAAGGTACCTTAAAATCATAATATTGTATTGTTAGTAGTTTATGGAAGACTCTTTTAAATGAAATGGTGTTAAAGTTACATTTAATTTTAGCTTAGGAACTAGCTTTAGGAAGTTCCCGACCCGGTCCAGAAAAGGATTAATTAACTCCTCTTCCTGACACCCCACAGGGCAAGTTCTTACAATTCTAACTATACAGATGCAGTTTGGAAATGCACACGGAGAAAGAATAGAGCAGAAAGAACCCTTCCCTGAGCACCTCCAACCTGAGGACCTCTTATACCAAAAGCCTATTTTTGATAATTGGGGGAAAGAAATAGTGGGGAGTGAGTGGACCTCAGCTGTAGAAACCTCTTGTTCACTGCTCTCAGGAGCAAGCAGAGGCCTTGTACTGCTGCCTGCATGTGTCACTTCATTTCTTCCGAAATTCCCGTTACGCGATCTGACTTTTTAAATGTATAAACGTATCTATAGGAAACGTATTAAGCATCATTCTTTTCTTCTCGTATATTCAAATACCTAATATTTTTTGGTAATTTTATTCTAGTTCAGCATTCAACCTTGTTTTATTCTTTTATCTGTCTTTTGCTGATATTTTACACTTTTATATTATTTACTGTGGATTCATATTATATACTTAATTTAAACCTATATTTAATATTTAACATAGTGATAAAATTATTTTGATCCATATTGATATCTGATCAGATATAAAGTAGGAGGCTATGGGATAAGAACATAGTCCGTATTCTGTGTGAGAGAGGCAAAGACTGTCCCTGCTCAAGTCTTTTTTATAACCCATAAGGCAGCTTTCTGTAAATGAGAAAACAGTTGTCTTTCTGGATGGGTGCAGCCCTGCCCTGGATGAGTTGGTGAATAGACAGTATTTTGCATACAGGTGAATGGTACCGGGGGCAAGCCTTACAATGCAGAGCACAAGCTTGATTCTTCCTCTTTCATCCCCCTTGGTCAGGAACCCCCGTGTAATTGCACAAGCTGCATAAATGTACATGATCATCAGGCTTGCAGAACCTGCACCAATTTCTTCCTCAGAGACCTCCCTCCTTGTCTAAGCATAATCTAAAAGTAAAAGCTAGCAATGTTATGAAATTACGTAGACTGCAAACTGTATTAGTTTATCAGGTCAAAATTTCTACTTCCATTCAAACTCCATATACACCTTCCTAGGATTTCCCTTTCCAACTGCAGGAGAACTCTATGCTTCTCTTGGTATCAGTACCTCAGGCCCGAGGCAACAGTTTTGTCACCTTATGTCTCATTTACTGAACGTCCTTGTAGGGTCTGTAGTAGCACTTAGGACCTAGAATGTAAGCTCTCTGAAAAGACCTTAGCACAGGATGAAATAGAATGCAGGTGTGTTCAAGAGGTGAGTTCTCAATGTAAGCCCAGTTGTAATCACTGTAAGCCATTAGATAGTTGAACCTTCTGAGTGGAATTCCCAGGAGAAAGGCACGAGGGTGGCATAATGAAAACTGAAATCTCCTCTCTAATTTTATAAATTTCCTTTTTTCTTTGTCACTTCCTTTTTACTAAGAAAAAGTTCAGTTCACTTGCAACAAAATAAATTAAGGAAATACATTTTCCCCAGACTTTGCTTCATTTTGTTCTACCAACCTCTTCCAAAATAGGACACCTCTTATGGCAGATGCGTACCCTCTTATTTAAATGTTCTTACACTTGGAAGTCCGTAACTTTCTCTGATCCTCACTATCAACTTAATAAATTCCTCACTTATATTGCTCACCTTTCCTTAAACTTTTGCAGTCCTCTGAACACATTTTTTTCCCACTCTTCTAAGAACTTGCTGTATAGTTTGTCCTTCTTCCATTGATATAGTTCAAAACCCCCCTCTCCTGTAGCTGCCTCTGTCAGGCTGGAACTGCTAGTTCCAGTAACACTAATGGAGAACTTGCAAAGTAGCTGCCTTCTGCCAAAGTCTCTTCCACCTTTAACAACCAAAACAACAACAACATCATAAATGATAAATATTACTTTTATCCTTCCTGGAGGGTAATGTTCCACTTCCTTTGACCATGCCAACCTTATTGAAAGAGAAATTAACTCTTCCCAAGTACAGTTCCTTTCTACTTTTAATACCACGTATAAAATTCACCTAACTCTCAAATATTTTTATATCCGGAGGTTGCATTTCATTCTTTATTTGGTTCATTTGCTTACGGTATTTATAACAAAATCTCTCTTTTTTTGAAATGCCCTTCTTTTCTGGTTTTTATGAGGCCAGACTCTTTATGGGTCATCTTTGTATAATGTGACTATACAACCTCACTCTCCAACGGGCAATTTTTGCCTTTGTTCAACTGTAAAGCATTTCTGCATTATGTTCTCTCTTAGACCTTATTCACTTCAAACTGTGTTCTTTCCTTGCATGCTCCAGAAAGTGTCAGTAATCATGAAGCAAAGAAAACTCTGTATTCTCTCTCTTTGCACACTTCAAAAAGAGTGAGAATAAGCATGTCTTAGTATAAAGTAATAATTTTTATTTTAGTGGTTAATATTTGAAATGTTTAATAAGGATCATTTAAAATGATTACTCACATCTGTATGCCTTTAAGGTTATATATAGGAATGACACTAATGATGAAGGCTTTATAAGGATTAAATTTCTCTCGTTTTTAAAGAGTTCTTGTCTTTCCTACCAGTTCTATTGGCAGTGACTAATTTTAAATCCTATATTAAATATAGACTGTGTAGTTCAAAAAGGAAATGCTTAGTATCTCAGATATTGGTCACTCACCCTTAGGTACGCATTTATTTTCTGCTTCTGCAGATTACTGAACTGGCTAATTACCTACAAAACAGTGTGTCAAGAATTCATTTCTGCTAAAAGCTGATAATGTTTGAGTAGGAATAAGTGTTTATCTACAAGATGATTTTGAAGAATCAGAATGCCCTGTATATGTCTTTTCATAACAAATAAAAGAAAGGAATAAAAATCCCAAGCAAAAGCTTCTAGTAGCAGTGCTTCCTCTGTCCACAAGTGGCCTTGCTCATGACAGCATGGATTAACAGTCACCAAAGCCGGATGTAAACTTCATTTGATGAAATAAAGAGCTGGTTTATGAATATAAGAACGTAAAAGTCGAGCATTAACTGAATGGAATGGAGTTATCTTCTAGATAAGAATTATAAAATTTTTACTTTTTCTTTGCCTCAAGAAGAAGAGAAAAAGTTGTTTTTGTTTTTTTTTTTTTTTTTAATCTTAAGACATTCTTCAAAATTCTGACGTTAGTAAAAAACGCACCTGCTTGGAAAACAGTGACATGTTGGTCAATGGTTAAATAATATTTCTTTTGATATGATTTTGCAGGTTAAATCAATACTTATCTGAAGCTTGAAGTTCATGTTTATTAGAAGTGTATTTGAAGCCTGCAAGAGCCAGAAGGACTCTGTCATATACTGCCTTCTGTGGCTTATGTTTTCTTTTGAACTAGGGAGGGACGTGAACACATAGTCTGTTACGGTAGCTTGTGCACAAAAACTCTAAGAAGAAAGATGTGGGTGCTTGTGTGGGGAAAGGTTTAGAAAATTTGGCATATTTTCTGTGAATGTTAAGAACTTATATTATTGGAGTTTTGTATTTCCAAATTCAATTTAAGAGACAGATATATCTCTACATATTATGAGAGTGATTGAAACATAGTTGAAATAAATAGGAAATTTTAAAAAAATGAATCAAGTTAATAAGAAATAATGCTGTTCTTTCTAATGAAGACATGATATTATCCTCTCATTTTTAAGTGGAGAAAGTAGGATCTCCAGTGTAGTACCTATGCGACTGATTCTGTCACTTTATTACCTGATATGAAGCTTATAGCATAAAACTATTGAGATCTCATATACATAACTAATTAAACCCATCTCCTCAACAAATTAGTTGTTTTTTGTTGTTTTTTTTTTTTCGGTATGCGGGCCTCTCACTCTTTTGGCCTCTCCCATTGCGGAGCACAGGCTCCGGACGCGCAGCCTCAGCGGCCATGGCTCACGGGCCCAGCCGCTCCGCGGCATGTGGGATCTTCCCGGACCGGGGCACAAACCCGCGTCCCCTGCATCGGCAGGCGGACTCTCATCCACTGCGCCACCAGGGAAGCCCAACAAATTAGTTTTTGATATTGAACATCTAAATAGATGCAAATTTGACAATGTAAGTGCCCATTTAGACATGGAGTATGGTCATTCATGGTGGTGCTGAATGCAGGAAAACCAAAGGCCTAGATGGAGTACAAGGGCAGAGTTATGAGTGTCTCTTCAGGGGAGGTACACTATGGTTCTTAGAAAAATGAAGGGAAGCACAAAAGTCCATCTTGGGGGAACCCTTAGAGATGCTGTCATTATCATACCAGCTTCCTTTAATGACTTTCAGCTCAAATTTTAAAGATATAAAAACCATTGCTAGTTTTAATGGGTTCAGCATCATTAGTGAGCCAAGTATAACATCGTTTATGGCTCAGTGCCAAAAGCATGTGTTTTAGTTGGTTTGTACGTTCTCACTACTGAAGAGGTTCTTTAAAGTCAAACCTATGGCTGGAGACATCCACATCGATGTAGAAAATTTCACTAAATGAAGCTCTTTCTCTATCACGAGAACAAACAAAATATACGATACCATCAGTGAGAACACTGAGACTGTTGGTCTCCTCTACGTTTCTTGTGAATTTGATAAACTCACCGTTTCTTACAGTATTTAGGCCACAATAGCTACTGAGCACCTCTGTGAAGGGATTTACTTTCTCGTTCTCCCATTATCCACTCTTATACAATTCTTCCACTTCCCCTCAAGATCTGGATAAAAATATGCTAGTTTTGGTAACACTTCACTGAAAAAAAAATACAATATTTAGATTTCCTTATATTCTAAATATAAGCTGCATGAATATAACTTCACAAACTAGAAGAATAAAATGAGACTCATTTTCCATTTAAATTAGAGTTATTTTCTATGGCAGCAATTAAGAATGTTAAGAAATATAGAGTTTTACAATCAGATATCCATGAGAAAAATTTTTTCCACAGAAATGCACTACATCCCAAGCCTAGATATAATGCCAGTATTTAATATAAATACATGCTAGAATGAACAAAAGTGAATGCAAAGATGCTTAATAATGGTTAAAGAGAAACCCTTCCAAATAATGTGTATGTGTGTGTTTGGTTGAGAAAGAATATCCTTTCTGGGGCTGCATTGAACCATCTACCCTCATATGGTTTTCCAGTACCAACTTCAGAAGAGATTATTTTTTTCTTTTTATCTTGGGGAATTATTTGACACATTGTCTCAAATAACCAGTAACCTCTAAACACTTTTAATTACCTTACATTCACTGGTAGGGTTAGAAAACTTGAGGAGGCATATTTTTTGAATGTTATTTGTAGCTTTTTGAGCTATTATGGACCCAACATACTTCATTAAGATATGACAAAATTGAAAATTATTACGTACCAATTTAGAGTCTGTTTTTTTTCCCCAAATTCATTGATCATGCTTTTCCAAACCCCTTTAAATTCAATTAAGTTGTCAAGATTTACCTGCTTCTCGAGGTAATTTATATTCCTGAATACAGTGAAACATCCTCAGACATCAGTGTTTGCAAGGAGGCTTGGGTTTCAGAGGTTTTCCAAGGCATCTTTACATTTTAAAAATATCCCATTGGCCAGATGAATGTGTTTATCCACTTTCCTAAACTAAAAGTATCTGCTAATCTGAAACTAAACTAACTTGCTACTAAGCAATCCAGGACATTCTGTACACAGTAGAATTTAAATAAACCAATCTTCTGCGGTAATCGGCACACATGTTAATTTTCTCTGATTTCTTCTGCCCTAAAACAATTCACAATTAATATGGACTTGGTTCTTAGAGATAATTCTATTAATTAGTAATTCTTTAATCAGGTCCTTCATATAATTGACTTTCCTTGGCAAAAATAATTACTGTAGAACATTGCCCCGTCATTCTGGGGCCTTGGAAATGTTAGATGTTACCTACCACTCTGGCAAAGTCTATATCACATCACAATAATAAAAGATAAAAATGGCCCTCAGCTAAATTTTTGTAGGCATTGCAAAATCATAACTAAAGCTGTTCAAATCAGTCCCTTTTTCTTTTACCTAGGTGGCCTAATCAGCTAGTGTAAGAGAGAAATTCCTCTTCCCACCCTGCAGCCTCTGTCTTGGTTTGCCAGCATACACTATATGTGTAGCTCAGTTTGAAGTACTTACCAATCACTGGCTTATAGTACATAATAGCGGGCCAAAACTTTATACATTCCCAATTCTATCAGATTATACAATGGAACATATGCACATGTATTCATTTCCACAAAACCGTTTTATAAGTTGGTTCTAGGTTTTCTTTTACCTTTGTTAGTTGGGGATAACCTAAGCCCATAACAAATCTACAATCTCTAAATAATTTTACTTATTCAAAATTTTACTAGAATGTAAATTCCTGAACTTGCAGAGAATGTCCCATTTGGACTTTGTCTCCTTTCCTAATACTGCTTCATTATCTCCATAGAGTCCTTCTTTTATTTTTCCTTCTACTCCAATATATCCATCTCCTATTAAAAGAAAACAAAATAAGAACCAAACAAACAAAAAACAAAACTTGAAAATATCTTTAAGAACTCAGCAGTTTCCAAGATTCCTCTTTGATCTTATAAATTATACAGGACTGACAATCTTCCATAAATTTCATCTTGACAGATTCTGCTCCCAGAGAGAAGGAAATGGTAACTTTAGGTCCCAGGGGCATACAGGGTCAGAAAACTTGGAGTTGCAGTTTTCTATTTTTCCCAACTAACTAAAAGAGTCAAATACATTTATCATTACTAAGCTACTTTTTGAGGCCAAGTTCTTTAAGGATTCACAAACAAAAAACGATTTATACTCTTGTTACATAATCTTAAACTCCTACCAAAAAAAGTCCTTCACCCTTTCTACCAGGGTCACTCTGAAAGGTGCTGTGCTGATTAGTTCTCTCCATTTATAAATTCACCTTTGGCTTGCAAGTTGTTGGTCAGGGAAAAGACCAGGGAAGGTCAATAGGATTCACACCACATTACTACAAGTGAGGGGGATATTAGTGATGGTTGCAAATGTTACCAGAATGGGAAACCAAAAACTTGTCTATTTATAGGTGAGTATCTAGTATATCAATATTCTGCACTTGCTAAAAGTAAAAAAATAATGAAATAAAAGCTAACAACTAAAGTTCAGATTTTTTTTCAGATGAGTGGATTTTTCCATTTTCTTTGACTATGTCTAGATTATTCATTGTATTGTGTTTTTATTTCTCTCCTACTGTGTGGCAGGCCTCAAAACTAACAGACTTCCCCAAACGTATTTTCTCTGATGAGAGGCATAACATTTTAGTTTACACAGGAGTTAGGCACAATGAAGTTTGAAAACAATAAAAAATGTGAATATAGACAGTTCTCTGAATGAAAGATATTGGATTCCGTCCAAGCTAAATATGAGGTCATTAACCAACTAACAGAGTTCTTAAGTGAGATGAGGCTGTGAGCAGTTATAAGATGTACAGGAGAATAATTATTAGTGTTTTTTAATTAAACAATTTTATTTTCTCCAAAAGAGTTTTTTTTTTTAAAATCACATATGTATTATTTTTTAAGCTGTTTCAATCCCTTGTGAGAGTTTTAAGTCAAGGTTCAAATTCTTTCTTTTCTGGGATTAAACTTTCAGCACAGAATACCTTCAGTAGGCAAACAAGAGGTACAAACATAATGGCTTAGTTTTACTAAAAAAAAACACAAACTAACATATATTTTAAGCTAGATGTATAAATAAGATAGTGATTGGTATGCTTTATCATCTACTTGTTTTTTATCATCAAAGATGAAATGACTTTTCTCTGATAATTTTCTTGCATGTTTCTGTGATAATAAAAATATTCATGCTCATTAGTTGTTAAAGATGACATAGTCATAGTGAAAATTAAAAGAACTGGAACTCAAAATCAAATGAATATATTCTACTTGATAAAAATTTTTCCCGTGGAGAAAAGAAAGGACATGAAGTTCTGCCTGCATTTTAAGATGTCCCTATATATACTATACATATATACTAGAATTAAATAATTAAGTTATATTTATAAATTTCTTTATACCATCTATATAAACATATATATACTTTCTTTATACTTATATATATGTGTGTGTGTGTGTGTGTGTGTATTTATATGTATATATTAATGGTAAAAAGAAATTTGTCAAGAAGGATGTGGAATCCAAAACCCATAAAAACACAATAGTTATATGCGGACAGAGGGTTAACACATGTCTTTCCTTTTCTGCAAGCACAATTGATCTGGTTAACTACTTAGCTTTGCTCCTCTGATAACCTCATAAGGTGCTATATGACTAAGAAACTAAGTGGAATTATTTCTGTAAAAAGACAATGGGGAAGTTGCAGCTGGCCTGGGAGAACCACAGATACCGAAGAGTAAGCCACAGCTTTGAGATTTTCTGAGCATAGTGATACTTGTAACTGGGTCTGTCCCTCGAGGGAGCCCAAAACTGGTTTTGAGTCATAGTGACTCCTTTCAAAAATAAGACATCTAAGCCAAGATTTCTCCTGAGAAAGATTTATTATAAAAATTTAAGAGGATATTGAAAAATATCATATACTTATCATGTAATTTAAAAAAAAAATCTTAGCTCCAAAACAAGTTGCAGTGGAGAATAACGCAAACGTGCTTTCAACAAATATTTACTGAATCTGTGTCATGTGCTAGGGAAAAGATATATACATTAATATTTAAAATATGTAATTAAAACATAGAAAAGAAAGGCAATATTTTTTCCAAAGGTAGCAACCTAAATTTACAGCCAGAGGTAGGTTACTACATTCCTGCACACCAGAGTATCACGAAGCTTATAACAGCATTTATGGCAAATATTTTATAGCATGAGGAATTGTTCAGTTAAGAAATAGAGGAATATTTTAAATTTAAATATACATAAACCTGATACCTTCATTTTGAAAAGACAGAATGGAAATATAGAAATGTGTCAACAATATTATTCCCTGGTGAGTGAGATTAAAAATAGGTTCATTTTTTTTTGCTTATATATTTCTCTTATTTATATAACAGTATGTGCATAATTGTTCAAAATAAATCCATTTCAGTTATACCATATGCCAGTGAATATTAGAGTTGTATAGTTTAGTGTTGAGCAATATGACAAATATTACCTATATTTGACAATGGTATTGAAAACTGAGTAATTCTACAGTTTATTATTAATTGAAGTGTTTCACAAGAGGTGTTTGAGTATAGTGTTACATGGTCTTAATGAGTATGATGGCAAGCTTAGCAGCTGTCTCCAAAGGACAGTAAAACCTTATACATTAATTCAAATGCAATCTTATAGAAATAATTTGAGTCTGAGTTGGAGTATTAAAATTTCACAAAGTGTCAAGCTCTCTTAGAAGTAAGTCTTTAAGTTCTTTGTATTTTTGACAATTAATAAATACTAAAATAAAATCAAGGTATAAATGAAAACAGTTTAAACATTCAAATTTTCCTTTGTACTACAATTTGTGGTGTTATGGATTGGAAAAATGACATTTATGAGTCGTAATAATTTAACAGATAATTGTACTACATATTAAGTTCATTAGATTGTTACAAATTCATTGAGATTTATAATGTAGATTTAATATTGTGACCCTCAATTTAGAATTATTCATGTACTTAGGCTTAATGTGTATTCTGGAGACTGTTAATTATAAAAAGGATGGTTAAATTTAATACATAGTTCATAGACTCTTAGTATCACTCCCCTATGACACTTCCCTGTCATTAAATTAATGATCATATGGATAGATAATTTATTTTACTCATTTTTGGAAAACTGCATTACTACATGGGATAAACACAATGTCTTTTCCTTTTTGGTCCATGTTTTTCTAATATACTTTATGTTTGATTTTTTATTTGTTAAATTTATGAACATCTGGATAGAGAAGTAGGATTTATTTTCTTTGTGTCTGTCCCACCAGAAAGGTTGTGAGCATGTGTCTAAATCTAGATACACTTAGTGTCCATGCTTTACTTCTGATAAAACAAACACAAATAAAATAACATACTGAGTCCCTCCCATCAGGAAACGTCCAGAAGCCTCTTAGATAGCCTCATTCACCAGAGGGCAGACAGCAGAAGCAAGAAGAACTACTATCCTGCAGCCTGTGGAACAAAAACCACATTCACAGAAAGATAGACAAGATGAAAAGGCAGAGGGCTATGTACCTGATGAAGCAACAATATAAAACCCCAGGAAAACAACTAAATGAAATGGAGATAGGCAATCTTCCAGAAAAAGAATTCAGAATAATGATAGTGAAGATGATCCAGGACCTCGGAAAAAGAATGGAGGCAAAGATAGAGAAGATGAAACAAATGTTTAACGAAGACCTAGAATAATTAAACAACAAACAAAAAGAGATGAACAATACAATAACTGAAATGAGAAATACAATAGAAGGAATTAATAGCAGAATAACTGAGGCAGAAGAACGAATAAGTGACCTGGAAGACAGAATGTTGGAATTCACTGCTGCAGAACAGAATAAAGAAAAAAGAATGAAAAGAAATGGAGACAGCCTAAGAGACCTCTGGGACAACATTAAACACAACAACATTCGCATTTTAGGGGTCCCAGAAGGAGATGAGAGAGTGTAAGGACCTGAGAAAATATTTGAAGAGATTATAGTCGAAAACTTCCCTAACATGGGAAAGGAAATAGCCACCTAAGTCCAGAAAGCACAGAGAGTCCCAGGCAGGAAAAACCCAAAGAGAAACATGCCAATATACATAGTAATCAAAATGGCAAAAATTAAAGACAAAGAAAAAATATTGAAAGCAGTAAGGGAAAACTGACAAATAACATACAAGGGAACTCCCCTAAGGTTAACAGCTGATTTCTCAGCAGAAACTCTACAAGCCAGAAGGGAGTGGCATGATATATTTAGAGTGATGAAAGGGAAGAACCTACAACCAAGATTACTCTACCCAGCAAGGATCTCATTCAGATTCGATGGAGAAGTCAAAAGCTATACATCCAAGCAAAAGCTAAGAGAATTCAGCACTACCAAACCAGCTCTACAACAAACGCTAAAGGAACTTCTCTAAGTGGGAAACACAAGAGAAGAAAAGGACCTACAAAAACAAACCCAACAGGGCTTCCCTGGTGGCACAGTGGTTGAGAGACCACCTGCTGATGCAGGGGACACGGGTTCGTGCCCTGGTCTGGGAAGATCCCACATGCCGCGGAGCAGCTGGGCCCGTGAGCCATGGCCGCTGAGCCGGCGCATCCGGAGTCTGTGATCTGCAATGGGAGAGGCCACAACAGTGAGAGGCCCGTGTATCACAAAAAAAAAAAACCCCAAAAAACCAACAAACCCAACACAATTAAGAAAATGGTAATAGGAACATACATATCAATTATTACCTTAAATGTGCATGGATTAAATGCTCCAACCAAAAGACACAGGCTCGCGGAATGGATACAGAAACAAGACCCATATATATGCTGTCTACAAGAGACCCACTTCAGACCTAGGGACACATACAGACTGAAAGTGAGGGGATGGAAAAAGTTATTCCATGCAAATGGAAGTCAAAAGAAAGATGGAGTAGCAATACTTATATCAGATAAAATAGACTTTAAAGTAAAGACTGTTACAAGACACAAGGAAGGACACTACATAATGATCAAGGGATCAATCCAAGAAGATATAACAATTATAAATATATATGCACTGAACATAGGAGCACCTCAATACATAAGGCAACTGCTAACAACTATAAAAGAGGAAATCGACAGTAACACAATAATAGTGGAGGACTTTAACACCTCACTTACACAATGGACAGGCCATCCAAACAGAAAATTATTAAGGAAACACAAGCTTTAAATGACACAAAATACCAGATAGATTTAATTGATATTTATAGGACATTCGATCCAAAAACAGCAGATTAAACTTCCTTCTCAAGTGCGCATGGAACATTCTCCAGGATAGATCACAACTTGGGTCACAAATCAAGCCTCAGTAAATTTAAGAAAATTGAAATCGTATCAAGCATGTGTACTGACCACAACGCTATGAGATTAGAAATGAATTACTGGGAAAAAAATGTAAAAAACACAAACTCATGGAGATTAAACAATGCGTTACTAAATAACCAAGAGATCACTGAGGAAATCAAAGAGGAAATCAAAAAATACCTAGAGACAAATGACAATGAAAACATGACAATCTGAAACCTATGGGATGTAGCAAGAGCAGTTCTAAGAGGGAAGTTTATAGCTATACAAGTCTACCTCAAGAAACAAGAAAAATCTCAAATAAACAATCTAACCTTACACCTAAAGGAAAAGAGAAAGAAGAACAAACAAAACCCCAAGTTAGCAGAAGGAGAGAAATCATCAAGATCAGAGCAGAAATAAATGAAATAGAAACAAAGAAAACAGTAGCAAAGATCAATAAAACTAAAAACTGGTTCTTTGAGAAGATAACATTGAAAAGCCATTAGACAGACTCATCAAGAAAAAGAGGGAGAGGACTCAATAAAATTATAAATGAAAAAGGAGAAGTTACAACAGACACTGCAGAAATACAAAGCATCCTAAGAGACTACTACAAGAAACTCTGTGCCAATAAAATGGACAACCTGGAAGAAATGGACAAATTCTTAGAAAGCTATAACCTTCCAAGACTGAACCAGGAAGAAATAGAAAATATGAACAGACCAATCACAAGTAATGAAATTGAAACTGTGATTAAAAATCTTCCAAAAAACAAAAGTCCAGGACCTGATGGCTTCAAAGGTGAACTCTATCAAACATTTAGAGAAGTGCTAACACCCATCCTTCTCAAACTCTTCCAAAAAATTACAGATGAAGGAAAACTCCCAGACTCATTCTATGAGGCCATCATCACCCTGATACCAAAACCAGACAAAAGATACTACAAAAGAAGAAAATTACTGACCAATATCACTGATGAATATAGATGCAAAAATCCTCAACAAAATACTAGCAAACAGAATCCAACAGCACGTTAAAAGGATCATACACCATGATCAAGTGGGATTTATCCCAGGGATGCAAGGATTATTCAATATACGCAAATGAATCAATGTGATACACCATATTAACAAATTGAAGAATCAAAACCATATGATCACCTCAACAGATGCAGAAAAAGCTTTTGACAAAATTCAACACCAGTTTATTATAAAAACTTGCCAGAAAGTGGTCATAGAGGGAACCTAATTCAACATAATTAAGGCCATATACAACAAACCCACAGCAAACATCATTCTCAATGGTGAAAAACTGAAAGCGTTTCCTCTAAGATCAGGAACAGGACACCTTAAATACATGTAATTTTTATTCCAAAAAACCTCTAATTTGTAAAGATTATTCTTCTAACTAAATATTTTGATTATATTGTGGATTTCTGTTTTTAAGAAATCCGTTTTTTTATGGATTTTAAAATTTATGATAGATAAACAGTATGGTTATAGAGGAAAAAAATCTTGGTTTTAAATTTTTTCTACTTTAAAATATTCTATTATCCTTGCTTCTATTTTATTCATTTCTGAAAATATATAAAACTGTTATCTAATTGAATGTTGAAAATATTTTTGATCAAACTTCTACTTTTCCTATCATCTAATAATGTGGCGGTAGAAAAATAAAATTTAAAAATAAGCTGTCTTTGGCCATAGACTTGGATCCTATTACTGGTATGTGTCTAACTATTCTGTAATTATGATTTTAATCTTACTTGAAAATTTTACTATTAGATTTGAAAGTATTAGTAAAATTCAGAAAGCAATTATGTTTTGCTTTAAATGATATATTGTATAGTAATAATCACAGTAAAATATTATTAAATCTTTTACTCTGATTGGGAAGAAAAATCACAGAGTATACCAGCAAGATTGAGAGGGGGAGCAAATGACAGACGTAAGAAAAAAGTATAATTGTACTTCTTTTAAATATATTTTAAATGAAAGCTTGCCATTTCCAGTATTGAGAGTTCTAGAATATTCAAAGAATTGAAGTTGTATTAAATAATCATGAATTGTACGTCTTCCAATTTTTTCAGAGTGAAAATTATCTAAGGAAACAAACGACATTGAAATATTCAAAATGAAAAAAATAAGAATATGTATTTACAAATATTTAGAAATAAAAAAACATTCTCAACGGTAGCTTTTGAGTCAATGGGAAAATAAAAGTTGTTTTAACAGTATATTTAGAAATACCAATCATGAGAAAAGTACACAGAAAAATCTATACAATTTGGCCAAATCTATACTTGGAGGATAGCACATTGCCTTGTAATTCCATTACTGAAAATAACTAATAAAAAAATGCACTAATCATTTCACTCAAAAAGTTGAAAGTTATAATGACAACATAGCAAATGTAGGGAGAGAAGAATAATTAATACAGACAAAAATCAGAAAAAAAAAAAAAACTCGGAAAAGAATATTACAAATTTTCTTCAGTGTAAAGCTGAAAGGCTCCATGAATCACTGTAATATGCTGTTCTGCAGTGGGGAATGGGGTCCCCGGAAAAGAGATTCCCATTTTTCCATGGCTCGCCCATACATTCAATTTTGAAATTTTATGAGATATCAGTAACGTTTGTCAGAATTCCTTCTACTTTCTTCCTGAGATAGGTCACTGTTATTTCAGGCAAGAACTTATTTTTACTTCTTGCTAACTTTTTCTGATTTGTACTGTAGTCAACAAAATAATTTATATTTGTACTGTAGTCAACAAAATAATTTTATATTCAACCAAAGTGTTTTGTGTTATCATTGCTCTTTTATGTTTATTAAAATAGTGGAAGATGTGAAATCTTCTCCTTATGCTCTGGCTGTTGTCCTTCCCAGATAAACCTACAATGTGGATTTAGTAAAAATGAATTATATAAGTTAGGAAAAAGTAGATTCCTTCCTTGAAATCAGTATAGTCAGGGCAGAACTCATCTTCAAGTCCACAGAAACTCATATTCCATTAATCTTCAAATCCTGTTCATCTCACCTTTGAATTACATCTCTGATGTATCCTAATTTTTCTATCTCTGAAGTTTTATTAAAGTCACTATCACTTCTTGTTTAGGAGAGTGCACTGGCTTCTTTATCCAGCTTCCCTGCTTTCTATCTCTAGCCTCTACATTTAGCAGTTAAATCTTTTTTAAAAATGAAATTATGGTATTCCCAGCTTAAAGTTAATGATTTCTCATTACACTTAGAATGCAATTAAAGCCTTTTCCAAGACCTATAAATCCTTACACAATCTAGCCCACTTTGTTGACTTCAGCTCTTAGAACTACTTAACCCATTCATTCTCATAATCATAATAGCTTTTGTCAATTCCAAGAACAAACATGCCGCATTCTTCCCATTTCATAGCCTTTGTGTTTATTATTCCCTCTTTTCCCCTGCCACCTGGCATTACTGGCCCCTAGCATCTTGCAGGTCTCTGCTGAAATGTCATTACTTCTTGGAGGCCATCCTCCTGGTTGTTCTGTATCACAGAATCACAAATTTCCTTTATAGCACTTAAATACTCTGTATTTATTTGAGTCAGTTGTTTTATTATTTTCTGTTTCCTACGCTAAAGTATAATTCCACTATGGCAGGTATCCTATCTGTCCTGCTCATTCTATTACTCAGAATGTGAGCACTGAGTCTAGTATTTACATAATGTTGGATAAGTAAGTAAGAGTGAAGGGATGTTTAATATCTCCTCTGTACTTTATATCTTATATTAGAAAATATGTCTCTTTCATGTATAAAAAAGAGATGAGCCATTAGGAAGGAAACAATTTTAAAATGTTTTCAATCTGGGACAGAACGCCAGAGATAGAGAAACAAGCTTAGCCAAAGATGAAAAGCAAATAAACGAGCTTCTCGTTTCCTATTTGGGCACAATAAATCTATTCTATTGGCAAATATGACCTAGGACTGTTTGAAAATGATCATGTATTTCCTAGAATATCAAAAGTTTTACTTGTTTAACTAGCAGATTTATTATGCAGATGTTAGTAGGAGTTAAATCACAAAGACCCTCAATATGTTTATGACAGTTATGACAGTCTTAAGCATATTCTATTGTAAGGAGAAGCCTCTTAGAATTTTTTGGCCTGGTTTGAGAATTAAACTGACATAAAACAGATTAACAGGACAAAAGGATACAAATTTATATGACACAGGAGGCTTCATAAGGAATGAAGTCCCCCCCAAAATGGTGGAAACGACATGATTTTATATCAGGTTGAACGAAGAGAGGCAATTGTGGAAAAGTAACTAAAATATATGAGAGGCTAAAGGAAATTGAGAAATATTTTAACAAAGTCTCTTTGTACAGAATATCTTAGTCTTCATTCCCTGTGGAAGGCTATTTTTTCCTGGTACAGGAAAAATGTGGAGTTTTTATTTCCTATTTTCAGGAAGAAAAAGGAAGATCAGAATGACCTTCTTGTATCTGCTGTTTTTAAGTGCCTTTAACTCAAAATAATCCTTATGCCAAAGTGTCATATTTGGGATGGCATATTCTGCCATCCTTCACTATTATTTTGTGCTTTTCCCTTTACTTAAAAATATAACCTCATAGTGCTTTGCATAATATAGTCTCTCAACAAATATTAGTTACGAAAAGTGAATTTATTAAATGCCATAGTTAAACACAAACCTGATTTCATTATTCCACTATTTAATACTTTTCAATAAATTGAGATTGAATAACACCTAAACTCCTATGGTATTGACTATCTTACAGTATATGAGCTGGGATTCTTAAATACCTGATTCAGATTTATTTCTCTGTGTATCTGTCCCACAAAATTATCTATTATCTTAACTACTCCCTTCCTTTGTGTCTGTTTGCAAGCTTTCTGCTCATGACTCAAGATTCAGCATTTGTGTAATCTGCTTTGTCCCAACATCTTGTAACTATTCAGGTGAGTTAGACACTCTTTCCCTGAACCCTCAATTGTACTTTGAATTCCACTCTATTCCTACCATCCCAGGGCTTTCTTATTTTTTCATATTTCTCTTCCTGCAATATGTTAATCTCTTTTAAAACAGAGACCAATTTTTTGTTATCCTGGCATAATACTCAGGAAAGTATATGTTGTACAACAGGTTTTGGAGTCTCAAAATATTGAATTCAAAACTAGCTCCAGTGCTAAAAAATACTAAAAGAACTCTTTTTTATTCCTTATATTTTCCTGTTTTTTTTTTCTATTGTATTTACTACGGCATGATTCTCCTGTTTGGAACAATTTATTGTTCTTTCTAAACTTTAACGTATTTCCTCTCAAATGATTGTGATGACAAGGTGTCTACACAATGATTCATAACTATATGTTTATCATGCATGTAAATTCTCACATGATTTTAATTTCAAAAGGAATAATAAATAATAGAGTGTTAATCTTTAGCTATAGATTTAAAGTCCTGACATCAGACACTTTTCTCAGAGCTCAAAAAGTTTAAAAAATATGTCCCTCTCTCTCCTGCTTATCCTTTGCTAGCTGATAAAACAGATTGGTTTAAAAAGCCAAAATATTTTTTAAATGAAGATAAAGCCATTTAGATAATTGAAAAGATTGGTAGAGCCAGACTTGTTAACTTATTTTAAAGTATGTTTTTAATATTTTTTTTTAAATAGGCACTTCTTGAAGTTTTCTTGTTACATTAAAAGTAGCTAGTTCAACAAAAGACCAAATGAAGAAAAACTTTGTAAATCTTCATGATGTAATCAAAAATGAACGTTAACACATATCAGATTGATTTAAAATGGGTAATTAAAAGAATAAGAGGGCTTCCCTGGTGGCGCAGTGGTTGAGAGTCCGCCTGCCAATGCAGGGGACACGGGTTCATGCCCCGGTCCGGGAGGATCCCACATGCCGCGGAGCGGCTAGGCCCGTGAGCCATGGCTGCTGAGCCTGCGCGCTCGGAGCCTGTGCTCCGCAACGGGAGAGGCCACAACGGTGAGAGGCCCGTGTACAGAAAAAAAAAAAAAAAAGAATAAGGAAGGTTGCAATATGACATTTTACTTCTCATCTTGAAGTTTGCTATCAGGTATGCAAGCTAAAAAGTTATAGATGATAAACTGAAAAATAGGCAGGAACATACTAGGAGCTGAGTATGTTAGGTACTAGATTACAAACAGATATCTGATATTCCATTATTGCCTGAAGTCTTCATTATTTAGAAGGGGAAATAATTAACTCAAGTATCTCAAATCCAGTCTTGGTTTAAATGAAAAGAAACAATAGATCACAATATTTGTTTAGTCTTTGGCAGAAAGAATCTTAAGACAATTCCGTTGTATTTTCAAAGTACTATACTAGTACCTTTCATGTTCTCTGATAAAGGGGCAAAAATAACAAATTACTTTTATTTTCCACGACTTATAAGAGCAAGGTTTGCAAGCAGTGCATATAAACAGGCTGCTGATATAAAATGATTTAATAGAATTTTATTGTATGCAAGCTCATTCTTCTATATTGTGCCCTTATAAGATGCAAGAAACTTCTTGAGATGAGAAATAACTACAAAATAACTATGTTTTTCTCTTTTACATCTATTTAGAAGAATAAACATTTAAATTTTGCACTATTCATTTAACGTATTTAACTTTTGTTTTTGTTGTTTGAAGAAATGAAATGTGTTCACTAAATTTGTAAAGATATTACTAGATCTTTCAAATGGTGCCACTATTTACTTAAGAGCAAAACCTCAGATTATTCTTAAATTATCTTTTTATCTCACACTCTCACCCAATTCATCAGTTAAGCATATTAGCTCTACTTTCAGATACGTCACAAATCTTAACACATATCATAAGCTAAAGGGAGCTTGAGGCTGTATCTAACATATTACTCAACATTTTTTATATTCAAACTAGAACATGAAATCTCTTTTATACTGAATTTTTTTAAAAGTCTACCTCATAAAAATAAAGACATTATAATTGTCTGGAAGAGAATATAATATCAATCATATTGAAAATCCAAAAACAATCATCGTATTGTTAAATCATCATCATTTCTCCCACAGACAACAGCACTAACTTTATAGACCATTCTCATTACTACTAATTTTGCCCCCAATTCTTCTCCCTTACTCCAACTGCTTCTCATAGAGTTACAATGATATAGAAAATGATAATAATCTCTAAGCATTTATTAAAACCCATTGATCTGTATATCATAAAGAGTGAACTTTACTGTATGCAAAAATTTAAAAAAAATCAACCAATCATCAGGGGATGCCAGGAAGAAATGCAGAGTGTAACAAATGGAATTAGCTATATTACAAAGGTATGGCATAACCTCATCCAAAGGGGTGGGAGAAAAAAGAAGAGCTGATTCTGGTAACTTTGGAAAAGAACATTTTGACTGAATACTGAAAAGTTAAAATACAAAAGAACATAAAGGCTATAACTGACTAATTTGTTTCTCACAGGGAAGGGGTTAACAATTTTGAAAATACTTTACATGAATACTGGAGTTGAACAGTTAAGTTATTAACAGTGGGAGCCAGGTTTTGTGCTGTCCAAGAAAGAAGTTACAAATATCCAAGAAGGCTAGAGTGAACAATGGTACTGAATTATGGTTGGTGATATCAGTATGAATTCATGTTTATTTTAATATAAATATAGATAGATAGAAGTAGAAGTAATTATAACTACGTGTATAGACACAGGATAATATATAATATGTATAAGTTTTAGCTCAGTGTACTGAGATGGCTCAGAAAAAGCTACAATCCAGTAGCCAGGAGCATACCTAGCACTCTTATCTTAGTGTCTAAATACAATTCCTCAATAAAAGGAGCCTGGGATGGCTGAAGAAATGGCTGATTCTAAGGCTTTAGCTGGGAAAATATGAGTTTGTGGCAGATTGTAGTGCCAGAAAATAAGAAAGTACTCAAAAAGTAAAAGGCATAGGGCCAAATCAAAGGGATACAGGAAACAACCTGAAAGCTCTCCTGATAGCTAAATCTGGAACAATTTGAGCAACAATGTAAATAATGATAGTATTGGACTATAACTCAAAGAATAAAATACATATCTATAAGGCCATGAAGATATAAATAAATGATTTATTAGATAAATAAATGGAGGAAAAGGGACAAATCTTCCTTACAAAAGAATTCCAAATAATAAATTTAGAGGAAATGAAGAAGCAGAAAATCATCATTAGGACAATACAATAATAATTGCTAGATGCAACCTCCATGGGTGAGTGGTAATATTAGTGGGCAAAACTTTAAGGAAAAGCAGTATATTTACATAGACACAGAGTATCACCCCAAAATATTTATTAAATTCTGTGGTGGTTTGAAAATATCCAGAAAGTCTTTGATGCTCCTCCCTCCAGAGAGGTAGACCCCAATTTTACTCCCTTTTAGGATGGAATGGACTTAGTGACTTGCTTCGAATAACTAGAATATGCATGGAGAAACCTGACAGCAGCTTAACCAAGTAATCAAAGTTAACATAACCAGTAGTTATGTTGATATTATGACCTCCCTCCCCATATGATGCCATGAAAAGCCCTTCATCTCTTCAATTAAAAAGTAAATATTAATTAATTAATATAAAAAATGTAAAAGTACTGGGAGAAAAAAATTAGTTGGATTTTTTATTATAACAATATTAAATTACCCTTCCTAACTTGTCATTTGCACAAAAACTTAGGATATAATCAACTTAATTAAAATATATTTTTGTTTTAATGTTAAAAAATATGTGTTTGGTGATGGCTTACAAAACTAATTCAGAACATGACAGAACTCATTTTATGTGCCTTCTTTAACAGCTTAAAATTTTTCCTCAACTAGATTTTTTAAAATAGATTTTTAATTTTTAATGGATGAAACGTAGTTCAGTCTACTGGGGGCTCTTTATTTTACAGATGAAGATGGGAGGGAGATGCAAGAGGGAAGAGATATGGAGATATGTGTATACGTATAGCTGATTCACTTTGTTATAAAGCAGAAACTAACACACCACTGTAAAGCAATTATACTCCAGTAAAGATGTTTAAAAAAAGAAAACAAAAACGCTTAAAGAGAGTGTGGTATGGGGTAGATAATACAACACAGGCAATTTGCGGGAGTCCTGGAGCTTAGGTTTAGCTCCACAGATTGTCAATTTATGATTGATAGATTCTCCTAGCTTCCTTTAAATATCATCTTCTTTGTAAGTATAAACTATACTGTATGCAAATTTCACATTTGGGGGCTAAGGAATGAAAAAGTATTGACTGAGAAAAGTCATAGTAAGTCAAGCTTCACAAAGAGGTAAGACTAATCTGTATGAGGCACATTTTTTTAACTGAGATAAATGAATATAAGTACTTTTAACTTCTTAAGCAAAGAAGTTTCACTAAAGTAAGATAACCCTTTCAGTGAAGAACACGTAAGAGTATTCATGAAATATTAGAAATGGTAAAGTTGATAACAAAGTATGTGACAAAAGCTCAGTATTGATTAAACACAGAAGCAATGACTGCTTTTCAAATATTAATAACTTTTTAAATTGCACATTAAAATCCCATCACATGAATTTATTATTTAAAACTCCAGTAAATTTACTATTATATCTAAAGCAACTATTATAGAGACTTAATGGATTTCTTAATTAGGATATAGTATTAATGTTTATAGAACCCTAATTAAAATGGAGGGTTTGAAAAACAGCCAAAATGTGAAGAAATTATTCAAGCAATGATTTTATTTTTTAAAAAATGGATGGAAGTTTTATTCAAAATGTTAAAAGGAAATGTACAAATCACATACTTCATTTAATCATTATAATGTTTTCCATAAGGATTAATATATAGTTCCCTTCTAAATATATGTTCTGTTTTACTTTAATATCTTGGAAGTAATCTAATTCATCCTGTTTTATAATTGGGCTGTATTAATTTTACAGAGAAATGAAAGTGCATCTATCATGATATTGGACAAATTTGCACTTCTGGAATTTATTTCATAACTTTTCTTATTTGAATACAGATTTTCACTATAAATGTATCACTGCATTAAGAATTTATCTGGATAAATTTGTTTAGAAATGTTCTTATCTGTAAAGAGTTGATGTGATGATTTTGAAATTAAATAATAATGTTTGACTTCAAATAATATAATTTTATTCAAATAAAAATTATCTTCAGTTATTTTTATCCATTAGTATCCATGTTAATAATACTATTTTTAGGATTCTTTATTAGATAACAATTCCTTCCATATCCTTTAGTCTCTGATTGGATAGTCAAGATGCTTTGTTCCATGTGACAGCAAATCATTTTCAAATAGCAGAAGCAGAAAATAAAATTGAGCATAGGGATTCAGGAGTATTTTTTGGACCAAGAAGCACCAGCAGGATTCTTATGGGCTGGCACCTGGAACAAGGAAATTTTCAGGAACTTGAGAGACATTCTTTGTTTAACTTTTTAAATTTAACTTGCATGGACTCACATCTCTGCTTCTTTGTGACTCTAATTCATTACTCTCTTTCTTTGAACTGAATTTTACTTCCTTAGTACTCCTGTTGAGAACATGTCAATTTCATCATTCCAGAATTACCAAGTCCTGGATTCAAGTAAATCGAAATTATTGAAATGAATTATTTTTCCCAATTTCAAATTCTGGCAAAAAGAATCTGATTGTCCTGACCTGGATCAATGTCCATTTCTGGTACAGTCAACTATTGTCTGGGGTTTAGATCTTGTATAAAGTTAACGTCTAGTCCTATTGAAGGCAAATATAAGATCAGGAAAAGAGAAGTCACAGGCTAGTAATTTTCCTTAGAAGGTATAAAACTACATGTAATTAATTAACTATCTCTTGTAAGTTATGCTATTAAAATATTTATTTTTATTAAAATCAAGTCTTCATCAATCTTGAATTGGCATTATTAATTTTAAAGATATAAAGATAACATTTTGGTGACTTATACTAAGCTGACATTTTAATGCTCATAATAAAATGTAATTGGAATTGTTTTTGGTGGAGACTAGAATTATTTTAGATGGAGCCTAGATTCAATTCTACAATATTTTAAAGTGTTTAATTAATGCATTCCTAGAATTGGCAGAATATATACTAATTCTTAAGAAGTTGCCAGTTTGTCTCATTACTATATAGGTATAAGTTCACCTTTAATCTCCAGATTCAGGCAAGGCTTTATTGGGAATCGTGCTGCAGCATGGGGGAGTGAAAACAAGTAACAGGTTCCCCTGCTCGCTCCCTGGAGGTGCAGGGGTGAGCTGGTCCCTTAAATTGGGTGACAAGTAGGGGCAGGTTCAGGGGTTCCGCCCGAGGGGTGGCTTGGGTGGGCGCCTACCCCTTTGGTGGTGCTGTGTGCAGGGATCATGTGCAGGACCCTACTTTTGCTCCCAATACCTCAGAAGCGGCAGTTGGGTTTTTGGTCTTTTTGTATCTTTCATAATTTTCCCCAGTTGCCCATGCATGCAGTTATTTTGTCCCTTATAGTTTCTTTGTATTCTGTTGCTCAATTTGAAAGAAGAAAACCAAGCACAAAATTTATCAACCATAAAGAATCATTGTTAATAATCCCAATCCTTTTTATATTCATATGTAAATGTAGATATTCGGTACATACTAGTTAATATACAGTCCATAGATAGATAGTATTTTATAAAATTTGATGGAACACAATTCAAAATAAAATGTTACATTAAATTTTATTTATCATAAGGAAAAGCGACATAAATCTAAAGATATCTGTGAATTTCCAGTAAATATTTCTTCATAACAAGAGATGATAGTTTCTAAAATCCATTTGAATTTATGAAAAATTATCAATAAAAATATTAAATGGATGAATTAGTTTTGTTTTTTTAGCATGTTTCAACAGTATCTAGTGATTCTCTGTTACAAAAAAGCTAAAATCTAGTAATTCTACCTGCCTTCCATCTCTCATTGCTATATTATTAACATTACAGTGTCAACTTTTATAATATTTATGTCAGTTGTATTGCCACGGGCCTTATAGCCATCTTATTTTAGTAGATTTAATACTTACCACTACTCCTTTGGTATCTTCTCCATTTCTGAGTTTGTTGGTTTATACTCATATTGTTTTGTGAGAACTTTGTCTAATATCTTTTTTTTTCTTAATATCTTTTTTTTTTTTTCCAGAAAGCCTGAAGCAATCATGGATCCTGTACTCTCAGAGTACTTGCAGGGTTGTTTACAATACTTTAGATAATGCTTAATTACAGCCAAGAATTGTTAAGTCCCTTTATACATTATCTAATGTATTGTCTGGAAGGCACATTTAAGTAGGTACTTTCCTTAAGTACCATTTAAAAATAAGAAAAGAGCATTTAAGGTAGAGAGGCTGATCCTGTTAGCAAAGTTAGTAATAGAACCTGGAACTTGAACTCTTGTACTCCCAGAATTTGGACCCTCATGTATGACTATTAACTAATACTACAACTTAGCATATGACTTCCTCTTTATGTTCGAGGTCTGTATCATAAATCATGTCCATACACTTGAGTTAATAAATTCACTTGGAAATATTTTTGTAGTAACTGATTTGAAACACAGTCTCTTGGAATACCATTGTTCCTACTCATCAGTGGTTTCAGTTCTTCCTTTCAGGTTTCCTTCTTGTCGCTTTGAGGATATTTTTCAATTTTAATTGTTCTCTTTGCTATTCCGGGAACATGAATTACTCACGAAGGTATTCTGTCTTCTTAACTCTTTATCTTTTCTTCAATCAGTTTTATAATTTTGTTCTCATTTTGCCTTTGTGTGACTTCCTCAAACATGTCTCCTATGTCTTCCATGGGTTTTACCTCATGTTTATTCTATTTCTCTTTGTTCTAGTATAGCTTCTATCTCTGTATTTTATTTTTCTCCACATTGAATTCTGAACTGTGCTAGCCATATGGTCGCTAATTTTTAAGCTTATGGAGATCTATCAGTGTGGACTGAGTCAGCGTTCTTAGGCCATATATCATTTAATATTCTTTATTTTTTCTATTTTTTTAATTGGAGTATAATTGCTTACAATGTTCTGTTAGTTTCTGCTGTACAGTGAAGTGAATCAGCTATATGTATACATATATCCCTTTCCTCTTGGACCTCCGTCCCACCCGTCCCACCCATCTAGGTCTTCACAGAGCACGGAGCTGAGCTCCCTGTTCTATACACCATGTTCCCACTACCTATCTATTTTACACATGGTAGTGTATTTATGTCAAACCTAATCTCCCAGTTCATCCCACCCTCCCCTTCCCCCAGTATGTCTACATGTCCGTTCTCTACATCTGCCTTTCCTTTTCTTCCTGCCCTGCAAATAGGTTCATCTGTACCATTTTTCTAGATTCCCATAAATGCGTTAATATACGATATTTGTTTTTCTCTGTCTGACTTACTTTACTCTGTATGACAGACTCTAGGTCCATCCACATCTCTACAAATGACCCAATTTCATTTCTTTTTATAGCTGAGTAATAATTCCATTATATATATATGCACCACATCTTCTTTATAGGACCATACTAATTACTTTCTTATTATTACTTATCCTTAAAATATAGTTTGGGGGGAGTTGACAATGAAAAAGTTAAATAATTCTATTAGTGTTTCACTGTCTGAAACAATTATCAAATTCTATTTTTTTTAAAAAAAGTAAAGGATGTGGAAACTCAATATCTGAATTTATGTTTATACATATGTATATGTCATTATAAAAGTAAACAATCACAATATGATATTAATATGTTCCCACAGAACATACCCACATGCATTTATAAATAACATGCAAAAATGTATTTTGAGTAGTTAAACTATCCAGTGTATTAGACAGACATGTCTATATATGTGTACTTTTATAGTAAAAAGTATGTTTGTCTCATCATTATTCTTTAATATCTACTCAAAGATATGTTATAATACTATCAAAGCAGGAAATAGAAATCTATCTCTGTATTTTTTGAAAGAATTTTTTGAATAGCAGTAACATTAAATGCATCCTCTGGGAAAGAAGAAGAACATTAAACACGAGAAAAATGACAAGTGCAGCTTAAGCTTCTTTGTGGCTATAAGCCCTGAATTCATGTATAGTGACTCTGACAGAATCAGAACTTTCTCTTATACTTTGAAATGAAGTGCTGAAGTATGAAAAACTACTTTCTGATACAAAGTGTATGATAACACAATAAACCCACAATATCTAAAGTAATCTTATACCTTCAGCTGTACCATTGACTTATATTAAATAAATCAATCTAATATAGCTATCCTCCACATTAAATATATTATTCAACATATGAAATTGTTTTGTAATAGTATGTAGTTTTTCACAAAATCAGAAGCCCAAGCTTTGGAAATGCTGGGGCAAGCAGCTGCAACAAAGGGACATTTGAGCCGGTAAAAACTTTAACACAAATAGCAGCAATGATAATAGGACCTATTATAACCTTTACTAAGTTCTTGCCATATGCCATCCATTGCCCTGATTTTCCATATGCAAAACCTATTTAATATTTACAACAAACTTTAAAAATTGATACTATCAGCATTGAGTTTTTGAATATTGATTTCTATCATCATTTATTCATATTATTTTTATTTTTGAAACATTTGTGTAACTTCTATAATAGAATAATGTAGGATGAATAAAAGCAGACACATAATCATTGGATTTGTGCTCAAAATTATTCATGATAGGTTCTGTGATTTAAAAAAAAAATGTTTGCAGATCACAGTCACAAGCAATGGGAGATATTACATTTCTTAAGTAAGAAAATAATTTGTATTTTAGAATTTTCTGATTTCAAGGTTATTTTCTATACTGTCATTTTTGTTGACTACAACATTTCTTTTATAGAAAGAAAGATCTGTCAACCCAAAATATCTTCTGGCTTAATAGTAAGATATAGTTTCATCATTTTAATTTCTAATTAAATAATTTTAATAGTATAAACATATCTACCTTCTTAAAATTACTTTTTTAGCAATTTGAAGGAGCGCTAAAGTCAATTTCCTTGATACTAATTTTAGTGGTCTTCATAACTGAAGCAGTTAGCTTATAAAACATGTGGTTTCAAGTGGAAGACTTAATTGTAGCCTTGATCTGCAAGTTCAGTTAAAACAAGGTAAAATAATACCTAAAACAATTTAACCCAGCATAACTAAAATGCAATACATCCCAATACACGAAAGCAAAGGGATATTGGAGGACAATCTCTTCTCTGAGGATATCTTATGCACTAAACTGTGTGTAATACATGTAATAAACTGTGATATTTGGGTGAAGAACAGTAATCACTAACGAGGCTGCAGAGAATAAGAGTTTTATTTGTACATCTTAGGAATTACAATTAGGGAGACACAGATTTGAATAAAACTAAAAGAGTGTTTTGGGGGAAGAGGAAAAAGTCAGGGGCTTATAAAGACAAAAGCCACAAGGTCGATTAAGATGTCTGGTGAGAATTGTAATTGACTATGCTGCAAGTGAGGAAATACTTGCCCTTAAAGAATAGGTTGTCATGAGTTACTTTAGGGTGAGGCTTAGATAAATATCTTGAGTTTCTGAGACATTGGGCAGATGTTTTGGATGCCTACATTAAGACGATAACTGGTCAAAGCTTTAGATTCCATCCAGGCTGAGACATGCGTAAGTCACACTTCCTGGCTCCATTTTTGAGAGCTCTCTTAGCAATACTGACTCCATTTTGACTTTCCTTTCACATGGGCCAAATGAAGGATACTTTATCTACCTGCACATTTAGCCACACCAGAAAAAAAATCTCTCTTTCTCCCTCTCCCTCCTTCTTTTTCTCCTCTCTTGGTAAATAACAGCTAAACAGAATTCTTAGTATGTCATTCACCACTGTATCATCTTGGGCCATGCGTGGGGTGTGCATATTTCACATTGGATTCCACTGATAGAAAATGGAGCTCAAAGTTTATTGGGCGTAAGATCAAGGAATTTTTTAAAGTGTAGATTCCTGGGCCACACGCAGAGGGCTTATGATTCTGTAAATCTTTGGCAGGCCTTGGATTCTGAAAATTTAACAAGCCCCTCAGGTGGCTGTGATGCAAGTGGTCTTTAGCCTACAGGACATCACATTTTGGGATTAAAGCTTTAATTTTTCACCATCTACTTGAGTTCAGTGCAATCTGTCTACAAGTTACCATTTTTGGATCCATTTCCAGACGCCCTCGTGTGAACTTTAGTTTGTAGTTCACTCCCACACCATTTTTTCTCACACCTGCCTTTGTCCTTTCTATTTTCTCTACTGGACTATTCTTACCTTACCAATCTAGTAAACCTACTCAGTATTCAATGTCAACTTAAGTGTCAATTCCTTTGTAAAGATGAATGGTGATTCTCTCAACCATACTTTTTTTATATTTCTAGAATACCCCTCAGATCACATTTTATTTCTCTAACATTTCTAACGTCTGTCCTTCTAGGCTAGGTTCTTTTTATTCTCACATAAACACAAAGTGCTCAATAGATGCTCACTGTCATGTTCACAAGAAACACTTAAATTATCAAAAACCATATTATGAAAACAATGGTTCAGTGTGGAAAAGTATATTGGGAACTATAGATTTTCAGACTCCCAATTACTTTCCCTAAAGGCATTCTATATGAAAGGGTTTGTTTTTCTTTTTTCTTTTGTTGTGCTTAAAGTGGACAGATTACTTGGCGACATTGAACCTATCCAGAATTTGATCATATCTAGGTTTACCCAAGAGTAATGTTCTGTCTTTTCTTATCACCACCATTAGCAGTGCACACTTCTTATTACCCTTATCACCCATTGTTATGATAAACAAAGCACAAAACCATTCAACCAAAGATGCTGTCTTTAGAGGGTAATAGCTTCTTTATCTACTGGCAACAAGACTCCTGACTTTCTTAGTTGAAGAGTGAAATTTTATTCTAACCACTATCAAACTAGGCAACTACAAAGATGTTCCTTAATTGATTTTTTTTTTCAACTTCCAAATTCTCTTAAGAAAAAACTCATTTTTCAGAAAAACGCCAATATTTAGTACTCTGGGTAGCTGAATCTTAGACCCTCACAAAATATTTAAATTATCTATAGGTGTTATGCGTGTTTTGCTCATGTTGTCGTGTGACTCTGTCAAGCTTTTTATTGAAATTGATTAAAAAATGAACACATAGGAAGTGTTAACATAGAAAGTTGTTAAACTGAAATTAAAGCTTTTATTTCTGGTTATATGTCCATGTATGTTTATTTTAATATATTCATTTAGAATCTGACTTGTTTCAAACAGATTTTTTGAAGTGGTAATATACTTAATTTTTAAACATATGCTTATATATGTTTTGGATATACAGAACCATTTTTTAGACTCCTGACAAAAACAATGTAGTTTGAAGATAATATCCAAAGAAAGGGAAACTTCACCTTTTTCTCACATAAGAAAAATATAGAGCTGTGATTACAAAGCATGGTATAAAGATGCAAAATATTCTGGTGATTGTTGTACTCTTCTATTTGTATATGTCATGATTCTCACATGAATTAATACAAATTTTAGCAGGCAAAAAAATGTGTTATAAGCTGGAAGAGATGCGAATGTTACAAAGAACTCTATGATATTCATTACAACACATATTTCTTTGTTGTTGTTGTTGTTGTTGAGGTATAGTTGTTTTACAATATTGTGTTACTTTCTACTGTACAGCAAAGTGAAGTAGAGTTCCATGTGCTATACAGCAGGTTCTTATTAGTTATCTATTCTATACATATTAGTGTATACATGTCAATCCCAATCTCCCAATTCATCGCACCACCCCGCCGGCCGCTTTCCCCCCTTGGTGTCCATACATTTGTTCTCTACATCTATGTCTCTATTTCTGCCTTGCAAACCAGTTTATCGGTAACATTTTTCTAGATTCCACATATATGCATTAATATACGATACATGTTTTCCTCTTTCTGACTTACTTCACTCTGTGTGACAGTATCTAGATCTATCCACGTCCCTACGAATGACCCAATTTTGTTCCTTTTAATGACTGAGTAATATTCCATTGTATATATGTATCACATATTCTTTATCCATTCATCTGTCAATGGGCATTTAGGTTGCTTCCATGTTCTGACTTGTAAATAGAGCTGCAATGAACATTGGGGTGCATGTAGCTTTTTGAATTATGGGTTTCTTCAGGTATATGCCTAGTAGTGGGATTGCTGGGTCGTATGATAGTTCTAATTTTAGTTTTTTAAGGAACCTCCATACTGTTCTCCAGAGTGACTGTATCAGTTTATATTCCCACCAACAGTGCAAGAGGGTTCCCTTTTCTCCACACTGTTTGCAGCATGTGTTGTTTGTAGATTTTCTGATGATACCCATTCTAACCAGTTTGAGGTGATAACTCATTGTAGTTTTGATTTGCATTTCTCTAATAATTAGTGATGTTGAGCAGCTTTTCATGTGCCTCTTGGACATCTGTATGTGTTCTTTGGAGAAATGGCTATTTAGGTCTTCTGACCATTTTTTGATTGGGTTGTTCGTTTTTTTAATATTGAGCTGCATGAGCTGTTTATATATTTTAGAGGTTAATCCTTTGTCCATTGATTCATTTGCAAACATTTTCTCCCATTCTGAGGGTTGTCTTTTCATCTTGTTTATAGTGTCCTTTGCTGTGCAAAAGTTTTTAAGTTTCATAAGGTCCAATTTGTTTAATTTTGTTTTTATTTCCCTTACCCTAGGAGGTGGGTCAAAAAAGATCTTGCTGTGCTTTATGTCAAAGAGTGTTCTTCCTATGTTCACCTCTAAGAGTTTTATAGTGTCCAGTCTTACATTTATGTCTTTAATCCATTTTGAGTTTATTTTTGAGTATGGTGTCAGGAAGTGTTCTAATTTCATTCTTTTACATGTAGCTGTCCAGTTTTCCCAGCACCACTTATTGAAGAGACTGTCTTTTCTCCATTGTATATCCTTGCCTCCTTTGTCATACATTAGTAGATCATAGGTGCATGGATTTATCTCTGGGCTTTCTATCCTGTTCCATTGATCTATATTTCTGTTTTTGTGCCAGTACCATATTGTCTTGATTACTGTAGCTTTGTAGTAGAGTCTGAGGTCAGGGAGTCAGATTCCTCCACCTCCGTTTTTTTTCCTCAAGATTGCTTTGGCTATTCGGGGTCTTTTGTGTCTCCATAGAGATTGCAAGATTTTTTTGTTCTAGTTCTGTAAATAATACCATTGGTAAATTGGTTGGTATTGCATTGAATCTGTAGATTGCTTTGGGTAGTATAGCCATTTTCACAATATTAATTCTTCCAATCCAAGAACATGGTATATCTCTCCATCTGTTTGTGTCATCTTTGATTTATTTCATCAGTGTCTTATAGTTTTCTGAGTACAGGTCTTTTACCTCCTTAAGTAGATTTATTCCAAGGTATTTTATTCTTCTTGTTGCAATGGTGAATGGGATTGTTTCCTTAATTTCTCCTTCTGATCTTTCATCATTAGTGTACAGGAATGCAAGAGATTTCTGTGCATTAATTTTGTATCCTGCAACTTTACCAGATTCATTAATTAGCTCTAGTAGTTTTCTGCTGGCATCTTAGGATTATCTGTGTATAGTATCATGTCATCTGTATGATAGTTTTACTTCTTCTTTTCCAATTTGTATTACTTTTATTTCTTTTTCTTCTCTGATTGCCATGCATAGGACTTCTAAAACTATGCTGAATAATAGTGGTGAGAGTGGACATCCTTGTCTTGTTCCTGATCTTAGAGGAAATGCTTTCAGCTTTTCACCATTGAGAATGATGTTTGCTGTGGGTGTGTCACATATGGCCTTTATTATGTTGAGGTAGGTTCCCTCTATGCCTACTTTCTGGAAACTTTTTATCATAAATGGTGTTGAATTTTGTCAAAAGCTTTTCCTGCATCTATTGAGATGATCATAGTGGTTTTTATTCTTCAATTTATTAATATGGTGTATCACGTTGATCGATTTATGTATATTGAAGAATCCCTGCATCTCTGGGATAAATCCCACTTGATCATGGTGTATGATCCTTTTAATGTGTTGTTGGATTCTGTTTGCTAGTATTTTGTTGAGTATTTTTGCATCTATATTCATCAGTGATATTGGTCTGTAATTTTCTTCTTTTGTAGTATCTTTGTCTGAGTTTGCTATCAGCATGATGGTGGCCTTGTAGTATGAGTTTGGGAGTGTTCCTATGCAGTTTTTTGGAAGAGTTTGAGAAGGATGGGTGTTAGCTTTTCTCTAAATGGTTGATAGAATTCACCTGTGCAGCCATCTGGTCCTAAACTTTTGTTTGTTTGAATATTTTAAATCACAGTTTCAATTTCATTACTTGTGATTGGTCTGTTCATGTTTTCTGTTTCTTCCTTGTTCAGTCTTGGAAGGTTATACCTTTCTAAGATTTTGTCCATTTCTTCCAGGTTGTCCATTTTATTGTCATAGAGTTTCTTGTAGTAGTCTCTTAGGATGCTTTGTATTTCTGCAGTGTCTGTTGTACTTCTCCTTTTTCATTTATAATTTTATTGATTTGAGTCTTCTCCATTTTTTTCTTTATTAGTCTGGCTAAAGGTTTATCAATTTTGTTTATCTTGTCAAAGAACCAGCTCTTAGTTTTATTGATCTTTGCTATTGTTTTCTTTGTTTCTATTTCATTTATTTCTGCTCTAATATTTATGGTTTCTTTCCTTCTACTAACTTTGGGTTTTGTTTGTTCTTCTTTCTCTATTTCCTTTAGGTGTAACGTTAGATTGTTTATTTGAGATTTTTCTTGTTTCTTGAGGTAAGATTGTATTTCTACAAACTTCCCTTTTAGAACAGCTTTTGCTGCATCCACTAGGTTTTGGATCATTGTGCTTTCATTGTCATTTGTCTCTAGGTAATTTTTGATTTCCTCTTTGATTTCATCGGTGAGCTCTTGGTTATTTAGTAATGTATTGTTTAGCCTCCATGTGTTTGTGTTTTTTATGTTTATTTCCCTGTAATTTATTTCTAATCTCGTAGCATTGTGGTCAGAAAAGTTGCTTGATATGACTTCAATTTTCTTAAATTTGCCAAGGCTGGATTTGTGACCCAAGATGTGTTCTAATCTGGAGAATGTTCCATGTGCAGTTGAGAAGAAAGTGTAATGTGCGGTTTTCGGGTGGAATGTCCTATAAATATCAGTTAAATCTACGTGGTCTATTGTGTCACTTATAGCTTGTGTTACCTTATTATTTTCTGTTTGGATGATCTGTCCATTGGTGTAAGTCAGGTGTTAACGTCTCCCACTATTGTTGCATTACTGTTGATTTCCTCTTTTATAGCTGTTAACATTTGCCTCATGTATTGAGGTGATCCTACGTTGGGGGCATATATATTTATAATTGTTATATCTTCTTCTTGAGTTAACCCCTTGATCAATATGTACTGTCCTTCCTTGTCTCTTGTAACATTCTTTATTTTAAAGTCTATTTTATCTGATATAAGTATTGCTACTCCAGCATTATTTTGATTTCCATTTACATGGAATATCTTTTTCCATCCCTTCACTTTCAGTCTGTATGTGTCCCTAGGTCTGAAATGCATCTTTTGTAGACAGCATATATCTTTGTCTTGTTTTTGTATCTATTCAACAAGCCTGTGTCTTTTGGTTGGAGCATTTAATCCATTCACATTTAAGGTAATTATTGATATGTATGTTCCTATTACCATTTTCTTAATTGTTTTGGGTTTGTTTTTGTAGGTCCTTTTCTTCCCTTGTGTTTCCCACTTAAAGAAGTTCCTTTAGCATTTGTTGTAGAGCTTGTTTGGTGGTGCTGAATTTTCTTAGCTTTTGCTTATCTGTAAAGCTTTTGATTTCTCTGTTGATCTGAATGAGATCCTGGGCGGGTAGAGTAATCCTGTTGTAGGTTCTTCCTTTTCAGCACTTTAAATATATCGTGCCACACCCTTCTAGACTGTAGAGTTTCTGCTGAGAAGTCAGTTGTTAACCTTATGGGAGTTCCCTTGTATGTGATTTGTTGTTTTCCCCTTGTCGCTTTTAATAATTTTTCTTTGCCTTTAATATTTGTCAATTTGATTACTATGTGTTTTGCCATGTTTCTCCTTGGGCTTATCCTGCCTGGAGCTCTCTGCACTTCCTCGACTTGGGTGGCTATTTCCTTTCCCATGTTAGAGAAGTTTTGTACTATAATCTCTTCAATATCTTCTTGTGTCCTTTCTCTCACTCTTCTCCTTCTGGCACCCCTGTAATGCAAATGTTGGTGCCTTTAATGGTGTCCCAGAGGTCTCTTAGGCTGTCTTCATCTCTTTTCATTCTTTTTTATTTATTCTGTTCCGTGGCAGTGATTTCCACCATTCTGTCTTCCAGGTCATTTATCTGTTCTTCTCCCTCAGTTATTCTGCTATTGATTCCTTCTAGTGTATTTTTCATTTCAGTTATTGTATTGTTCATCTCTGTTTGTTTGTTCTTTAATTTTTGTAGGTCTTTTTTAAACATTTCTTGCATCTTCTCGATCTTTGCCCCCATTCTTTTTCCGAGGTCATGGATCATCTTCACTATCATTCTTCTGAATTCTTTTTCTGGAAGGTTGCCTATCTCTATTTCATTTAGTTGTTTTTCTGGGGTTTTATCTTGTTCCTTCATCTGGTACATGCCCTCTGCCTTTTCATCTTGTCTGTCTTTCTGTGAATGTGGTTTTTGTTCCACAGGCTGCAGGATTGTAGTTCTTCTTGCTTCTGCTGGCTGCCCTCTGGTGGATGAGGCTATCTAAGAGGCTTGTGCAAGTTTCCTGATGGGAGGGACTGGTTATGGGTAAGGCCAGGTGTTGCTCTGGTGGGAAAGCCTCAGTAAAACTTTAAACCCCTTGTCTGGTAATGGGTGGGACTGAGTTCTCTCCTGTTGGTTGTTTTGCCTAAGGCAACCCAGCACTGGAGGCTACAGGCTCTTTGGTGGGGCCAGTGGTGGACTCTGGGAGGGCTCATGCCAAGGAGTACTTCCCAAAACTTCTGTTGCCAGTGCCCTTGCCCCCATGGTAAGCCACAGCTGCCACCACCACCGTCCCCCTGCTGGGGACCCTCCAACATTAGCATGTAGGTCTTGTTCAGTCTCCTTTGGGTTCACTGCTCCTCCCCCATGGGTCCTGATGTGCACACTACTTTGTATGTGCCCTCCAAGAGTGGATTCTCTGTTTCCCCCAGTCCTGTCGGAGTCCTGTAATGAAATCCCTGATTCTCTAGGAATTCCTCCTCCCATTGCCGGACCCCCAGGTTGGGAAGCCTGACGTGGGTCTCAGAACCTTCACTCTAGGGGGTGGACTTCTGTGGTATAATTGTTAAGTACTCATGGTGTTATGTTTGATTAAAATGTTTTAGTGTTTCACTTATTTGTGTTTTGTTTTTCTGTAGAGATAAATTATTTTCCTAACTTTGAATTCTTATAAAAAATATAGCACACAGGTCATTTTATAAAAGTCATAATGTAACATAATAAACAGTCTCCTTAATTTTCTTTCTGCAGTGCATGCATAAAATAGACATGCTTTATAATGAATTTCATCAATTCAAATGCATATTATACAGAATCGTAGCCATGCTAATGGATTGCTATAGGAAGCTGGAGAATATTAAACCAAATATAGAGTTTTAGGGGAGTTAACTTGATAGAAATATAATAGTTAAAAACATTTTAAAAATTGAAAAATGTCCCTTGCAGCATCTCTTATACCTAGTAGATAGCTTTTAAGTGGATTTAAGAATTGTAATGATGAATTTCAATTCTACCTTATGCATTTTCATAGGCTAATTATGTTAAACATTTCACTCTGGTGGCAGTATGGGGAAAATTAAAAGGAAAAATAGATATTTACTATAGTTCTGGCTCCTTCTCCCAACCCAAGCCACAGGGCCCCATATTTTTATGTTCCTGTCGTGTCATTTTTAGAATGGATGTGTTTGTCAATGTATGCATAGTTTGTTAATCTTATTAAATTATTAATTGAGTTTTATGATTCCCTTTTATGGGGTCTCACCAGGAAATAAAATGGGCATGAGTAAATCAGGAATAATATGCAAACTGTTGATAATTCTACCTCTTATACAATGATCTGACACATCTCTTACATTGTTTTTTACAGAATAGATTTGATCTTACGAGGTACTAAGGTTCTTTAGTAGTTCCAAAGGTAATTCAATTATATTGTTTTCAAATATATAATTTGACCTGTCTTAAAAAAATTATGGGAATGACTTTCCTACAGTAGATTATATTTAAGAGGCTATGTTAAACAGACGTGTCTGAGGTATAAATATCCTTTACTGTAGGCTGACAAATTTATATATGCTTAAGAAATAAATGATCAAGTTTCATGGTTACGATCTTCTATTGAAAGCTAACTGAGTTGACTTATCTTTCTTTCGGTAGATAGTCAACATATCTTCTCTAGGATATAAACTAAATATTTCTTTAAAAATGATTTAAAAATCTGTTTATATGCTCAAGAACTTATGCTAATACTGATTTGAAACTTGCAATTAAATTTGACAAGAAAAGGGTAAATAATGGTAGTACCAACTATGGTCTTAGCCGTTAAAGACTTCTACTTACAATATCAGATTTTGAATAGGATTACCACCATTTATAGAGTTGGCTGAAAAATATAGATCTGCTGGCTATATTTTATATCATTTATTAAAAAACAATAACAACTAATAACATTTACCAATAACCACAATTAAGATTTTTAGACAATTTATGACTATGATAATTAAATCATATCAAAGAATACATTTGTAAATTTGTCCATTCTGTTTATCCAATTATATAAACACTGATGGCTTGTACTAAAGGGGTATAAAAGAGTATAAAATGAAAGCAGGCTTCTAGACCTTCAAAGTTCTACTGGCAAGAAAATAGTCTGAGGAAACTACTCAGGTATGAACATATGCTGTCTTCTATGATAAAGAAAGGAGGCTCAGAGAGCTGAACCAATAGCTCAGAGGGTGTGACAGAAACTCACAGGTTATTAATGCCAGAACTTGAAACTGAATCAAGATCTGGCCAGAGTTTGCCTGGCTGGATTTCAGAACTGCCTTGGACCAATGACTTATTTTTACTATCTTTTTCCTGCTTTTTGCTGGAAAAAGACCTATAGTGTTTATTTTGTTCCTGTCCCACCATAGTATGTTAGGTGGGTTGAAAGAAGATAATTTGTCCTCTTTAATTTCATGAGTCATGGTGAGAGATTGTGTCCCAGGAGCTGTATCTAATAGATTACACTTACCAGCCTCATCTGAACTTGGACATGACGTAGGTGATGAGATTTTGGACTTGGAGCTGATGCTGTAATGGGATGAGATCTTGGGATGTGATAAATGTGTCCTGAATGTGGTAGGGAAATGAAGAATCACTGGGATCCAGATTGTTCACTATACTGGACACACCATAAGGTGAACCCTAATGGGGCATGTTGTTCTGTAAGTCCCTTTCTTTAAGCACAAGGAGAACACTTCTTCTAGCCAACAGATCATGGAAATGGTCAAGGGTTTTGGCAGACATAATTATCTGAAATCAGTTGTTCTTGAGTTAATCAGAAGGGAGATTATTATGGGTGAGCCTCGATTAATCAGCAGAAAGCCTTTAAATGAGGGACTGGACCCCTTCCTGAAGTGATAAAGTCTCTTTCCTGCTGACCGTAAAGAAGCTAGTTAGTTGCCATGAGATCCACATCTGCAAGAAAAGGTATTCTGCCCCACCATCTGTAGCTCAGATGCAGATCTTTCCCCAAGTGATCCTCTAATGAAAATGCAGTCCCAATGATATTTTGTGAAACCCTAAGCAGATGATCCACCTATACTTCACTGACACCTGACCCATAGAAATTGTGAGATAATAAGTGGCTGTTGTTTTAAACCGGTAAGTTTGTGCTAATTTGTTACGTAGCAGTAGAAAACTAATGCAGTGACAATGTTTTTCTTTTATTTTTCTGAGCATTTCTATTTCATTCTTTTATAGTTCCATTTTTCTGCTGAAATTTCCTATATGTTCTTCCATGTTTTAAACCTTTTCCACTGGAACTTTTAACACATTAAGTATTGCTATTTTAAATTCCCTCTTTGATGTTTCCAATATCTAGTTCATGTCTAACTCAGGTTCTGTTGGGTGTTTTTGTTTCTTGACAACATGTTGTTTTTGTTGTTCTGTTTTTGTGACTCACAATTGCTGATGAATTACTGAACTTTTTATCTAGAAAAGGAGAACAGTAGAGATGAAGCTAAGTAATTTTATGCTTGAAGATGAGAATGCTGCTTCTAGTGTTGGGTTGTTATTGTGTGTTTGGGGAGAAGGTTGCAATAAGCTCATCAAAAATTAAGCTGGGTTTAGGTTTTACTTTTGGTATGACTACTTTTAGTGTACCACTGAATTCAAGCCCTCTAATGATTGGGTTAGATGATGAGATGCTAAAGAGTTTTCTTCAATTTTCATTTTCTACCTTCAGCTTTCTGCCTTCCTTTTATGCCTGAACCTCAAATAGGAACTGTGTCCATCTCTTTACCTTTTGATTAGAGGTATACTGCTGTTGCTTGTCACTCAGTTCTTATAAGCTTGGTGGTGGAATGGAGGAAAGTTTCTCTGTTCACCTGATCCAGCCTCTTTCTTAGGCAGGCCTGTATTCCTGAGCTTGAAAGGGGGATTATTTCAGTAACCCTGCCTCTACCAACTTCTGCCTGTATGTCTTGTGGGCATTATACAATGAAATGTTGTGTCTGTCCTTCAAAGTAGGAGACTTCTAATGGCATGAGCCCTGGCCTCCTAAAGTAGAGGGATTTTTTGGTTTGATTTTTGTTTTTTCCTTTTCCCAGACTCAATAGGTCTTTACCTGTGCCCTGGAGGGTGTCAGAGAATTTCCTTAATAGTTTTGCTGTTATTGCGTTTTATGGCTTTCTAACAGTGGTGGCCACTCCCCTCCATCAAAGGTAGGATGAAAAATTGTTACAGGTATTTGGAAAACAGTTTTCCAGATTCTTATAAACTTATCCAGAAACTTTACATGTGCCACAGTAATTCCAATCTTAGGTATTTACTCAAGGGAAATTAAAGCATTTGTTCAGACAAAAATCTGTGCTTGAAAGTCTATAGCACTGGAATTCATAATCACCCTACCCTTGGAACAACTCAAATGTCCTTCAACTGGAAAATGGAAAAACAAATATACTATATCCGCACAATAGAATGTTACTTAGAAATAGAAAGGAAAAATTACTGATGCACAAGACTATATGGATGAACCTTGATTACATTATGCTAAGTGAAAGAAGCCAAATTTAAAATGTAACATATTGTACAATTCATTTACATAACATTCTGGAAATGATAAAAACTATAGGGACTGAAAATAGATCATTGGTTGCAAGATGGGAGTTGGGGGAGGAGTTGACAATAAAAGGGTACAGGAAAATTTGGGGGATGATAATATTCTATATCTTGATTTGTTGTTGGTTGCATGACTATGCATTTGTCAATATTCATAAACTGTATCAAAAAAAGTAAGTTTTACTGTAAATTATACCTCAATGAAACAGTTTTTTAAAAGTGCAAATATTTTACTCAAGTATTTAAAAATTAAAATAGCAAAAAAAATGGGAAATAAGATGGACAATAATATAAACTAATTGAAAAAATACAGATGCAGTCTAAAATTCACCTAGGACTTCGCGGTTTCTTTGGAAATGCAAATTAAGTAGACAAATGTCTAGCAAGATTAATTTTAAAAGAAGACAAAAAATATTAATAAAATCAAAATACAAGATTTATCTATAGCATTAGTAGAAATGTTAAAAATGAGATTATTATAAAAAATTGTATATCAATTCCCTTGTAAGCTTTTATAGAATGAGTAATTCCCTAAAGGTCATGCCTTTGTGTAATCTCCTCATCCTGAGAGAATATGGCAGAAATGATGGAATAGCATTTTCATGATAAGATTATACTAAATGAAAAGTTAAAGAGATTCTGCAGATATAAATACCTCATCAGTTGATTTTAAGTAAGTAAAATTGAGATTATCTTGTTTGAGTCTGACCTAAGCAGGTGAGCCCTTTAAACATGAGGTCACAGACTTCTAGAAGAAGCCATGTTGCTGGCTTTGAAGATGCAAACTGCCATAAATTCTACAACCACAAAATCAGTTTTGCCAACAACCCGATGGAGCTTAGAAGCAAATCTTTCTCTTGTTGAGTCTCCTGATGAAAATGTTGCCTCACCTACCTTTGCAGAATTGGGGACCTTGAACAGAGAAAGCAGCTAGATGATGTCTGGTCTCTGACCTGCAGAAACTGGGAGATAATAAATGGTTTGTTGTTTTAAGCCACTTTGTGTGAGATGATTTGCTACACAGCATAGAAAACTGGTGTAGATTTTGGTAACAGGGCTATTTCTGTTTCTCCCAAAATCCATTTCCTAGAAATCCAGTATATTTACAGTAACCAACTGAGACTAACCAGATGTATCCTGCTAAAAATCTTTCTTTTTTGGATAGGGATCTCGTTATATTTCTACTAAATACCTTATTACCTCTCTTTTTTGCTCTGTTTTCCTATAGGACACTATCATGTTAAAACACTCCTCACCCTGTAAGCCCAATTTAGACATTATACCTTTAATATACAAGGAGGTCAGGTCAAAGTCAATCATTTACCAGGGGTTTCCTAAATATAACTTAGTGATCAATGCAATTATAACAGCATAAAAAAAAACTCACATAAAAAGCAGCACTAGACACAGATGAGTTTATAGGTGATTTCAAATACAATTTCAAAAGTTAGAGTTCCTGCTTATACATAGTGTTCTAAAAAACCGAATGAAAGTAAAGTACTCCAACTTATCTATGAAGCAAATTTTAACCACGATATTTAAAACAGTGATTATAAGAAAGAAAAACTATTAATCATTCTGAATTATGTCTAGATATCCAAAATTAAAGCAACCCCAAAGAAAAAATACATGCATTTTCTACTATGTAACTGATGAGTTATAGAATTGAGGAACCCCAAATCCAAAATTCCCGAGTATACTGTTTATATACATGTTGTTCAAAACTCATCTGTTAATCTGATATTCAATTGCATCCAAACACTGGAGAAAGAAAGGGAAGTTATTTTGGAAGCCGAATCTGGCAGGTTCAGTACCCTCCACTGAATACTTTATCTCTGCCTAAATCCTTTGAATCTGTATCCTTTGAATCACTAGTAAATTTAGTGTTCGTAAGATCTATGTGTTAGTTTTCTATTGGTGCCATAAAAAAGTTATCACAGATTTAGCAGATTGAACAACACAAATTTTATTATTTTACAGTTCTATAGGTCACAAGTCAGACATGGGTCTCACTGGGCTGAAATCAAGCTGTTGGCAGGCTGTGTTCCTTTCTGAAGGGCTCTAGAGGGGGATCAGTTTCTTTGTTCATTCGGGTTGTTGGTAGACTCTGATTCCTTGCAAGTACAGAATTGAGGTCCCATTTCCTTTACATCTTTCAGCCGTTCTAGAGACATCCCACATGGCCTGGCTAGTGGCTCCTTTCTACACTTTGAAGGCCAGCAATGGTGGGTGGGGTGCTTCTCACACTTTGACTCTTTCCTACCTGTTTTTCTATTGTCACATCTATCTGACTTATCTTTCTGCCTTCTTTTTCCATTTCAGGGCCCATGTAATTACTTTGGTACCATCAGTTAATCCAGAATAATCTCCCTATTATAAAATCTGTAACCTAATTTTACTTGCAATGTTCTTTTTCCATGTAACATAACATGTTCACAGATTCCAAGGATTAGGGCATGGATATCTTTAGAGGCCTTTATTCTGCCTATCACAATCTATAATCCAGTGGAGGCTGCCTTGATAATTAATTCCACCATGTAAACAAAGTGGGAGGATCTTACATGACAATGTTTTGCCATGGCCTTCAAGATCCTACGTGATCTGACCTTCTACTTCTTCCTTGACTTCATCTCAGGCATTTTTTCCTCACACCGTGTTCCTCCAACACAGCAAATGTGCTTGTAATTCAGTCTTTATACTCTTGCTCTTCCCTCCATCTCAAACGTTTTCTCCATTTTTGCACAAATAATGTCCCCATCTCTGTATAATTCAGCTCTTAATGTAAATGGATTTTAAACGATGATATCTAAATTAACAACTTTCCTCATTCAGTCTCTATCATATTACCCCCAACTTATTGTCTTCACAACATTTATTACTTTCTTAAATTAACTAGTAAAGTGAGGATTAATCTAGCAACTATAATTATTTCAAGAAATAAATAACACCAACAACTACAATGCATACAATTCTTGTTTGAATTGAACAAACAAGAAAGCTATTTGGTATTCTTCTTAAAGGAGATGGAATAGAAGAGGGCTTTATGGAAAAATCAATCTCTGTGAGAAAACAAAATCCAATATAAAATACGTTATACAAGTGATCTATTGCAATAAATGCAAAATAAAATAGCAATGCTATTTTCTAATGGAGTTATGTTAGAAGAGATAGGCAACTAACCAGATGTCTGCTTTTGTAGTTGAGACAGCAGGTCCGTGTATCTCTCATATAGTGTTACCATGTATGCAGAGAAGTGGGAATGTCCCACTGACATGCCTTTAATTTTTAACTGTTTGATATTATCGTTTAACTAAATGTAAATTCTAACTTTATAGAGTAAACTTTCCAACTGGAAAAAAGAATTACTTTCAAATTGGCCTATTACATGCCAAAGAATCAGGTATATTGTGAGTAAAATGTTCTATTTGCCTCTGGCTAGCTGTAAGTTCTCCATTCTGGCTCCCAGGAGTTATTTGCTCCTCACACTAGGCCATGTTGAGCACTGAATAATTTGTTAAAATTTTCTATATGTAGATATTGAGAAATATGTCATCCTAATTCCATAAAGGAGAAAAATAAATGCTAGACAAACAACATATTATCAATTTTATGAAATGGTAGGGTTACAGACTATTTAACATGCTAGAAAATAAAATGCTGTTTTAATAAACATTCATAAGTGCATTGTTCATATTATCTCTTCATTTATTATTTAAAATGTCCAATATTTTACAATGAATAAGAAAAATTGTTACTTTGCAATTTAAATTTCAGTTCAAATTTCCATAAAATGATTCAGACTGTTCGATGCATATTCTGAATTAATCAAGCTGTATCTTTTAACCTTTCTTAAAGACAATAGGAATGTACTTGTTGAAAGATTAACCATTACCTACTATAATTTAAATTTTTAAAACTAATGCTCTAATGGCATCACCAGAAGAGTTGGCCATTTGTCATATTTTGATTAAATGGAATTACATCATGATTTATTTTGGTTACTTCATTCTGGTATGTTACATAGGGTTTTACATTTTTCATTTAATTTTAAGGAATGATCTGAAAAATAATATTGGAAATAGATTATAATATTGAAATAAATAAAATGTTGCTTTAAAATAACATTTTAACATAAAAAGGTTTGGTATTTGAATATCTGAGATTTACTTAAAGTAGAATCAAGTAAAATGTACAAATAAGAATAGGAAGGACAAATATATGGGACAGGTAACAACTGACAACTAATTGGAAAAAATGTTCTTATGTATCCATTAGATGTTCTCAGAGTTTATAGAGCTGAAAAATTTCAAGCATTTAAAAGAATTGATGGCCCAATTTTTAGGATATAGTCACTAATGTTCCAAAACATTCTCAGTTGACATAATTCAATATCTTAAAATACAATAGAACAACCACTAATAAAATCATTGCCACCATCACAAACTATTTTTGGTAGTCTGAGGTGTTCAATTTGTGTCTCTGGTCTTTGATGCACCTTCATATTTCCTTGCCCTCTACACTGAGAAGCACGGAAACTCCCGGCAACATTCTCAATGTATTTGCCTTAGGTGACTGTCTTGTTTAATTGGCTGATCCACTGTGCCCTGTTTGTATTACTATCTTTCAGGCCTTGCCTCTCTATCTGTGTATTTAAATTTTTTTTCCAATTTTAATTAAAAATGGCATACATAGGTATGTATGCATAATATATTCCAGACAAACAAAAATTGTTTTGGATTGCCATTTCTTTTTAAGTGTCTAACGGAGTTCTAAGACCAAGCTTGAGAACAGATTGCTACATGTCTTGCTTGTAAGTAGAACAAAATTTATAAGTTGTGTTTTATTCTTTACATCAGTTTAGGTGTCAGGAATGATATATGTAGTAATTTGTAGAGTAGCAGACCAAACATTGATGAGCTGACAGGTGTTAGATATGTGCTATCTTTTTAAAGATGCTATATTGCATCTGATTAAACTCACACTTCTGCTTTAGCGAGGTATCTGTCTGTACATACAGGAATGAAAAAAAAAAAGGATGTAATGAGAATCTTAAATCTGTGCACCCTGAGGGTATCATTGAAAAAATAAGATTGGTTTTAAAAAATAATTCATAAAAATCTGAGCCTATAATCAGCAGTGCTGTAGTTGCAAAATTTAATGCTGGGATATGTGAATCAAAGCATATATATTATTTTTCATGCTTCCATGAAATTGGTATATTATTTACTGCAAAAATTCTATATAAATAAAGTAGGATGTGGAAGGTACTCAAACAATTTCAATTTATAATGGAACAATGCCCTTCCCTGATGCCTTCAGCTGGTGCCCTTTTAGCACTAAACCCCAGCTCCCTTCCAAGTAATGGCATGAGGGTCAAACTACTTGTTACAGTAAATGAAACGCTTTCCTCCCCATAGCCCACTTTTCAGGTACTTCTCTCTCAAATCTATGCACTGCTTGTTGTGCTAAAAAACATCTTCACAGCTTGTACTTCAGATTGGAATTGTAATCTGCTCACTAATATCTCCCAGACTGATACATGCAATCCTACAGTTGTTTAGTATGACGTGTATGTTCATTTACCAGGTGGTCAGACAGAACACAAATAATGTTGGGATTATTAATTTAATATGAATAATGAATACATTTTTAAAATGGATGTAAACACAAACTTTTTGAGTCTCACCTCATTCACTTAGGTATAGATTCATTGGTAACTGATTATAATCAATATATTTCTTTTCTAAGTTATTGGTATTTATTACATTTTAAATATTTGTTTTCTTTTAATATGGATTAATTTATTTTTATGGATTTATAGGTTTTCATGAAGTTTTACCTTATAATTGGTAGTAAGCATGTGAATAAAATATATCTTATTTGGTATCTTAATCACTATATATATGTGTAGTTAGTAAGATTTTTAGAAAGACAATGGCCTACCTTCAACTTCAGATATATCTCTCAAGGCCTCACTAGCCATATTGTCATAATTTAAGTCCCAGAGTCAACTTTTAACCCAGGTCCCCAGACTCAACTTTTAACTCAGTCTCAACTTTTAACCCAGCAAATTTCAATAAAATTTGCTCAGAAAGCCCTAACTGGGCAGAAACATAAATTTTTGCCACAGTTCAACATCTATGATCATTGTCCCCCTTTACTGAATATAATTCCTAAATAATATTATTAATTCATGTATATTATCTATTATGTTGTATATGACATTTACCTATACCATTTAATTGGACATTTAATTTGCTTATAATTTGTTGCAATTTTAAATAAAATAGAAGAATTGCAAATGATATCTATTTTAGGTGTTTTCCCCCCAAATAAATTTAAAGCAGTAGAATTATTGGGTTTAGATTATTTCTTCAGATTAAATTCATATAAGTGAAATTGCTTTGTCAAAGAAACCTTAAATTATAAAAGCATCCCCAAAATAGTGATGGCCATTTATACCTTTGAAAGGACAACATTTGAACCTTAGAATACCAATACTGATTTAATGCATATTGCAATTATTACTTTGTATTTTTTCAATTTTATTTAATTTTATAGTTTATTGAGCACTTTGATCTGTAGACATTTTGAATTATATATTGTTATTTATGCCATTTCTCATCATATATATATACTTCTCATTTGTATTTTAAAGTGTAAGGAGAAAAAACAATCTAGATTAAAATGACATGTAATTTTTATAGTTGTCTTATTTTTAAAAATAATACATGATTATTTAATACCTTTGATTATATCAAAAATAATAAAAATACAAAATGGGAACTTAACAATAAAACTTTTGACTTTATACATAAATCCTGCTTGACTACTTCAGTGACAATGAACCAAAATGGCTTTCCTGTCATTGTTTTAAATGCAGTAAAAATCCAGACCACATTGTATATAGTAATTTGCATGCATTAATAATTTGTATTGTATTGTATGGAGTAATTTGAATGCAGTAATAACCCACCAAAGAATTTAAATGTAGTTATTGAAATGCAGTAAAATAAAATTAAATTAAAAAGGAGGGACCTTCTTTTTAATAAAATTAAAAATAAGAAATATGACTGATTTCCAGATGAGAGAAAAGGTGGAGAGACATAAAAGATAAGAAAGGAGCTTGAAATAGTGGCCCAGGCTCTTGTGGCCCCAGGGGCTCTATCTGTATTTCTAGAGGGGGTTTCAACTCTTACATGAGAGAAAAGGAAGTGAGTAGAGGCCACAGATGTGGAAGCAGAGTCAGGTAAACCCTCAAGACTCTTATCTGAGGCCCGTACATGGGAAGAAAAGCAGCATTTCGTACAGTTTGGTGTGTGGGAGAGGCTGCTTGACTCAGAGAAGGAACATTCTAGCCCTTTAATAAGGTCAACAAGCCAGTAGTTAAATTCAGAAAACATAGACAAAATCATACCAGGAAACTGAAAATTCACAAATAGAAATTTGTGCCTTTAGAAGGAGACTGTCTTCCCAGACCAAGCAATGGGAGGTATTTTTACCAGGTGAGGTGATATTGAAGTGAGGTTTTAGTTATCACAGCCTCATTAGTGTACAGTGAAGCAGACAAAACTCCATGTGTGCGAGAAAGGAGGAAGCAAAGGATAGCTCTACCTTTGCTCTAGTAAGATATGGGGCTAATATTTATCTATTACTTTAAAAGGCCACATTTTTACTAGAAGTAAATGGTCAGGAAATACTCGATGACATAGATATAACAATAAAATTTAAACAAATGAATAGGAGTCTTTTTATAGATGAGATGATGGGAATGAGAAGGTAGGCAGGGAGAGACGAAGAACAAGAAAGGAAGAAACATTTAGTCATAAAATGAATTAGGGAAAAATGAAATAAGATTGGACGTCAGTGAATTATTTGATATGTGTATCTCAAGAGGATACATTGTAAGTGATTAAAATGAATTCACATAAATGGATTTATGCGTTTAAACACATTATTTTTGTTAAAGAAAAGATGGGCATTGTTTGATTGGGTTGTTTGTTTTTTTTGATATTGAGCTGCATGAGCTGTTTTTATATTTTTGAGATTAATGCCTTGTCACTTACTTCATTTGCAAATATTTTCTCCCATTCGGAGGATTTTCTTTTTATCTTGTTTATGGTTTCCTTTGGTGTGCAAAAACTTTTAAGTTTAATTAGGTCCCATTTGTTTATTTTTGTTTTTATTTTCATTCCTCTAGGAGGTGGGTCAAAAAAGATCTTGCTGCAATTATATGTCAAAAAGTTCTGCCTGTGTTTTCCTCTAAGCGTTTTATAGTGTCTGGCCTTACATTTAGGTCTTTAATCCATTTTGAGCTTATTTTTATGTATGGTGTTAGGGAGTGTTCTAATTTCATTCTTTCACATGTAGCATGGGCAAAAGACCTAAAGAGACACTTCTCCAAAGAAGACATACATATGGCCAACAAACACATGAAAAGATGCTCAACATCACTAATTATTAGAGAAATGCAAATTAAAACTACAATGAGGTATCACCTCACACAGGTCAGAATGACCATTGTCAAAAAGTCTACATACAATAAATGCCGGAGAGGGTGTGAAGAAAACGGAACCCTCTTGCACTGTTGGTAGGAATGTAAACTGATACAGCCACTATGGAGAACAACATGGAGGTTACTTAAAAAACTAAAAATAGAACTACCATATGACCCAGCAATCCCACTCCTGGGCATATACCTGGAGAAAACCATAATTCGAAAAGATACATGCACCCCAATGTTCATTGCAGCACTATTTACAATAGCCAAGACATGGAAGCAACCTAAATGTCCATCAACAGAGGGATGGATAAAGGAGATGTGGTACATATATACAATAGAATATTACTCAGCCATGAATAGGAACAAAATTGTGCCATTGGCAGAGATGTAGATAGACCTAGAGACTGTCATACAGAGTGAAGTAAGTCAGAAAGAGAAAAACAAATATCATATAATATAACATATGGAATCTAGAAATATGATACAGATGAACTTACTTGCAAAGCAGAATAGAGACACAGACAGAGAGAAAAAATGTATGGACACCAAGGGGGAAGAGCAGGTGGGATGAATTGAGAGATTGGGTTTGACTTATATATACTACTATCTATAAAATAGTTAACTAATGAGAACCTACTGTATAGCACAGGGAACTCTACTCAGTGCCCTGTGTTAGCTTAAATGGGAAGAAAATCCGAAAAAGAGGGAATATATGTATATATATAGTGGATTCACTTCACTATACAGCAGAAACTAACACAACATTTTAAAGCAACTATACTCCAATAAAAATTAATTTAAAAAAAAGAAAAGATGGGCAGAATTGGCAATGAAAATTGGATATTGCAATATAGAGAAAAACACCATTTTTTAAACTTAAAGAGACATTTCTTAAGTCTATTCCTAACAAATGTGTTACCTGTAAATCCTTAACTGTAACTGAAATCTGCTGTGTATCATGCCATTCATTCTGTTCTCTTTATATACGTATGTGTGCATATAAAGAGAGGGAGAGAGGGTGCAATGGGGGGGAGGAAGAGAGACAGTGGGCTTATAACCACTCTGATCATGGCTCAAAGTATCTTTTTCAACAATACTCCTTTTCCTCACTCACAGGGTGAGGTTTTTTGCTCATATTGAGTTGTTCCGTCTCAGACACCAGCACAACTGTGTGGGGTGTTGGAAGGTCTCACTTCTCATGAATAGGGAGTTATGTTATACTGTTCCCCACTGTGCCTCACTGTGTCCTCAGTACTTTTCTTCAAGCTCCTTGCTTGCATCAGCCTCAGTTTCATCTTTCTGAGGTTTTGTACTGTTACCCCATTGTTTCTCCACACCCAGGCCAGATCAACTATTTACAAGGGCATCTTTGATGACAGTGGATTGAGTATGCTAGAAAGCAATCTAGAAGTTATCCTTACCATTCATTCATTCATTTTAAAAATAAGCATAATTTCTTTATAAGAAATTCAGGATTTTGATATATGTCCTTAAGGGAATAAATAAAAGCGAGATAAACTTGGTCTGACATTTTATCCCTATTTTGAATCCTATCAGTTTTACTCCATATTTTTGTTTTGTACTTGGCCTCTTCCTAAAATATTTTTTTTCAGAACTTTGTGTTTAATTTTTCTTTGAATTTTTGAATTTAATTTTATTTTTTTATACAGCAGGTCCTTATTAGTCATCCATTTTATACACACCAGTGTATACATGTCAACCCCAATCACCCAATTCATCACACCACCACCACCACCCGCCATCGCTTTCCCCCCTTGGCGTCCATACGTTTGTTCTCTACATCTGTGTCTCAGTTTCTGTCCTGCAAACTGGTTTTCTAAGTTCCACATATATGCGTTAATATACGATACTTGTTTTTTTCTTTATGACTTACTTCATTCTGTATGAATCTCTAGATCCTTCCACGTCTCTAGAAATGACCCAATTTCATTCCTTTTTACAGCTGAGTAAAATTCCATTGTATATATGTACCACATGTTCTTTACCCATTCATCTGTTGATGGGCATTTAGGTTGCTTCCATGACCTGGCTAATGTAAATAGTGCTGCAGTGAACATTGGGGTGCACGTGTCTTTTTGAATGATGGTTTTCTCTGGGTATATGCCCAGTAGTGGGATAGCTGGGTCATATGGTAGTTCTATTCTTAGTTTTTTAAGGAACCTCCATACTGTTCTCCATAGTGGCTGTATCAATTTACATTCCCACCAACAGTGCTAGATGGTTCCCTTTTCTCCACAGCCTCTCCAGTATTTGTTGTTTGTAGATTTTCTGATGATGCCCATTCTAACTGGTGTGAGGTGATACCTCATTGTAGTTTTAATTTGCATTTCTCTAATAATTAGTGATGTTGAGCAGTTTTCATGTGCTTCTTGGCCATAAGTATGTCTTCTTTGGAGAAATGTCTATTTAGGTTTTCTGCCCATTTTTGGATTGGGTTGTTTGTTTTTTAATATTGAGCTGCATGAGCTGTTTATATATTTTGGAGATTAATCCTTTGCCTGTTGATTTGTTTGTAAATATTTTCTCCCATCCTGGGGGTTGTCTTTTTGTCTTGTTTATGGTTTGCTTTGCTGTGCAAAAGCTTTTAAGTTTCATTAGGTCCCATTTGTATATTTTTGTTTTTACATTACTCTAGGAGGTGGGTCTAAAGAGATCTTGCTGTGATTTGTGGCAAAGAGTGTTCTTCCTATGGTCTTATATTTAATTCTTTAATCCATCTTTAGTTTATTTTTGTGTATGGTGTTAGGGAGTGTTCTAATTTCATTCTTTCACATGTAGCTGTCCAGTTTTCCCAGCACCACTTATTGAAGACGCTGTCTTTTCTCCATTGTATATCCTTGCCTCCTTTGTCATAGATTAGTTGACCATAGGTGCGTGGGTTTATCTCTGGGCTTTCTATCTTTTTCCATTGATCTATATTTCTGTTTTTGTTCCAGTACCATATTGTCTTGATTACGGTAGCTTTGTAGAAGAGTCTGAAGTCAGGGAGTCTGATTCCTCCAGCTCTGCTTTTTTCCCTCAAGACTACTTTGGCTATTCGTGGTCTTTTGTGTCTCCATACAAATTTTAAGATTTTTTTTGTTCCAGTTCTGTAAAAAATACCATTGGTAATTTGATAGGGATTGCATTGAATCTCTAGATTGCTCTGGGTAGTATAGTCATTTTCACAATATTGATTCTTCCAGTCCAAGAACATGGTATATCCCTCCATGTGTTGGTATCATCTATAATTTCTTTCATCAGTGTCTTATAGGTTTTTGCATACAGGTCTTTTGTCTCTTTAGATAGGTTTATTCCTAGGTATTTTATTCTTTTTGTTGCAATGGTAAATGGGAGTGTTTCCATAATTTCTCTTTCAGATTTTTCAGGATTAGTATATAGGAATGCAAGATATTTCTGTGCATTAATTTTGTATTCTGCAACTTTACCAAATTCATTCATTAGCTATAGTAGTTTTCTGGTGGCATCTTTAGGATTCTCTATGTATAGTATCATGTCATCTATAAACAGTGACAGTTTTACTTCTTCTTTTCCAATTTGTATTACTTTTATTACCTTTTCTTCTCTGATTGCTGTGGCTAGGACTTCCAAAACTATGTTGAATAATAGAGTGGACATCCTTGTATTGTTCCTGATCTTAGAGGAAATGCTTTCAGTTTTTCACCATTGAGAATGATGTTTGCTGTGGGTTTGTCATATATGACCTTTATTATGTTGAGGTAGGCTCCCTCTATGTGCACTTTCTGGACAGTTTTTATCATAAGTGTGTTGAATTTTGTCAAAAGCTTGTTCTGCATCTATTGAGATGATCATATGGTTTTTACTCTTTAGTTTGTGAATATGGTGTATCACATTGACTGATTTGCGTATATTGAAGAATCCTTGCATCTCTGGGATAAATCCCACTCGATCATGGTGTATTATCCTTTTCATGTGTTGTTGGATTCTGTTTGCTAGTATTTTGTTGAGGATTTTTGCATCTATATTCATCAGTGATATTGGTCTGTAATTTTCTTTTTTTGTAGTATCTTTCTCTGGTTTTGGTATCAGGGTGATGCTGACCTCATAGAATGAGTTTGAGAGTGTTCCTTCCTCTGCAACTTTTTCGAAGAGTTTGAGAAGGATGGGTGTTAGCTGTTCTCTAAATGTTTGATAGAATACACCTGTGAAGCCATCTGGTCATAGACTTTTGTTTTTTGGAAGATTTTTAATCACAGTTTCAATTTCATTACTTGTGATTGGTCTGTTCATATTTTCTATTTCTTCCTGGTTCAATCTTGGAAGGTTATACCTTTCTAAGAATTTGTCCATTTCTTCCAGGTTGTCCATTTTATTGGCATAGAGTTGCTTGTAGCAGTCTCTTAGGATGCTTTGTATTTCTGTGGTGTCTGTTGTAACTTCTACTTTTTAATTTTATTGATTTGAGTCTTCTCCCTTTTTTTCGTGATGAATCTGGCTAATGGTTTATCAATTTTGTTTATCTTGTCAAAGAACCAACTCTTAGTTTTATTGATCTTTGCTATTGTTTTCTTTGTTTCTATTTCATTTATTTCTGCTCTGATCTTGATGATTTCTCTCCTGCTAACTTTGGGTTTTGTTTGTTCTTCTTTCCCTATTTCATTTAGGTGTAAGTTTAGATTGTTTATTTGAGATTTTTCTTGTTTCCTGAGGTAGGCTTGTATAGCTGTAAACGTCCCTCTTAGAACTGCTTTTGCTGCATCCCATAAGTTTTGAATCATCATGTTTTCATTGTCCTTTGTCTTTAGGTATCTTTTGGTTTCCTCTTTGATTTCTTCAGTGATCTCTTGGTTATTTAGTAATGTATTGTTTACTCTCCATGTGTTTGTGTATTTTACATTTTTCTTCCTGTAATTGATTTCTAATCTCATAGCATTGTAGTCAGAAAAGATGCTTGTTTGATTTCAATTTTCTTAAATTTACTGAGGCTTGATTTGTGACCCACGTTGTGCTATCCTGGAGAATGTTCCATGCACACTTAAGAAGAAAGTGTAATCTGCTGTTTTTGGATGGAATGTCCTATAAATATCAATTAAATCTATCTGGTCTATTGTGTTATTTAAAGCTCGTGTTTCTTTATTAATTTTCTGTTTGGATGATCTGTCCATTGGTGTAAGTGAGGTGTTAAAGTCCTCCACTATTATTGTGTTACTGTTGATTTCCTCTTTTATAGCTGTTAGCAGGTGCCTTATGTATTGAGGTGCTCCTATGTTGGGTACATATATATTTATCACTGTTATATCTTCTTCTTGGATTGATCCCTTGATCATTATGTAGTGTCCTTCCTTGTCTCTTGTAACATTCTTTAATGTCTATTTTATCTGATATGAGTATTGCTACTCCATCTTCCTTTTGATTTCCATTTGCATGGAATATCTTTTTCCATCCCCTCACTTTCAGTCTGTGTGTGTCCCTAGGTCTGAAGTGGGTCTCTTGTAGAAAACATATATATGGATGTTGTTTCTGTATATTTTCAGCAAGCCTGTGTGTTTTGGTTGCAGCATTTAATCCATTCACGTTTAAGGTAATTATCGATATGTATGTTCCTATTACCATTTTCTTAATTGTGTCGGGTTTGTTTTTGTAGGTCCTTTTCTTCTCTTGTGTTTCCCACTTAGAGAAGATCCTTTAGCATTTGTTGTAGAGCTGGTTTGTTGGTGCTGAATTCTCTTAGCTTTTGCTTGTCTGTAAAGCTTTTGATTTCTCCATCCAATTTGAATGATTTCCTTGCCGGATAGAGTAATCTTGGTTGTAAGTTCTTCCCTTTCATCACTGTAAGTATATCATGCCACTCTTTTCTGGATTGTAGTTTCTGCTGAGAAATCAGCTGTTAACCTTATGGGAGTTCCCCTGTATGTGATTTGTCGTTTTTCCCTTGCTGCTTTCAATAATTTTTCTTTGTGTTTAATTTTGCCAGTTTGATTACTATGTGTCTCGGCATATTTCTCCTTGAGTTTATCCTGTATGGGACTCTCTGCGCTTCCTGGACTTGGGTGGCTATTTCCTTTCCCATGTTAGGGAAGTTTTCAACTATAATCTCTTCAAATATTTTCTCAGGTCCTTTCTCTCTCTCTTTTCTTTCTGGGACTCCGATAATGCGAATGTTGTTGTGTTTAATGTTGTCCCAGAGGTCTCTTAGGCTGTCTTCATTTCTTTTCATTCTTTATTCTGTTCCTCAGCAGTGAATTCCACCATTCTATCTTCCAGGTCACTTATCTGTTCTTCTGCCTCAGTTATTCTGCTATTGATTCATTCTAGTGTATTTTTCATTTCAGTTATTGTATTGTTCATCTGTTTGTTTGTTCTTTAATTCTTCTAGGTCTTTGTTAAACATTTCTTGCATCTTCTCGATCGTTGCCTCCATTCTTTTTCTCACATCCTGGATCATCTTCACTGTCATTTGAATTCTTTTTCTGGAAGGTTGCCTATCTCCACTTCATTTAGTTTTTTTTTCTGGGGTTTTATCTGTTCCTTCATCTGGTACATAGCCCTCTGCCTTTTCATCTTGTCTGTCTTTCTGTGAATGTGGTTTTTGTTCCACAGGCTTCAGCATTTTAGTTCTTCTTGCTTTTGCTGTCTGCCCTCTAGTGGATGAGGCTATCTAAGAGGCTTGTGCCAGCCTCCCTTCCTGATGGGAGGGACTGGTGGTGGGTAGAGCTGGCTGTTGCTCTGGTGGGCAGAGCTCAGTAAAACTTTAATCAGCTAGACTGCTGGTGGTTGGGGCTGGTTTCCCTCCCTGTTGGTTGTTTGGCCTGAGGTGACCCAACACTGGAGCCTACCTGGGCTCTTTGGTGGGGCTAATGGTGGTCTCTAGGAAGGCTCATGCCAGGGAGTACTTCCCATAACTTCTGCTGCCAGTGTCCTTGTCCTCCAGGTGAGACAGAGCCAACCCCTGCCTCTGCAGGAGACCCTCCAACACTAGCAGGTAGGTCTGGTTTAGTTTCCTATGGGGTCACTGCTCCTTCCCCTGGGTCCCGATGCACACACTACTTTGTGTGTGCCCTCCAAGAGTGGAGTCTCTGTTTCCCCCAGTTCTGTTGAAGTTCTATAATCAGATCCCAGTAGCCTTCAAAGTCTGACTCTCTAGGAATTCCTCCTCCCGTTGCCAGACCCACAGGTCGGGAAGCCTGATGTGGGGCTCAGAACCTTCACTCCAGTGGGTGGACTTCTGTGGTATGAGTGTTCTCTAGTTTGTGAGTCACCCACCCAGCAGTTATGGGATTTGATTTTATTGTGATTGCGCCCTTCCTACCATCTCATTGTGGCTTCTTCTTTGTCTTTGGATGTGGGGTATCTTTTTTGGTGAGTTCCAGTGTCTTCCTGTCGATGATTCTTCAGCAGTTAGTTGTGATTCCAGTGTTCTTACAAGAGAAAGTGAGAGCACATCCTTCTACTCCTCTATCTTGAACCAATCCCCCCTAAAACATTTTTAAGTGGTTGTAATAGAATCAAAATAGGAAATAGTCTCCGTAGAGCAGTTGGATGCTAGACTTCTGCATTAACCTTGCTTCATCTTTGGTCCCACACTCTTGCTACTCTAGTTGGTCTTCATATTTGGCAGACCTGCCCATTATATGTGCAATATGTATGTGAATGAGGAAAATGAGTGTCTCTCTTGAGCAAATGATATTTCACTCACCTTTCTTCTCCTTTACAAGATAAAGTTATTCAGATTCTAAGCATTCTGTATTCATCCTTTAGTTGTATTAAATTATTAGCTGTGTGATGTTGAACTAGTGATTTAATCCCTTATTTTGTCAAATGTGTCAAATTTATAATTTCTCAAATATTAATAAGTGATGATAGTAATAACACTTAATCAATAAGATGAAGATTAGAATTGTGATTTACTTTAGTAATTTAACTTAAAATTCTGACACATGGTAAGTGCTCCAGAAACAGTACTTACTATTGTTTTCACTGTATCCTTTTTCCTCTGCCTATGGTATCCATATGTCTTCCTGTCTTTTACACTTAATTTTTTAGCCATTCTTGTTTTACACCAACATCCTAGCTTTCTACTCTCTCAGTAAGCAAGCACCTTGAAATAATACTGTACATTCTGTCTTTTAACTCTGGATATTCCTCATAAACAATTTCAAGATGGTTTTAACACATATAACTCTCTTGAAAATTCACCTATGACCTAGTAAGTTCTAAATCAAATTTTACAAAATCTTTGAAGCTTTTGATAAGGCATTTTTATCTAACAGTGTCACCTCTGACTTAACCCTCAAGCCGATAAAAGTACCTGATAAGAGGGTAAGCCTGGAGGCCAAGTTCCTCCTCAAAAACGGGAGATGGTTGAGGTCCTCAGCTTATGAAGTGAGATTTCATATGAGATTTCACATGAAACACTGTAACATGTACTGCCTGTCTGAGGATGTGTTTACATAAAGATGACAGTCTCCCACCTACCCCCGAAAAACCAAAACACAATACAAAACAGAAAAGCAATGCTGGACAGAGCAAAGAAAACTACATGGGCCGATCTCTTGGGTTGATGACTGACTGTGTGCTGTTCTTTGTATTACCACAGGGCAGGTGTCCGGAAATTAAATAATTTCTTCAATATTGCCAAGCACCTAAACTGCACAAAGGCAACTTCAGAATCTACTGAACATGGAGAAGTGTGGAAAGAAACAAAGATGGTTAAAGAGGAAATCAAGATAAGCTTATGAAGCAGAAAAAATAAAGAAAAAGGTAAATTTAAAAACTAAATATAAAAAATCACATAAATCTGTCTTGAGAAGGATTTATTCCAGGTGAAAAGAATTGAATAATTTACAAAATGAGTGCAAAATAACTGCATGGAGAATATTTGAGAAAGTAAAGCGGGAAGCAGTGCCCTGTTCCAAAATTGTTTTTTAAAAAAATAATTTAAGTTTTCCTTCCTGACTGCCTGCCCTACTAATTTCAAGCCCCAACATCAGATAAGATGACAACAGCCTTAAAAAAACAGCTTTTCTCTTCCTTCTGGTGGTTCTACTTCTCTGATTGAACATGAACTGATAGTGAATTTGCTATCAAAAATGTTTCCAGAAACAACCTTGATGGAAAAATTCTTTGAATTGATTCTTAGTTATCTGGAGTTGTTTTTCTAATCTGATTAGATTTAAAGGTGTTATTGACCCTGTTTCTACTACTTAGGGGGCATTCAGTGGCAATATATTTATGCAGATAATCACATAGTAATCAACTGGCAAAATGTTCATTCCGTATTCCTGCAATGTTGGACTCTGGTGATGTAGAGTTATTAACCCCAAGTCAGGGATACTTCCACAGCCGTGGCCCCATTCACATAGAAGTTGAGACTACCACATAAACACTCTGAGTTCCCCATGTCAGTAAATTAATTGGCAAAGAAGGGGATTATTGTACTGGTGATTGATTTTGATAACTGAGGTAGAATTGGGGTTGCTACTATGCAGGAGGGGTAATGAGGAGTATGTGTGGAACATTGGAAATCTTCTAGGGCTGTTACTTAATGCTCCCATGTCCTGTGATTGAAGTCAAGGGAAAGCTACAAAGACCCAACGAGACAGTGTGACTCATGCTCTAGGGATTAAGGCTTGGGTCATCCCAGCTGGCAAAAACCCACAGCCGGCTGAGGTGCTTGGGCCAGAGACATACAGAATGGGTAGTGGGAGAAGGTAGTTATAAATACCAGCTGTAACTATGAGAACAGTTGCAGACACAAAAACTACAATAGTTACCAGTAGTTTTTTCTTATTTTGATATGAATAGGTTTGCTTCTGCGTATAGGTGTTATGACTTTGTTAAATTAACATTTGTTAAGTAAAATCCCCAGGTGTCGGATGGTAAACCAAGGTTCAACAAAGATCACAAGAGAAATTGAAATAGAGATGTTTATTGCTCACAGGTCCTGGGGGAAGTACACAACACGCCTTGAGAGGCCACAAGGGTAGGTGAAGGCGGGGTGCAGGCAGAGTGGGAGACAGGACCCAGAACAAACACCTTTATCAGGGTCTGCAGGTGGAGTGTTTTGGGGTTAGGTCAGATTGCTCAATTCAAACCAAAACGAGTAGGGCTTCAGAAAATTTCGCAGGACACACCAGGAGAAGACCCTGGAAGACAGAGGAGACTATTTATCACAAAGGCTTTTGGTAAAGTCATTTCAGGAACTTGCATTTGCTTGTGACTCTACGGGCTGTTTTCTAGGGCATGCTTGAGCACGAGGGGCTAGTGTCAGTGCAAAGCTCCCACAGTTTGCTTGGTCAATTCTCAGCAGTATGTATATATGAGAATTTCCCTCTTATCATACCCTACCAACAACAATAAAGTATGTTAATAGTAGTTAACCTTATATCTCAGTATTTACTGAGACTCGGGTAGAAAAATAACGAACACCAACGAAAGGTGGAAAAGAGCTTTAGTATATCCTTTGGGGGAAAGAGTAAGTTTGTTTGCAGTTACATGTAGGACAGCTGCATCAGGTCTGATGGAACATGACTACATTACTGTCTTATTCAGAGGCTACACGTGGTTTTAGGAGTCCTGTTTGGATGCTGGCGTTATGAGTTGTACTGTGGTGGCTTTATTATACATCCACATGGCTCTGCTGAATTATGTTTCCTCAAATTTCCTTCCCGATGTATTCTGGTTAAGATAGGCCATGAGAGATGATTTGTGTGCCATTTGGAAGGTGAAAGCGAAGCAGCACCCATGCTGCTTTCACAATCAGAAGGCTGGTGAGGAAGCTCCACATGCTTTTTCAGCTCAGCCACATTGATACTTATCTGCTGGCTCACCTCGTTGGCAGAAAGCAGCAGCTTAACAGAAACTGTTCCACCTTCCCCAACTCTTGAGACACATATTTAGGCTCGTGATGAAGTTTGCCAACTTTCCTGCAGGACCCAAACATCATCAAATTTGGAGATGGTGAGAGACAAACATAGTTTCCAGTTTACTTGCAGCTTGCAGTTTGTTGCAATTTGTCCTTGTCCTCCCCCACTTTATGTCCATGTTCCTTATCTGACGGCCTGCCCGTCATACTTGAAGGTGCAGCATCAAATGAAAAGACAAAAGGTGCACAGAGTCTTTTCACTCATCTCTCACGCTCACACGTAGTCAAATTTCTGCAACATTGCATATAAATGTTCTGCTTCACTAATAGAATTCTGACTGATACACAGGCTTACCAGATACTAAAACTTACTCTAAAATCTCTATATTTTAAATAATAATTTGCTGGAAGATGATCAGACATTGAAACGTAATAGAAAGTTTATATATGGAATCATTTCATATGGAAATATAACATGGGCTAAAAGCAGCATCTCAAATTAGTGGAGAAATGATGAACCAAAAATATATGACTGGATAGCTATTTGGGAAAGAAGATAAAATTGGATCCTTATGTCATCCTGTATACAGGGCTAAATCCCCAATGGATCCAGATCTAAATTTTAAAAAGTGAATTACATAAATACTAAAAAGGAAAACACGTGTGCACTATCCAGGTGACTTCTATCATATCCCAGGAACAGGAAAAATCTTCCTAACTCTACACTAAAAAATCCAGAATCTAGGAAAGTCTGTATACATAAATTCAACTGATTATTATCAGCCACTTATTATCTGTGTGAATGTGGGAAATTACAGTCCACCATGTATAAAATGATTCATATAATTATGACTAATCCATAGCGTGTTATAAATATGAAGTACATTATCTCAGGTCAAGTGTATATGGTCATATATCATGGCCAGAGAAAGAATGGAAAAATATGTTGCTGTTGTTATGATTGTCGTTATTATTGGTAGTAGTAATAACAGCAGCATTAGCATTAGTAGGAATACAGGTATCAGTATTCTATTACATCAGTGTAGGTTTAAGACAGTCTGAGTCTAAGGAGAAATAAGGACCAAAACTTGAATATGTGCATGATAAAAATATGGCTTAAAAACATGATTGTGAAATATATAAACATTTCTGCATTGAAATATGACTGCCATCTGATAAGTTTGGATGGCTTGTCAAATAAAATTCAAAAGATTTAAAAGAAACTGTGAAAACATTTTGAAAGACATGTTGAATAGTTTTTATGAAAAGTAGTTACTAAAGTAGTAATTAAAAGTCACTCTTTTTTTTTTTTTTTTTTGCGGTACACGGGCCTCTCACTGTTGTGGCCTCTCCTGTCGCGGAGCACAGGCTCTGGACGCGCAGGCCCAGCGGCCATGGCTCACGGGAGGCCATGGCTCAGCCGCTCCGCGACATGTGGGATCTTCCCGGACCGGGGCACAAACCCGTGTCCCCTGCATCGGCAGGCAGACCCCCAACCACTGCGCCACCAGGGAAGCCCTAAAAGTCACTCTTAATGGAAGATCCAAAATTTTCAAAACATTATTAAAATTCTCTAGTAATAGCTGAGACACTAATAAAAACACAAAGATACAAAAATCACTTTTGTATTTAATTCTCTTAACTGTTTAAAAGAAACCAAGCATTATTTTTCTCTTCTAATTTCAAAAGTTTCATACACCCATAACAAAACAAGTTAATGCGCTTTGCTGCTTTTCTTTCTAGCTTAACAATATGCTTACAAATTTGAAATCATTGTACTTTCCTCAACAATCTTTAATGAAGATATATTGCTGCTAATCTCACATGAAGCTGTCTTCCGTATCATAAAATTGCATTGAAGTCTAATACATGAAGCTCTGTGATTAAAGATGCAGTTTGTTTCTCCTCAACATCCTATTATTACAGGAAAAAATAAGCACACTTTAATTAATAAAATAATTTACAAATTAGGTAAAATTTAATTAAGAGCAGTAAGAAATATGGGAAAATGGCACTTTGAATTAAGATCAAAGTCTGGGTAAACAAATACAGTATTCTGATGCATTGAAATAAAGCACAGGATACAGGATTAGTGAAATGTTTAGTGAAATGTTTTACTTGATTTTTTTTTTCACATTTTTAAAAAAAGGAAGGCATATAATTTACTGGGGCATGCACTATCTTTTCTTGCTTATTCTTTGGGGATACAACTTCTATGAAATATCAGACATTTCTCTTGGGAGTAGTGTATTTAAACCATTATAAACACGAATATCTTACTTGAATTAACGAATCAGTCTGTCTCTTTTCCCTCAAGATATTATAGGCACTGTGGAGGAGGATAAATCCCTTAGATCTGGAGTCATAGAACATAGTTCACGTGGCAGCAAGAGTGTCTTTATTATTTTTCCATCTTTTGGAATATGACTGAGGTTGAATCTGTTCATTTGAAAAAGTGACATAATATCATTATATAATTCATATATTTGGACTATGATTAAATCAGAGATATATGTCAAAATCACAGTGTAGATCATAAAGTAACAGCCAAATATTCTCTATTACTAATATGTTGCTACCTCAAAATTGTGTTTATTAGATCTTTAACTTCCTGGATCCTAGACAGCCCTACACAGAGTTTTTAATTTTGATTTCAATTCTCCATGAGTATACGGTTGAGATTTTTTTTCATGTCCATTATAACCAATTTTAAACACTTAGACATTATCTAAGCTAAAATACATATTTCTATGACCAACTTACTGAAAATGTGTGACATTTTATTTTTATTTTTTAATATTTTTGAGCTGAATCTTAAAAATTTGATTCTGCTTCAGGTGTATCTTACATTCATATTTATTCATAACCAGAGCGGAAATCCATCTAGGTGAGGGTCTAAAAATGTTCTCTGTGCTTTATTCAAGGATGCCAGGTTTATTATCTGTTCATCTTATTTTCACGTTCTTTTTTGAAATCATCTGGTTAGCAGACCTCAAGCCATTCTCTTCCAATTTTTCAAATATTACTTTCGGAAGAAAAATATCAGCATTCACATTTACACTAGCATTAACTCAACATTGCATCTCTACCACTACATGAGAAATGTACTGTTGTATCTCCATTTTTCATACAAAAGAACACGGAGAAGGTACACACAAATTGTCCAGTATTGTCCCACTAGTAAGTGGTAGAGTGGCCTTGCAAACACAAGCAGTCAGATTGAAGTGATTAAGTCCATATCGCTATACCTCTCCAATCTATAAGGCAGATGAAGTGGAGTTGAGAAAAATATTCTAAACATAATTTTTCTCAGTACACAGACACACACACACACACACACACACACACACACACACACACATCTTAAAATAAGAAGACAATGAACCTTCTGGTTGGGCAAGTTGTCAACTTGCCATAAAATATGAGGCCAATATGGCTCTCTATTTGACATGCCTAAATCAGGATTTTGTTTGAATCCCACTTAAATAGGTTTATAAATAGGTTTGATCACAGAGGGAGACACTTCAGTGCAAGCCAAAGGTCAGCAAGGAAGGGAAGGCATAGATTCTCCTGATCTGCCCATCATACCACAGAAAAGCAGAGAAGTAGGTTGACTTTATGGCAGCCCCCAAGAAGCCTTCCTGTTTGTGTTCAGACCAGTGTAACCCCCTCTACTTGAACTTGGGTGGGAGTCTGTGATTACAATGAAATGTTACTCCAGTGATGAGGTTATGTTACATGAGAAAGGGCGAGGTTTTCAGATGTAATTAGGAGCCCAAATCAGTTGATTCTGAGTTAACCAAAAGGGAGTTTCCAGTAGAACTGACTTAGTTAGGTGAAAGCCCTCTAAAGAGGGCATGGGCTCTTCCTGAGGTGAAATGCACTTTATTCTTGGCCTTGAAAAATCAAACAGCATATTGTGAACTGCCTATGGAGAGGTCTGGTCTCTAGGAGTTGAAGCACAAGGGAATTAATTCTGGCAACAAACAGAGAGTTTGGAAGTAGATCTTTGCCTGATCAAACCTCCAAATGAGACGGCAGCCCTCCTGACACCTGGATATCAGACTCGTGAGACACTGAGCAGAGAACACAGCTAAGGAGTGCCCAGTCTTTTGACCAGTGGAAATTGTGAGATAATAAATGTGTGTTGTTTTAAGCCATCAAATTTGTGAATCTGTGCAGCATAGAAAACTAATGGGAGAGTGGTATGTTCAGGTCTTTGCTGGGCCAGTGTAGATCTGAATTCCTGTGCTGGGACCCTTTTCTCTCTTATGGCTCCTACTTTTAATAGGATAAGACTAGTCTGTGAGGAATGTAAAGGCTGCTTGACACAAGGTTATCTGTAATTGGTGTGCCAGCTACTTCTGGTACTGATCTGGGAAAGCCAGCTTCCCTGTGCCTAGGAACTTTGGTAACCTTGAGAACCCTGAGACATGCAGTTTTCTCTGATGCAGGAAGCATTTCCTTATTCTGGTGGGTAATTGAGATTAGGTGCAGTCCTCCCTCTGGGAGCTGGAGAAAGCAAGAGCCAGATACATCATTGTTCAGGAAAACCTGTATGACCGCCTGAATGGTTTTCAGATAATTCTACTTCCTTCATCTCTTTCCCCCACTATCTATCCCAGTCAACTGGGACCCACCCTGTGTGCCCTTTACAAAATAAGACAGTTATTTCTCTTACTCAGTGCTGGTCAAGTCCTATTCTTCCTTTGCTCCTGAGATCTCTGTAAGCATTGAGAGGTAGTAATTCTCCCAAAGCAAGGAAGCAAGGATGGAGGTGGACTGGCGTAGGTAATGGCCTACATGGAGAGGATGTGTCATTACTATGACTCTACATGATAGAAGACTGGTTATCACTTAATCTCACTCCTACCACAATAAATAGAATATTTTGCCTTCCCATATCATTGTTTGCACACTGGTACAGAGATGTCATTAACTTTTGTTTTCATTGTGCTACCACCTGCTTATGGTGACTATTTCAGTTGTCACCTCTCAGATAGAAGAATATTTACATTTAAGTAAAATAGAGTCTGTGCTCAGTAACAGAACAGGAACCAAGAAAGTTATAAATTTAATTACGTTGACCCTTGAAGAAGGAAGAGGTCAGGGACAATGAAAACTGCACATTTGAAAATTCACCTACAGTCTTTCCTCAGTATCCACAGAGGACTGGTTCTAGGACCTGCCTCAGATACCAAAATCTGGGGATGATCGAGTCCTATGGTCAGCCCTCTGTATCCGTGGTTCAACATCTTTGGATTCAGCAGTGGATCATGTTGTAGAGTGTGTAACTGAAAAAAACCTGTGTACAAGTGGACTCATGAAGTTCAAATCCATGTTGTTCAAGGGTCAACCATATGTTGATTTTGAACTGAATAGCTAGGTGGAAGGGAAAGTAGTTAATACATTTTATTACTTATTTTCAAATTTTAAAATATGTCTGTTGTGTTGTTATCCCATATGATATTTCTATTTTTTTATATTTAATTTGTACATTTTTTATGAGTGGCAAGAATTGTTAAAATTTAAAAAATGATATATTTGATGCAACTGTGAATATTTGTAAAGAATCCTTAAAATATTCTTATTTCACTATTTTTTTGAAATGCATATTTCATTCCCCACACAATTTTATTTATTTTCTATACTGTAATAAGCAGAAGCTTTATGAATTAAGATTTATATGTAATTATCTAAAGTAAGAAACAGAAGCCATTGCTGATTTGTGTCTCCAGATGTTTTATGTCAGATGAAAAACATTATATAATGCCTTGCTAAAATATAGTACACATCCAATGTGATTATAATCATTTCTGGAAAATATTTTCTCCAGTGTTAAAATTATAAACAAATCAGAAAACTAAAACATCTGTGAGTCATCATTTCAATTCATAAAACTTCAAGTAAAAATAGTAAGTTATCTCTTGCATTTATATAAATTAAAAACAAATATAAGTTAATTACACACAAATATAATCTACACATGCTCTTTTAACCTAAATTATCTTATATTTTTGTCTATAATTCAAAAATTCTTTATTTTAGATTTATAGGTTTTCATTTTTCCTAATCCCTTCCAAATACATCTTAGATCCCTTTTAATATTTTTATCATATCTAACATGTGGCTGCAAGATGATTTCCTTTTGTTGGTTTATTTTAGGACATAAACAATGTGTGTTATATTGTCTCCTCTAAGTTAAAGATCTATAGATTTTTAAGGTACAATTTATGCAATTAAATATAATTTATGCAATTATAAATTTAGGAAAATACAGAAAATGATGGTCAAATTGGTGAAAATGTTTGGTTATTTCCCTAAGTCATGTTAACATGAATGGTTGATTACCTAATATGTGCAGAACTGGCAGTTTTTGAGGGTAGTCTTTCAGACTTGTTCTGAATCCAGGAGGGATTCTTGTCTTTCTCACTGGTTTTTGCTATTAAATTAGCTGGCCACGTTTAGCTTCTTGCTCATGTGGAACCACCAGCTCTTAATTGCTTGCCACCAAATCCCCACTGTTTTTGAGAGCACCCTTAGGCTGGAACTTCCCTGCGTTCTGTCCAAAAAAAGTGGGGTCACTTGGGGAGAGCTTCAGACCTCTCTGTTTTATGGCCTGCCTCTCCCCATGGGAAAAATGTCTGAGTCACTATTCCAGAGCTGGGTGCAGGGACAGAGGACCACATCTCTCAGAGTGATGCCCCCGTTCTGTGAGGAAGGAGCCGGTCAGGACTGGTAGTCTACGTTCAAGGCTTCCTTCTCAGAGTGTGGAACCTCCCACCCCACAAGCGAGTTGAAGTGAGGGTGATTGGGGTCCCAGTCTCTTGGCCTGCTATGTCTGGTGTAGAAGTTCCATCCTATGAGTGGGGACTGGATGGAAAAGGGAGTCCCTGAACCCTGGGCTGCTCTCGCCCGTAATTTAGTCTCCGAAATATGGAGATGTGGAGGTGAGACCTGCAGGTACCCTGCCTCCCCTGGGGAGGCACTGCTGCCCTTGACTGGAATCTGTAGGAAGAGATTCTTGGTCACCCACTCAGAATGTAGCTTCTGTCTAATTCATTGGGGCAGAGGGGTCATGGCTCAAATACCACAGACTCACAGTTTTACAAGATTTAGTAAATTTTCTTCAATACAGGCTTCACATTTATTGTATGCCCTTAGGTCAATTTACAGAGACTTTAAATGGCTGGTTGGTTATTGTTCATTTATTTATATATTTTTCTAATTTTTACTAGTGAACGTTTGTTTCAGTTGGGTGAGGGTCCACAGAATTCCCCAAGCCATGATTCCAGAAGTCATGCGTCCCAGGTATTTCTTTGAATGCATGTTTTAAGTTAGCTTCAGAACTGAGATAAAATAAAGAAGACTGGAAACACACTTCAGGCAGTGTAAAGAGCATAAGCAAAGTTTCAAATGAGATTGTAAATATAGGGCATATTTAAGGAACAGCAGATAGTCCAGTTTTGTATAGGAAAGTATTGAAAGAAGAGACTGGGAAGACTTAGGATCAGTTTCTGCTGAGGATTATAGAAGGATGAATATATTTCATTTTGTAGACAGTGTAGTATTGTTGGTGACTTTTAACATATAGATTAACATTTTATCAGGCAAGATAATGACAGCTGCCATAAAAGGTAGAAGGAACTAATGCTTTATCATAATTGAATATTAACATCATTGTATATATGATTCTGAATTTTATGTATGTATATATGAACTTTATGTGTACATGATTCTGAATTTTATGAACACACAAAGGCTACAAGAGATCCCCTTCTTGAAAGCAAGTTAAGAACTTTGGTATTATTTAAAGCTTGGAAAGAAGAGGGTTATGAACTTAAAACTCAAAGAGATCTCATCTTCGTGATGAGAACTGAATTCCTTAGTGAACAGTAGTCTTTTTTTTCACATTCACAGGTCTTATTCAACATGTAGGGATGTAGCATAAGCATGGGTGGTGGGAGATCTCAGGTAGAAGTACCACTCTGGGTGTCAGCTTAATCCAAGAGTAGAAAAGCCCATTTCCCCATTCAACAGTCTATCAACTCAGTGTCTTCCAGTTCTCATTAGGGAAGCCTCTGTTAGATTCAAGTCCAAATGGGACTATAAGAGTAGATTTCTACCTTAGGCCATAGCCCCAAAGACTGTGAACTTATATAAATGAAGAACTGCAAAGGGCACATGGCCAGTCTTCAGAAAATCATAACGGAATTCCCATGAATATTTTTTTTTCCATAGAAAAACATCATTAACAACTAGATACACCTAAATATATGTAACACATCATTAAGTTTTAACACTATGGCTGAAAGTGATGTAAATGTTGTCAAAAATAATTATTTAATCTGTTCACACCCTTTTGACATGACCCTCTTGTGTGAGGAGTGATGACATTCCCACTGAAAAAATTTAACGACTTCATACCAGAGCACAAGAAAAAAGAACAAGAAAGATGCCAGACTGTTTGCTGTGCTGTCACTGTTTTCTTTCCCTAACGCTGTTGCTAACAGCCAAAATTGAAAATATGCTGAGTTTCCTCAACACCTGATGTTCCTAGATACTTCATGTCAGAGGCACAGATCCTGAGATAGGTTAGCCGATCATAGCAAGGGAAACAGAAGGGCATTGAAACATCTGAGGCCAAGACCACATGCTTATTGCCAGGAAAATTGAGGAAAGAGTGCTCAAGATTGCTCTTCCCTCCTCTGTTACGGATTGCGGTCTAAGAATCTCTTCCAATGACTGCTACGTCATGTCGGAGGAACACACTTTCAAGGCATGAGAACGTTTAGATTTCGAATATGCTAAAGAAATGCTGAGGGTTTATTTTATTGTAAATTGACGACCAAAAAAACAAAAAGTAGCCATAGGGAGATCTTTTTGGAACATGAGTGATTCTAGATATACGAAGACAAGGTCTAGATATATGATCTTTTCATTGATGTTTGCTTGGACTGTGAAGAATATTAATTCATATGATATTTTTTGCTTAAATTATAATTTTTAGAAAATTTTTGTGGGACATGGTTTCTTGGATTTTGATTAAAATATAAAAATCAAATAAGCTTAGTAAGGGTAGTGGGGTCTCATTATGTATTTGTTCGCTGGGGAGATGGATGACCTTTGTAGGGAGAGCAATAGAAATACTCATTCATAACATACTTTATCAGGTCTTTACCAACACAAGGTGGCACCAGGTATAAACATACCTTCAAACAAAATGATGGAAATGAAAATAGGAAGGGGCAGAATTGGAGAGAATGTAACAGAAGATAAAATGAAAAGTATACCACCAATTCCATGTTCCTGAATTACTTAAGACAGAAGAGGCAATTGTCCTCTTGGTCAGGGGAAATAAGAACTAACTTACCTAAGATCAGTGACAGTTGAGGAATTGGAAATATTCTTCAATACCCAAATTTGCCCATCCAGCTTATTTATAGTATTTCTGCTGATGCTTTATATATATATATATACATATAATACACACATTTGTTTATATGTATGTTCTTCCTGTGAAGGTTTTTAAGGTCAGGTTGAATTTTTAGCAGTAAAAATTGCTTCTTTTCCCTATTTTAATATGAAAAAAGTAAACATACATAATACCTAACTCTTCTATCGTTCACATACCATTTTATCCACCCTCACATTAATTCTAATCCAAACTTTATCTTTTCAATAGAATAATTTTTCTATTAACAGTTTTAAAAAGGGAATGATTCAGAATTCACCTTAGATATCATGAGACACACGATTAAAAAGTCAACTATTTACTGTAATTATTATATACAGTAAGTCAATATTTACAATAAAAGTGATTCTTTTTTTTTTTTTTTAACATCTTTATTGGGGTATAATTGCTTTACAATGGTGTGTTAGTTTCTGCTTTATAACAAAGTGAATCAGTTATACATATACATATGTTCCCATATCTCTTCCCTCTTGCGTCTCCCTCCCTCCCACCCTCCCTATCCCACCCCTCCAGGCTGTCACAAAGCACCGAGCCAATATCCCTGTGCCATGCGGCTGCTTCCCACTAGTATCTACCTTACTACGTTTGTTAGTGTGTATATGTCCATGACTCTCTCTCGCCCCGTCACAGCTCACCCTTCCCCCTCCCCATAACCTCAAGTCCATTCTCTAGGAGGTCTGCGTCTTTATTCCTGCCTTACCCCTAGGTTCTTCATGACATTTTTTTTTCTTAAATTCCATATATATGTATTAGTATACGGTATTTGTCTTTTTCTTTCTGACTTACTTCACTGTGTATGACAGACTCTAGGTCTATCCACCTCATTACAAATAGCTCAATTTTGTTTCTTTTTATGGCTGAGTAATATTCCATTGTATATATGTGCCACATCTTCTTTATCCATTCATCCGATGATGGGCACTTAGGTTGTTTCCATCTCCGGGCTATTGTAAATAGAGCTGCAATGAACATTTTGGTACATGACTCTTTTTGAATTTCGGTTTTCTCAGGGTATATGCCCAGTAGTGGGATTGCTGGGTCATATGGTAGTTCTATTTGTAGTTTTTTAAGGAACCTCCATACTGTTCTCCATAGTGGCTGAACCAATTCACATTCCCACCAGCAGTGCAAGAGGGTTCCCTTTTCTCCACACCCTCGCCAGCATTTATTGTTTCTAGATTTTTTGATGATGGCCATTCTGACTGGTGTGAGATAAAAGTGATTCTTATCTTTTGGAGGTCACCTTTTCTCAAACCTCCTAAGCAAACTAATGCAAAAATAGCACACGGAAAAAGAGTTTCAGATAAAGTAATACTATGGGATAAAACATGATTAGACTGATGAATTAGGAACTTTGAGGCCGTTCACTTTCGTAATTAACTTACTCTCAGTGGTTACAATAAAAATTCATGTTGTTAGACACTTATTCTCCATGAATCCTTCTGTTAACTTCTCACAGACGCCTCATCACTCTCCAGCAACTGTTACCAACATTTATTGTGCTTGATAAGCCTTGAATCCAAGGTAGGCAAATTAAAGTCCACAGGCCAAATTTGGCCAACCAGCTGTTTTTACACGGCCCTTAAGCTAAGAATTATTTTTTACATTTTATAACAGTTGAATAGGAAAAAAAAAAGTACTGTCTGTGCCTGAAAAATACGCTCCCTGAAAGCTTTGATCATGACTGCTTTCATTCTAACATCTCTATTTTCTTGAGTTTTGCATCTGTTGTTTGTCCTTTTTCATTTGGTTTGAAATCTCCCAGGTTCTTGGTATGACAGGTGATTTTCTTATTGGAAGTTAGACACTTTTATAGTATATGTTATAAGACATCAGATATTATTTATTTAAAGCTTTTGCTTTAGCTGGGTTTTTCCACCACCATTCCTTCAGAGGAAGGGGGCAGTGTGATGCCTCATTACTTCCAGGTAAAGAAAGAATTCTAGGGTCCCCACCTGGCATGAGTACATTGACAGGAATTCTGGTTTCCTACATTTTCTCCACTGACACCAAGGTGGGGCTTGCCTTGTTCAAGAGTGAAAGTCTTCTTCACTCACCACTATGCTTCCCCTGACTCTACCCCAGATGGGAGGAGGGCTACAGAAGAACCTCATTATTGTCAGGTGTGGGTATAAGTCCAGGCTACCCTTGTGGTTTCCAATGTCCACCAGTCTCCCCATTTCCCCCCAGCCCCAGCCTCTGGCAACCACCGTTCAACTCTCTGTCTCGATGAGTTCGTCTTTTTTTTTTTTCAGATTCCACATATAAGTGAGATCACACAGTATTTGTCTTTCTCTGTCTGACTTATTTCATTTAGTGTAATGCCCTTGAAGTCCATCCTTATCATAAATGGCAGGCTTTCCTTTTTTCTCATGGCTAAATAATATTCCTGTGTGTGTGTGTGTGTGTGTGTGTGTGTGTGTGTGTGTGTGTATGCCACATCTTATTTTCCATTCATCCGTGGATGGGCACACTTAGGTTGTTTCCATATTGTGGCTATTGTGAATAATGCTGCAATGAATATGGGAGTGCAGAAGTCTCTTTGAGAACCAGAATTCATTTCCTTTGGATGTATACCGAGAATTGGGATTGCTGGATCATATACTTCTATGTTCATTTTTTTTTTATGTTCATTTTTTGAGAGACCTCCATACTGCTTTCTACAGTGGCTGTACCAATTTACATTCCCATCAATAGTGCAAACAGATTCCCTTTCCTCCATATCCTCTCCAACACTTATTGCTTGTCTTTTTGCTAATAGACATCCTAACACATATGAGGTGATATCTCATTGTGGTCTTGATTTGCATTTCCTGATGATTAGTGATATTGATCATCTTTTCATGTATCTGTTGGCCATTTGGAGGCCTTCTTTGGACAACTGTCTATTCGGTTTCTTGCCTCACCCTTTCTTAAAATTAAACTGTTTGTTTTAAGATAGATCTGCTGGTGACGAATCCTTCATCTACAAATATACTGATTTCCCCTTCATTTTTGGAGTACATTTTGTTGAGTATAAGATTCTGGATGACCAGTTTTTATTCTTCAGCCCTTAAAAAAAGTTTTTGCTATTAAATTGTATGAATTACTTTTGATATTAACCCCTTATCAGATAGGCCATACACTTTCTATTCATCAGTGTTTTCAAATAGTATTAAATTTCCTCCACTGCACAAATATTTTCCTTCTTTCTCTCATCTTTCCTCTTACTCGCCTTACCACATTCCATCACTCCCTCCAATAAATATTCACAAAGCTTTTATTTCCACACATTCCAGTATAGTAGCTACTGGTCACATGTGTCTACTGAGTGCTTGAAGTGTGGCTAGTCCAAAATGTGAAGTATCATAAATGTAAGACGCACACTGCATTTAAAGTACTTAATTGGAAAAATAGAATGTGAAAGATAGCATTAATATTTTTTAAATACTAAGATTCAAATGCTCCAAGTCAATGCTTTTCAGGTAGATGTAACAGGTTTTTTCTCCCTCTCTCCTTTCCTTCCTTCATTCTTTCCAACTTCAAAAAAATAAACTTGTAAAGCAGTTGTAAGAAATAATACGGAGAGCTCCTAGATACATTTTATCCAGTTTCCCATGATGGTAACATCTTAATAAACTACAGTACCATATCCTAATCCGAATATTGACTTTGATACAGTCAAGATTCTCTACTATCACAATGATTTTTCCCTTTGATAGCCACATCTTACTTCTCTTCCCACAGTCCTCCTACTTAATTCCCATCAACTACTAGTTTGTTTTGTATTCTTATAATTTGTCCTTTCAAGAGCATTATATAAATGGAATGATACGGTATGTAACGTTTGGGGATTGGCTTTTCTCACTCAGTATAATTCTCTGGCTATTCTTCTAGGTTGTTGGAGGTATCACTAACTCATTCTTTTTATTATTAAGCAATACTCCATGCTATGGATGTATCAGTTCATTTAACCATTTACTCATTCAAGTGCATCTGAGTTATTTCAAGGTTTGCTGTTACTGTAAACCTGCTATAAACATTTGTGAGCAGGTTTTTGTGTGAACATAAGTCTTCATTTCTCTGGGATAAGTGTTCAGGAGTATAATTGCTGTGCTATACGGTAAATGCATGTTTAGTTTTAAAAAGAAACAAACTCTATCACTGTTCTTAGGAGGGATTATACCATTTTACATTCCCGGCAAGTTATGAGTTACCCACTTTCTCCACATCCTCAACAGCAATTCGAGTTGTCATGATTTTTTATTTTTGCCATAGATAGGTATATAGTGCTATCTCCTGGTGGTTCTACTTTGCATTTCCCAAATGGTTAATAATGTAGAACTTCTTTTCCTGTGCTAATTTGCCATCTGTTTATTCTCTTAAGTAAAATGTTTGTCTTTTGCTCATTTTCAAATTGAATTGATTTTCACTATTGAGTTTTGAGGATTCTTTATATATTTGAGATACAAGTCTGTTGCTAGATATGTGTTTTGCAAACATTTTCTTCCACTCCGGAGCTTGTCTTTTCATTCTCTTAATATCATCTTTTGAAGAACAAAATTTTAAATTTTGATGCAGTCCAATTTATCAATTTTTCCTTTTATGGATAGTGTTTTTGGTATCAAGTCTAAACTCTTTGCTTACCCCTGGACTTTCTCCTATATTGTTTTAAAGACTTTTATAATTTCATGTTTTGTATTTAAGTCTATAATCCACTCTGAGTTAATTTTTTTTTTTTTTTTTTTCAGTACGTGGGCCTCTCACTGTTGTGGCCTCGCCCGTTGCGGAGCACAGGCTCCGGACGCGCACGCTCAGAGGCCATGGCTCACGGGCCCAGCCGCTCCGTGGCATGTGGGATCTTCCCGGACCGGGGCATGAACCCGTGTCCCCTGCATCGGCAGGCGGACTCTCAACCACTGCGCCACCAGAGAAGCCCCTGAGTTAAATTTTGAATAAGGTGTGAGACTTCCACTTAGGTGAGGATTATTGATTGAATGATTGATTGATTGATTATTTTTCCTAAGAATTGTTTGGTGCATATTTCTATGTCTTCCTTGTTGGATTGGCACCTTTATCATTATACAATGTCTCTCTTTGTCTCTGGTAATTTTATTTGCCTTGAAGTCTACTTTATCTTATATAATATAGCCACTTCTACTTTCCTTTAATTAATATTTTTGTGATATATGTTTTTCCATGCTTTCAAACTGCCTATATCATTATATTTGAAATGAATTCCTTGTAGACAGACTATAGTTGGGTCATGATTCTTAATCTCCTCTGCCAATTTCTGTCTTTTAATTGTTGTGTTAAACCATCTGTATTTAATGATCTGTTAGGACTTAAGTCTGCCACTTTACTTTTCCAGTTTCTATTTTTTCCCCTATGTATTTTTTCTGTTTTTATTTTTCATTTTCCTGTCTTCCCATAGGTTATATGAACATTTTGGGGTTCCATTTTTACTTAGCTATAGTATTTTTGTGTTTGTTCTAGGTATTACATTATTTATACACATAATTGAGGTGATCATTTCAGCAGTGTGAGTAAAGTATAGAAATTTTATCTCACTTTGTAGCCCTTCACTCCCCTCCTCCCTTTGAGAATATAATTGATCCAAATATTTCCTAGCCATATATTTAGAAATGCATCATATAGTGTTACATTTTTACTTCCACTGCCAAACATAATTTACAGCCTCAAGAGAGAGAACTCCTTTTGTATTTATTCATATTTTTGATTACCATGTTCTTTCTTCCATTCTGACTTTCCAATGTACCTTTTATTAAAAAACAATAATTTTCTTTCCTTTTAGACAGCTTCTTTCTTAAGCGATACTTTGACAAGTATGTGTAGACATGATTTGGGGGTGACTTGGAGAGTGAACAGCAAAGGATGAATGAAGTCCGTGGGTCATATGTAAGTAACTCTCCAAATTCTTGTGTGAGAAGGAAAGCCCAAAATAAGTCATAGCTAGAATGAAGGAAGGTAAGTGTTTAAGGCAGTTTTGTTTGTTTTTAAAATGGTAGAATGTGTGTTTCTTAATCGAAATGATACAGTACAGGAGGAGAGGATAAAGTGCACAAAAGAAAATATTAACTGAAGGTGTTAAATACGTGACAAGGCATGAGAAATCTAATTTCAAGCAGTAGAAGTACATGCCTTTGGCAGGAACGATCTTTTCCTTGCTTTAACAGGAAGGAAATAGAAGATAACATAGGAGGCAAATATTATTTGATGTCACTTAAATATGGAATCTAAAAAAATAGTACAAATGAACTTATTTACAAAACAGAAACAGACTCACAGACATAGAAAACAAACTTATGGTTACAAAGGGGAAAAGGGGGTAAATTGGGAGTATGAGAACAACAATGCACACTATCATATATAAGATAGATAAACAACAAGGACTTAATGTATAGCACAGGGAACTATATTCAATATCTTGTAAAAACTATAATGGAAAAGAATCGAAAAAATATAGATATATATAGTACATATGTATAACTGAATCACTTTGCTGTACACCTGAAGCTAACAACTAGTAAAATATTGTAAATCAACTACACTTCAATTAAAAATAAATAAATAACATAGGGATGTTTGGATATCTCATGACGGGGAGATACAGTTTCCAACTGTCATATTTTTTTTCTCAAAAACCTATAAGACAGTTCACTTCCTGAAAGGAAGGGCAAAGGAGAAAGTATATTATAAGGTCTGATGTAAATTAGAAAGACATGAAATGGGTCAAATAGATAAATGAAGACGAAGTTATTAAGGAAACATAGTAAGAGACTCTCAGACATGTTGAGGGCCCATTTTCACTTCAAACTTTAGGGGAAAGTTATTAACTATGATTATCAATCTTGTACTTAAAGCTTTTTGTATTTTTTAAACTTATTTTTACTGTATGGTTTTCTTGTATATCCTGACTCTTTCTTGCTCAAGGAATTCTGGCTTTGTAAAGGGAGATCTGAAATATTAAATGGATTCCTTAATTAAATATTCAAACATAATTACATTTTTATGATTGGAACAGATAGTAAGTAGCAAAATATCTGAATGTAGATTTTTTTTTAAATGCTTACTTGGCTTGAGATTATTGCAGCATCTGGCTTATGGTTCTTTAGCAGTATCAATAGAAAAATAAATACGATATGCTACTTTGAGCTGTAAATCATATTTAAATGTCCTCTAAGGATATATAAATGCTTGTGTGCATAAAATCACACTCAAATAATTTCTCCTTACTCAGGGATGTAGTAATATGTGCTAATATATTTTTAAAATTCTGGCTTCAATTTAGAAAGTTTGTTGTTTTAAGATCTTGCTTGAGTACCTCCAACATGCATTTGTAAATCCCTGTATGCAGCTTTGTATTTTTCATGTGACTTTCTATTCCAATAAGAACAGCTGGTGAAATTAAGGTTACTGTCCTAAATTTCAATTAGAAGCCATTGGTGTAAAGCTATTTTCAGGATCATTTACTTGACTCTGGAATAAACTCCTTTTAGTTGTTAGAAATGTAACCTCACTTTGCTAATGTTCAGTTTACGGATGGATATCATCAAGAAGCTCTGAAAAGTGAGTTTACATTGGTGGATAAAATGTATATAGTAGATTTTTTAATAATTTGGCCTGGACATCAATAACTTTGTTGGCATTATTTGTTAAAATATATTTTTTTATTTTTATAATTATTTGTTTATTCCCTTTTGTTTGCAATGGGGAGTTTGTTTTTCTTTCAGTTGTTTAAGAAAGGACCTCATGATATTTATAACAGACTTCATAGTTTAAAACCCCAAAGGTCAGACTTCGCTGGTGGCGCAGTGGTTAAGAATCCACCTGCCACGGGACACGGGTTTGAGCCCTAGTCCAGGAAGATCCCACATGCCGTGGAGCAACTAAGCCCGTGTGCCACAACTACTGAGCCTGCGCTCTAGAGCCCACGAGCCACAACTACTGAGCCCGTGTGCCCCAACTACTGAAGCCTGTATGTCTAGAGCCCGTGCGCCACAACAAATAGAAGCCCCGCAATGAGAAGCCCACGCACCGCATTGAAGAGAAGCCCCCACTCACCGCAACTAGAGAAAGCCCGCACGCAGCAATGAAAACCCAACGCAGCCAAAAGTTAATTAATTAATTAAAAAAAAAAACCCGAAGGTAATCTGGTCTAACCCAATTATTTTACAAGTAAAATCATTGGAGAACATAATAATCAGAGAACGTAAATAATATGTACCAAGAGGTAACACTACAAAGTGACAGACCTCTAAATTGCCTTTGATATTCACCTTTTCCAACAGAGTACTACTCCTTTTATTTTCTGATATAACTATACTTATCAATTGTATATTCTTATAGTAGAAGGGACTGTAAGAAAAGAGGACAGATTTCCTATTCTAAAATTGAATGCCTTGCGTTGGAGCTCTGAGGGTTCAATAGATAACACCTTCTTCCTTTTCCCCACACCCAGTTTGAAATTGAATGATACATTGAAAGAACAGTTAGAAATGAAAAGAGCACTTTATGATAATAAAAAAATTGGAAAATGTGACTTAGGTCTATGGTTATCTTCAAATTAAAATTATACCCCTAGTCATTGGTCAGTCCACTTTGATGACCATAGGCTATGAAAATCAGAGTATGGAACTGCAGAATGGTTTGCAGAAGACAGATCCTAAAGAGAATCAGAAGGGCTTGAACATTAATTCTCTGTTCATCTTACCAAATTCATCAGATAATTTACTTCTTCCCCACAGGAAGTGAGGGAAGCGGCATGGCAATGCCAGGGGTAATGCTCTAATGGAAGCTCGCTCTCCATGCAAAAGTTAGGAGCAGAAAAGAAATATCCCACACAAACACACCAGATAGTGTGAAAAACCTGTGTTATTAATTGAGCCCCTTTAAATCCCAACAGTATTGTACTAAGCATGACTGTGGCTGTGATGTAAATATTTTGGAAGTATAACTTCTATTCCTCTAGAATCTGGAAAATTATTAGACCAGGCATTGAAAGTTAAGGAAATAATCATACCACACACACACAAAGTCTCATTCATCTTCTATCTTTGCCAAATACTGGATTTATTTTAGACACGGTAGAAGCTAGTCTATGGTTAAAAATCTGACAATATCAACTAACAATTTGTTAAGTAATAACAATTAGTACTTTTAAAAATAAAAATTATAACTAAATAACTACTATTGCTATTTTAAGTTGAAAAATATTCCAAACAGTTATATCATGGACTGATTCTAAAACATATTATAAGAATAAAATTTGGAACAAAATTATACTTTATTACCTAAATAATATAAAGCCCCACTGGCTTTTAAAATCATTGACCAATTTGTTAATCAATGATTAATTACTTAACTCTCAAAATAAACTTCTTTAGTGGTCTAAGAATAATGAAAATCTGTTACCAGAAGTCAGTTGCATTCTGAACTTCTAGATATGTTTACTTTATATAGCCATCACTGAGAGAAACCGTAATTCAATTCATGCATTTCACAGGTCCATAGACTTTTCTTTCTCTTGATGTAATTTTATGAATTTCATAGCTTTCCAAAGATGCTTTTAGACTTACGTTCATGAATACTTTTTTTCTGTAAAAGTAATGTGTTAAGGATGGAATGTTTGTGTCCCTCCTCCCCCAAATTCATGTGTTAAAACCCTGTCCCCCAGTGTGATAATATTGGGATATGGAGCCTCTGGGAGGTAATTAGGGCAGATGAGGTCATGAGGGTGGAGCCTTCATGAATGAGATTAGTGCCTTTATAATAGTGGCCTAATAAGAGGCTTTTTTCTTCTTTCTGCTTCCACCAAGTGATGACACAGCAGCATGTCCTCAGTCTACAACCTGGAAGAGAGCTCTCACCAGAACCGAACGATGTTGGCACCCTGATTTGGACTTCTAGCCTCCAAAACTGTGAGACATAAATTTCTGCTGTTTATAATCCACCCAGTCTGTGGTACTTTGTTGTAGCAGCTTAAATTAAGATGTAATGACTAAAGCTTAAATAATAAAATACGGATTAACATAGGATTTTATCATTTAATTCCACATGTTTAGAATTTTTTAAAAATCTATGTTATTATGAACATCTCTTCCATTTCCCATGTTCACTGAATCACAAAATTCTATTAATATCTAATGTAATTTTTCCTTTTACTTCTCATAGCCACTGTCTTGGTCTAGGCCCTCATCATCTTAATTGATCCAGTATGGCCTAATAGAATGTTCCACCTGTATTGTTTTCACTCCTTAATCTACCAGACTTTTGCTATATTTCTAGATGTTTACTGTGATTAAGTCATGTCTACACTTGAAAATATTCAAAGACTTAAAAGTTGAACACTGATGTCTACTATAGTAGCCACTAGCAACAATCAGATTGGTTCAAATGATTCACTACAACTGATGTAAGTGCTTCTCTGGGGGATGTAATGTTATAAGCTGGAGACAGCCAGTTATCATGAAGCCAATATAGGAACTTTAAGTTAAACACATCCCACCATCTCCTAAAAATACTGAAAATGACAGAAAAAATATACACACAAAAACAAAATTAGACCAGAAACTAGGAGAAAATTCTGGTACATTTAACATATATTAAACAGGGTTAACAGATATCAAAAAGGTATAAAATAAAGGAAATAAAAATTGTGTTTTGGGGCTTCCCTGGTGGCGCAGGGGTTGAGAGTCCGCCTGCCGATGCAGGGGACACGGGTGCGTGCCCTGGTCCGGGAAGATCCCACATGCCACGGAGCGGCTGGGCCCGTGAGCCATGGCCACTGAGCCTGCACGTCTGGAGCCTGTGCTCCTCAATGGGAGAGCCCACAACAGTGAGAGGCCCGCATACCGCAAAAAAAAAAAAAAAAATTGTGTTTTGTCTAATGCTATAGTAAGATCACAACTCAAAAAGAGAAAAAAAAAAAAAAAAAACAGCAGAGAAAAATGAGAAAGACAGGCCATATTTTCCCTACTCAGTCTCCCTGCTTGAAGACTCAGGTCCTGTACCAGAAAATTAGATCTTAGTCCTTCCCAAGACATTCAAAGGAGATGAAGGAAGTGAGGAAGCAGTCATGTTTGCTGTGATGTCCATCATGGAAGATGAAGCCCCCATGAAAAATAGAGGTAGTAATGAAAAAAGAAAGGTAAAACCCATTCAGCAGAGCATGCTGTAAATGTGCTTGGTAACAATACAGTGAAAGTCTGAGACACCATTAAGTTTTTTGTGTGTGAGGAAGTATACTGGGTAAAGGCTTCTAAAAAGTAGGAGTTTGAATGCAAGTTTTAGATATCAATCTGATATCTGGCTCAACTTGTACTGCTGAATTCAAAGCCATATGGAGCATCAGGGCAGAGCAATCCATTCAGACAAATCATTAGAGAACTTTGAAGTGGACCCATATTGAACATTGGTAGATGTTGGTTAAGGAAACAAATCAAACATGAGACATCTACTTGCTGAACACATTTCGAAGTAAAGGCAAATGAAGGGAAGACAGAAACAAGAAGATAAACAGAAGAATAGCACACATCTAAAACATTTTATTGATCAATGAGGAAGAAAATTCCACAAATCATTAGTTTCATCAATAGCATGTGAGAACAATTGGTCCCTATGAAATGAGAGTATATAGCCTTAAGAACAATGTTCAAATAACAAAATAGAATAATAGGAAGAGAGAGTACAGTTGAAAAAGAAAATAAAAGAGAAATGGAGAAGGTTAGCAGGTTTGCACTGTGTAACACTGATTCAGTGAAATGGACAACAGATCTGATTGTTCTCAGGAAAAGGCCAAAGAATAAAAAATACAAGATGTGAGATATTAATAGAGATGACAGGTAATAAAGGACCAATAACTGCCAAACTAGTTTTCTTGAAAAAGAGTAGAAGAGGTAGAGCAGGAGCCACAATTTCATTAAGGTAGAAACTTCTGAGGGGAAGAAAGACCAGTGTGTGTCCATGGCTCTTAGAAGACACGGATGTGTGTGTCTGAAACTCAGATGAAAGGTCAAGAGGTGAGAGACTGGCTTGAGCAGCTCTGTAACCGGAAGCAGAGAAGGCCGCCCTGAGAAAGGGCACTTACACTTAGGGTAAGAAGAAAGGGTTTTCTGTGTACTTAGTGATTCTGTAGAAGAATTCTACCCTAAGTTTTCCTATCAGTGGTGAGATTACCCAACAAACAAAGACACATAATCTTGGAAACTCATCAAAAGATATAGAAGGAAGGATGGGTGGCTTGGACAGAGAAGATTATGTCACCGATGCCAGGGAGCTCAGCTGAGAGGTCTCTGAGAAATCCATAAATTTGCTCCATCCTTTGGTGAATATTTGAATATCTCTGCACATGTCTCCCTGTTCTTGAATTTTTTGTAAGCCTACAGTGGTAAGAAATAATGTTTTTTTCTTATTTATATTTTTCTGTATCACTAATTCCTATTTCTAGTTGTGCATATTTTTTTCCCCTGGAGTTTAGGAGGGAAGGGACACTTTGACATCTCAACCTCTGGCTTCAAGCTCTCATTCCCCCCTCACATGGAACAAAATAGTAAACTACTCTGCAGCACTCAATTTCCAGCAGCAAAGGCCTAACCCAGGACCCAGGATAGTCCCATTTAGTGCACATATGTGGAAAGGGGAAAGAGTGAATACCCAAATTGCAGGCCACAAGAGAGGAAGGAAAAGAATACAAAGACCAGGGCATAAATGGATTTCAAATGTGCTGCCTTTATTGTCCTAAAAAGATATTATTTTTAAAAAGTCTCCTGAGGCTTACAGTTGAAGGACAAGGCTATGCTTTCTAGACTGCACGTATGGCTACATTTTCAAGACTGCAGAGTCACTGACTCTCTCCCCTCCAAACTGCTATGCGGTAATGATGATGCATGGTTCCACACTCTTTTTTTTTTTTTTCCCAGAAATTATATCTGACTTTATATCGTTCAGTCTATTCTCAGAATTCTTCTTCTCACCTTTCTGTCTCTCCATCACTGGCTTCGCTCTTCTGCTACCATTATAAGTACTGGCTTCACTCTTCTGCTACCTACTGGCTTCGCTCTTCTGCTACCATTATAAGTCTTTCGGCTTCTCCTCTGATGTTTGAAGGTTCTAAATTTTTTGAAGGTGGTTATGCATGTAACAGTGCTTGGTGTTGAGGCAGTTCACTAAATCCTAAAGGATCAAAGTGAAATACCAGGTTTCTAAGTCCAGTAAACTAACATCTATTGGAAAGGATGCCTATATGAACAGAGCTGAAGTAAGGCTGGTTTTCGTTTGTTTGTTTTTTGTTTGTTTTTCTGGACTGGGCATTCTAGGTTAAAGGTTTTAACAAGAAGCAAAAATTACCTGACCAAATCTCCACTTCTCAGCCTGAATTCTTAGATATATTGCTAGTTTTTAAATCACAGAAACACATTACGTATTTTCACCTTCAAAATAAATTTCTTTTTTTTCCTAAAGGAAATAGTGTTTGCTAAGGTGATATCTGCATATGTCTGAGAAGTTGGTTTATTGAAACTAGATAATGTGTTTCAATAGGAGATATTTTATTACAAATACTCTGGTTAAAAAACTTTCTTAAACTCTGTGATTCTCATTTATTGCTGGCTTTGTGGCTGGCAATACCACTAAGGAAAAAAATATTCTGACATTTGTTAAAGATTATAACTCAGACTTTATTCAGGGAGATTATTATTGTAGGGTTTTATAGGAGGGAAGTTGAACTCAATCTCCCTCCTCTCTCTCATCCATTGTAGTAACCCCTACAAAGGGCAGCATAGCCACCTTTGTCCTCGGTACCTTAGGGGAGACTTCACAAATCAGTGATTCCCATGCTAGCTTTGTCACTACATAGCAGTAGACAACCCAGGAAACTTTCAAACCTCAGTAAAAAAAAAAGTGCCATACAATTTAAAGTACTAGAATTTAGGATGCTGTGATTCTAAAGAAATGAGTCGCTGTTCCTCTTTTCAGGTAGGAAATATTCTAGAATGGATTTTGGCCTTAGCATCAAAATCAATCACAATATTTTTATTATTTTATTGTTCTTTCTTCCTCTATCCGGTAGTTCTTAAATGATTATAATGAGGATTATCTTTATTGTCCCTCTTTCAGTAGATAGTTTTTTTCTTATGCTACAATTATTATTACTGCTAATATTTGCTAATAACACTTACTACTACTAATTATTACTGCTAATATTAGCTAATAATATCTATATATGTTAGAACCATTCTAACTCCTTCTCAGATACCATCTTATAAGTCTTAATAATATATCAGTGAAATTATCTTTATTCCCAATTTTAGATTAGAAAATGGGTTGGTTGGAGAGACCAAGTAATATTTTTTTCAATATCAAAATGCCAGCCTATGATCAAGCCCAGTCTTCAGCCTACACTGTCTGAATTCAGAGCTTTTGTTATTTATGTTCAATTGTTTCTTATACGTAAGAATGTAAACCTTATAATTCCAAAGTTGTATACTAGTACCAATTGTAAGACACCTTATCTGGACACTTTGTCCTGATATAAACCTAAACTAGATGTTTTTCATACCAAGAGAAGAACAGAGAATCTATAGTAACTGAATCTCTCCTGTGTGGTAAACACAGTCTAGTTACTTTAGTAAACATCATCTCAACTGTTTATCTTTTTTTTTTTTTTTTTTTTTTTTTTTGCGGTACGCAGGCCTCTCACTCTTGTGGCCTCTCCAGTTGCGGAGCACAGGCTCCAGACGCACAGGCTCTGCGGCCATGGCTCACGAGCCCAGCCGCTCCGCGGCATGTGGGATCTTCCCGGACCGGGGCGCGAACCCATGTCCCCTGCATCCACAGGCGGACTCTCAACCACTGCGCCACCAGGGAAGCCCCTCAACTGTTTATCTTGTCAGCAAACTTTGGAATTACTTATTATTATCTATTATTTTATATGAGAAAACCGAGGCACAAAATGTTTGTCAATTATCTTTTGAAAAGCCCCTGGTGCTCATCTATGAAGGATGATGGATAGATAACCTCTTATGTAGTAGGAAGACACAGTAAATGGTTGAGAAGATCAAAGGAATTTAGTTAATTTTTTTTTTTTTTTCGTACGCAGGCCTCTCACTGTTGTGGCCTCTCCCATTGCGGAGCACAGGCTTAGCGGCCATGGCTCACGGGCCCAGCCCCTCCGCGGCATGTGGGATCTTCCTGGACCGGGGCACAAACCCGTGTCCCCTGCATCGGCAGGTGGACTCTCAACCACTGCACCACCAGGGAAGCCCAGTTATGAAAATTTTGAAAACTTCATTAAAGTCTTCTATTAGAAAACTTTATAATTAGAAACCTGATTCTTCCTCCATTCTATAATGGAGGATTGCAATTCATTCTGGTTCTTTGATATTTCCTGCTTACCCATTTTTATTGTTTTTAACACATCCATAAATATGTAAATATTCTTTAATAACGGAGTTTTTCTTGCATCTATACTGTGTTCATCAAGTTTTGTTGTTTGTTTTTTAGATTCTTACATTTATGACACCACCTGTTATGTGTCAGATGAAAGCAGGTTCCCAAAATCTGGCAGTGACTGGCAAAATGAGGCAAGAGCTTATGTTGTTATATTTATAATATTAATATATCAGTATTTTATCAAATAATCTTATACATTAATAATTCAGTTATAATCAATAAAATGTAGAGATAGAATATGTATTTTTCAAACCAATAATTACTTTTTAAACTAAACTTTATTTTCTCTGGCCTGTGTCATAATTCTTATGCATATTTTGACAATATTTGATCTTATGTATTCTTGTCAGTTCTTCTAAAACTCTGTGATACCAGGAATGCACACATACTCGTACATGTGTAAGTTATGTATCTGGGTCTATGACTTTGTCTTTCTAGACCTAAAAAATTATTCCTGGACCATAACAGAATGATAATACTTATAACTGGAAAACTAACATCCACAATAATCAGTATGTCTCCTCCTTGGACATTCTTGTATTCTTCTTTTTCTTCATATTTTTAAACTTATAAGCTGAGCCTTCTCTTTCATTCCTTCCTTAATCTCTTGTTTCCTCAGGAAAGTATTATTTTAATGGTTAAGGATTAGAAAATGTACATATTTAAAAATCAAAACAAGGCAATAATTACCACGTTGAACTTCAGAATTTACAAGGCGTGGCACTAAGTTTTTAAAAAACAAAATGGGGCAAGTGTGAGTCTCTATTTTTATTTCTTAACTTGAAGTTTTATAAAATTCATCTGCTTATGCATATACTGTGACTCCAAAGTGTGTTTAGTAACTACCAACATCCAAGTAGCCCAGAGTTGAGGATACATTAAAAAAGAAAAAATGAGACATTTCCATTTCACTCCTCATACACTAAGGAAAAGTGTTTGGCAATATTACTTATAGGTTTAGACTCATGACAGATGAAAGTAAACCAGTGTATTTTGTTAAAGATTTAGAAGGAATCACAATTTCTTTTCAGTTAATATATCACTGTCTGCATAGGTCCTAGTGTGTAGTTAATTAATTAATAAAAATATTTAGCTTAATTCTTCAGAAATTTTGCAATTAATTCAAAGATTACCAATAGTGAAAAAAAATCATTGATTTATGTATATCTCCCTTTCCTCCCTCCTTCTCCTCTTCCCCTAACTCTTTCCTTCCCCCCTCTTTCAATAATCATTCATAACAGGCACACACAGTGTCTTAATGATTGAGTCATACATAATGAAACAAATAACTCGTACTACTTTACTGATGGGTCTAAAATTGCCTTATCAAGATATGTTATGCACTGCATTGATTAGGACTTATTCCAGCTGCTAATTAGAGACTTGAGGGATTTAAATAAAATTATTTCTCTCCCACATAAAATGTCAGAGATAGGTTCCTCCACCATGTGTAACCTCCATTCTCAAAGTCACTTCAGGGTCTAAGGCGACTGCTCCACCTCCAGACTCCCTTGTCTAACATTCCAAACAGCAACAGAAAGTAGGAGGAGAAAGTCACACACTTTCCTTCAATGGCAACTGCTGGACGGACGTGGCATTCACTTTTGTTTACATTCCCTTGGCCAATGTCACACTAAGCCTCAATGGTGTCTGCAGAATGAGGTAAACAAACACTGTGAATTACCTACCAAAATTAATCATTGGCTCTACTAATTCTTCATAAAAATGTAGAACAGATTTGGACTCATCCTATCTTTATCACAAAACCAAACTGCTTAATGAATACTAGTAAATAAAATTGTTACTAGAGATTTATTTAATGTTGATTTATAGATTGCATTGTTCTAACCCTAAGGCTGTTAACAGTCAGCCATTAGTTTTATACTATTAACTGCAAGATATTTTCTAGATGTGTGATTAATTATGCCACAATGCAAAAAAACCTTGCTTAAAAATTATCAGTTACTTCAATAAGCTAGAGTATTATATCTGGCAATCTTAACTTTTTTTTCCTGAATTTTATGTCAACAATGAGTCTTTTTAAGGTCAAGAATGTTATTAGATTTTACAGTTTGGAAGTGTATAAATAACTTGGAAGTTGTGTAAATGTTTATTTTTATAGTGATTTCTCACCACCAACTTAATCTCCTGAGAGGATTATTACACAGTGATTTCAACACCTTAAGAAGAAAACACAAATCAAGACAATTGCCATCCAGATCGATTAATACAAAATAATGTAATGATTCATCACACTTTCTCACCACACCTTCTGGCTTATCTGTAGTAATTCTTGATTTTACCATGCATTATGAGTCAAAATGACTAATGCAAACAGACGTAATAAATGGCAGCTTAAGGCACAAACATGGGAAATTAGAGTTGCATTGTCTGCCTAACCATTTAACGTGAGGATTAACCTCAAAATAAAAATGGGCTTGTTACTATATCAGTGGATTTTAAAAGTACATTATTTTCTTTTTCTGTGTAAATTTTCACTACTTTATTAGACTAGTAATTTACTTTTATCGCATCATTTTCCAACATAAATAAAACACGTGGAAAAAAATGGAAAATAGGGAGAAACAACATCTTAGTCTTTTTTAAAATACATTAACTATACATGAGACAAATCTCTTTATAATATTAGTTGTATAAAATATTATACATAAATATTAATGAAATACAATTAATTTCCATCCCCCAAGTTATACCTGGTTGTCATTATTAAGACACTTTACTTCTGGTCCCTGTAGAGTATAATTTCTGTGGTAATTCTGCCTAAGAGTTTCACATTTCAAACCTCATCATTACACATTTAAGGAATCTGCAGTTTAGTCCTGCTGCTGATCTGGACTCCACTTGGGGAATAAGCCATAGGTCCCACATGCCTCGTGATCGGCAGCCTGCAGTGTATACTGACATCTATTCAACATAATCTATTATATATGTTCCTCTGTTTCTTGGCGTGTAGTCCGTTTACAGTGTGCTCGACCATGCTGCAGAATCCTAGCCAAGAGAATGGCTGTGTGTTGTATGAAGTATCCAACCAATGATTTAAAGAAGCTATACCTCTCTCAATTTTCTCCTTTCTCTGAGTAGACGAATCCGAAAACAAGGTCATAGTGGTTGACAGAGCATAAGATGGAAAGAGCCTCAGGACCTGACCCGCAGGTTGGATAAGGTCCACCTGGTATCCTGTAACACGATTATCAGTGGAGTGGAAATGTACTTTACCACACTTAGTGCTTATACTATTTAGGTCTATTTGTTATTGCAGCCTGTTCTACTTTAGCTAAAACATGGCCAAACTTATTCTTTTTAAGGTTAAGCTTTTACTTCAATTCTGTATTTGAATACTCCAAATGCATTAGCTTCACTCCAAATGGACCAAAGTGTGTTTTTCTGAGATTAGAGAAGACATGATTGAAACAAGTAAAAATAAAGTTTTCTATAGTGTAAAAATATACAGTATAAAATATAGGATTAAGTAATAAGTATTTATCTTCCAAGTACTTGCATTAACAGATGAACATAAAATGCTTATGGTTCTAAACTTTTCGTACACATTTAAGACATTAAAAAGCCTAATGAATTTTTAACAAAAATGTAAAAGTATTTCTCTTCCAACTATTCACATTAACATATGGACATAAAATGTTTATGGTTTTAAATTTTCCTACAAATTTAAGATATTAAAATGCCTAGTGAATTTTTAACAAAATATAAAATGTATATAGTACCATAGCAAGTGTTAAGAATTTTTGTCTTGCTGATTATTCAATTATCACTGAATTAAAATATTTAAGAAATCTTAAATAATACAACTCTATTTTTCAATAGAGACCATCATTAAAAGAAAATTCTTCAGAATTTGTTTCTAATACAAGATCCACAGATATAAACTTGAATACAGAATAAGGGGATCTTCGCTTACAATTTACCCTTTCTCATTTATGGACTGATATAAAGATAGAAAATATCTTTATTTATTATAATGATCCTTTGATATGTAATATTCTATTTGGGTCTATCTTCTCCTAAAAATATTCAAAAGGTATCAACAACTAAAATCAGAAAATAGGGAATAGGTTATCTTATTAATGATTTCTTCTTATAGGAATACATAATGAGATGGTAGTAGTCAAAAAGGCAACTAAAGCCAAACATAAATTGAGAGTAAATTGTAACAGTGCCTTTGTTTTTCTCAAACGTTTCAATTAAACTAGAAGATATATTAAGTTAGTAACTGTACTACATTTTTAGTAATTTTTACATACACATCAATCATTGTGACTGTTTGCATTTTGGTATTTAACTCAGAATTTTAATTGATAACTAATGCCTTTTACACATTGCCAGTTAAAATTTTCCTTTTTTTAATTAATACTGCTAATGTGGGAAACTGCTGACAGTTTAAGGCTCACCACTCCCTTTTCCTCTCTTGTCCCACATATGGACAAACAAATAAGAGAGTCCAGTATTCCTTCCTTTGATGCTGGAAGTTCAAACCAAACAAGCCTTGGCCAGTGGAAACCCTCCGTATCCACAATAAAAAGTCAAAGCCAGAGGACCTTCTAGATGGTGAAGTAAGACATGGAGATCACCTTCCTCCCCACAAATACATCAAAAATATATCTACATGTGGAACAACTCCTTAGAACACCTACTGAACGCTGGCAGAAGACCTCAGACTTCCTAAAGGCAAGAAACTCCCCATGTACATGGCTGAGTGGTTGACAGGGTCTTGGTGTTCTGGCCTGGTGTCAGGCCTGAGCCTCTGAGGTGGGAGAGCCAAGTTCAGGACATTGGTCCACCAGAGAACTCCTGGCACCACATAATATCGATCAGCAAGAGCTTTCCCAGAGATCTCAGTCTCAACGCTCAGACCCAGCTCTACTCAATGACCAGCAAGCTCCAGTGCTGGACACCCCATGCCAAACAACTAGCAAGACAGGAACAAAACCCCACCCATTAGCAGAGAGGCTGCCTAAAATCATAATAAGGTCACAGACACCCCAAAACATACCACCAGAAGCAGTCCTGCCCACCAGAAAGACAAGATCCAGCCGCATCCACCAGAGCACAGGCACCAGTCCCCTCCACCAGGAGGCCTACAAAAACTACTGAACCAACCGAACCAACTGGGGGCAGACAACAAAAACAATGGGAACTACGAACCCACAGCCTGTGAAAAGCAGACCCCAAACACAGTAAGTTAAGCAAAATGAGAAGACAGAGAAATATGCAGCAGGTGAAGGAGTAACGTAAAAACCCATTAGACCAAATGAATCACGAGAAAATATGCACTCTGCCTGAAAAAGAATTCAGAGTAATGATAGTAAAGATGATCCAAAATCTTGGAAATAGAATGGAGAAAATACAATAAGCGTTTAACAAGGACTTGGAAGAGCAAACAAGGACTAAAGAGCAAACAAACAATGATGAACAACACAATGAATGAAATTTAAAATTCTCTAGAAGGAATCAATAGCAGAACAACTGAGGCAGAAGAACGGATAAGTGACCTGGAAGATAAAACAGTGGAAATAACTACTGCAGAGCAGAATAAAGAAAAAAGAATGAAAAGAATTGAGGACAGTCTCAGAGACCTATGGGACAACATAAAATGCACGTACATTTGAAATATAAGAGTCCCAGAAGAAGAAGAGAAAAAGAAAGTGATAGAGAAAATATTTGAAGAGATTATAGTTGAAAAATTCCCTAATATCGGAAAGGAAATAGTCAATCAAGTCCAGGAAGAACAGAGAGTCCCATAAGGAAAAATCCTAGGAGAAACACTCCAAGATGCATATTAATCAAACTATCGAAAATTAAATATAACGAAAAAGTATAAAAAGCAGCAAGGGAAAAACAACAAATAACATACAAGGGAATCCCCATAAGGTTAACAGCTGATCTTTCAGCAGAAACTCTGCAAGCCAGAAGAGAGTGGCAGGACATATTTAAAGTAATGAAAGGGAAAAACCTATAAGCAAGATTACTCTACCCACCAAGGATCTCATTCAGATTCAATGGAGAAATTAAAACCTTTACAGACAAGCAAAAGCTAAGAGAATTCAGCACCACCAAACCAGCTCTACAACAAATGCTAAAGGAACTACTCTAGATGGGATCAATAGCAGAATAACTGAGGCAGAAGAACAGATAAGTGACCTGGAAGATAAAATAGTGGAAATAACTACTGCAGAGCAGAATAAAGAAAAAAGAATAAAAAGAACTGAGGACAGTCTCAGAGACTTCTGGGACAACATTAAAGGCATCAACATTCGAATTATAGGGGTTCCAGAAGAAGAAGAAAAAAAGAAAGGGACTGAAAAAATATTTGAAGAGATTATAGTTGAAAATTTCCCTATATGGGAAAGGAAATAGTTAATCAAGTCCAGGAAGCACAGAGAGTCCCATACAGGATAAATCCAAGAAGAAATACGCCAAGACACATATTAATCAAACTGTCAAAAATTAAATACAAACAAAGCATATTAAAAGCAGCAAGGGCAAAGCAACAAATAACACACAAGGGAATCCCCATAAGGTTAACAGCTGATCATTCAGCAGAAACTCTGCAAGACAGAAGGGAGTGGCAGGACATACTGAAAGTGATGAAGTAGAAAAACCTGCAACCAAGATTACTCTACCCAGCAAGGATCTCATTCAGATTTGATGGAGAAATTAAAACCTTTACAGACAAGCAAAAGCTGAGAGAGTTCAGCACCACCAAACCAGCTTTACAACAAATGCTAAAGGAACTTCTTTAGGCAAGAAACACAAGAGAAGGAAAAGACCTATAATAACAAACCCAAAACAATTTAGAAAATGGGAATAGGAACATACATATCGATAATTACCTTAAATGTAAATGGACTAAATGCTCCCACCAAAACACACAGATTGGCTGAATGGATACAAAAACAAGGCCCATATATATGCTGTCTACAAGAGACCCACTTCAGACCTAGAGACACATACAGACTGAAAGTAACAGGATGGAAAAAGATATTCCATGCAAATGGAAACCAAAAGAAAGCTGGAGTAGCAATTCTCTTATCAAACAAAATAGACTTTAAAATAAAGAGTATTAGAAGAGACAAAGGACACTATGTAATGATCTAGGGGTCGATCCAAAAGAAGATATAACAATTGTAAATATTTATGCACCCAACATAGGAGCACCTCAATACATAAGGCAAATACTAACAGCCATAAAAGGGGAAATCGACAGTAACACATTCATAGTAGGGGACTTTAACACCCCACTTTCACCAATGGAATGATCATCCAAAATGAAAATAAATAAGGAAACACAAGCTTTAAATGATACATTAAACATGATGGACTTAATTGATATTTACAGGACACTCCATCCAAAAACAACAGAATACACATTTTTCTGAAGTGCTCATGGAACATTCTCCAGGATAGATCATATCTTGGGTCACAAATCAAGCCTTGGTAAATTTAAGAAAATTGAAATTGTATCAAGTATCTTTTCCGACCACAACGCCATGAGACTAGATATCAATTACAGGAAAAGATCTGTAAAAAATACAAACACATGGAGGCTAAACAATACACTACTTAATAACGAAGTGATCACTGAAAAAATCAAAGAGGAAATAAGAAAATACCTAGAAACAAATGACAGTGGAGACACAATGACCCAAAAACTATGGGATGCAGCAAAAGCAGTTCTAAGAGAGAAGTTTGTAGCAATATAATCCTACCTTAAAATACAGGAAACATCTCAAATAAGGAACCTAACCTTGCACCTAAAGCAATTAGAGAAAGAAGAACAAAAAAACCCCAAAGTTAGCAGAAGGAAAGAAATCATAAAAATCAGATCAGAAATAAATGAAAAAGAAATGAAGAAAATGATAGCAAAGATCAATAAAACTAAAAGCTGGTTCTTTGAGAAGATAAAAATAGATAAACCATTAGCCAGACTCATCAAGAAAAAAAGGGAGAAGACTCAAATCAATAGAATTAGAAATGGAAGAGGAGAAGTAACAACTGACACTGCAAAAATACAAAAGATCATGAGAGATTACTACAGTCAACTCTATGCCAATAAAATAGACAACCTGGAAGAAATGGACAAATTCTTAGAAATGCACAATCTCCCAAGACTGAATCAGGAAGAAACAGACCAATCACAAGCACTGAAATTGAAACTGTGATTAAAAATCTTCCAACAAAAGCCCAGGAGCAGATGGCTTCATAGGCGAATTCTATCAAACATTTAGAGAAGAGCTAACACCTATCCTTCTCAAACTCTTCCAAAATACAGCAGAGAGAGGAACACTCCCAAATTCCTTCTACAAGGCCACCATCACCTTGATACCAAAACCAGACAAGGATGTCACAAAGAAAGAAAACTAGAGGCCAATATCACTGATGAACATAGATGCAAAAATCCTCAACAAACAGAATCCAACAGCACATTAAAAGGATCATACACCATGATCAAGTGGGGTTTATTCCAGGAATGCAAGGATTCTTCAATATACGCAGATCTGTCAATGTGATAAACCATATTAACAAACTGAAGGAGAAAAAACATGTGATCATCTCAATAGATGCAGAGAAAGCTTTTGACAAAATTCAACACCCATTTATGATAAAAACCCTGCAGAAAGTAGGCATAGAGGGAACTTTCCTCAACATAATAAAGGCCATATATGACAAGCCCACAGCAAACATCATCCTCAATGGTGAAAAACTGAAAGCATTTCCACTAAGATCAGGAACAAGACAAGGTTGCCCACTCTCACCACTCTTATTCAACATAGTTTTGGAAGTTTTAGCCGTAGCAATCAGAGAAGAAAAGGAAATAAAAGGAATCCAAATCCGAAAAGAAGTAAAGCTGTCACTGTTTGCAGATGACATGATACTATACATAGAGAAACCTAAAGATGCTACCAGCAAACTACTAGAGCTAATCAATGAATTTGGTAAAGTAGCAGGATACAAAAGTAATGTACAGAAATCTCTGACATTCCTATACACTAATGATGAAAAATCTGAAAGTGAAATCAGGAAAACACTCCCATTTACCACTGCAACAAAAAGAATAAAATATCTAGGAATAAACCTACCTAAGGAGACAAAAGACCTGTATGCAGAAAATTATCAGACACTGATGAAAGAAATTAAAGATGATACAAATAGATGGAGAGATATACCCTGTTCTTGGATTGGAAGAATCAACATTGTGAAAATGACTCTACTACCCAAAGCAATCTATAGATTCAATGCAATCCCTATCAAACTACCACTGGCATTTTTCACAGAACTAGAACAAAAAATTTCACAATTTGTATGGAAACACAAAAGACCCCAAATAGCCAAAGCAATCTTGAGAAAGAAAAATGGAGCTGGAGGAATCAGGCTCCCTGACTTCAGACTATACTACAAAGCTACAGTACTCAAGACAGTATGGTACTGGCACAAAAACAGAAAGATAGATCAATGGAACAGGATAGAAAGCCTAGAGATTAAACCCACGCATTTATTGTCCCCTTATCTTTGATAAAGGAGGCAGGAATGTACAGTGGAGAAAGGACAGCGTCTTCAGTAAGTGGTGCTGGGAAAACTGGACAGGTACATGTAAAAGTATGAGATTAGATCACTCCCTAACACCATACACAAAAATAAGCTCAAAATGGATTAAAGACCTAAATGTAAGGCCAGAAACTATCAAACTCTTAGAGGAAAACTTAGGCAGAACACTCTATGACATAAATCACAGCAAGATCCTTTTTGACCCACCTGCTAGAGAAATGGAAATAAAAACAAAAATAAACAAGTGGGACCTAATGAAACTTCAAATCTTTTGCACAGCAAAAGGAAACCATAAACAACACCAAAAGACAACCCTTAGAATGGGAGAAAATATTTGCAAATGAAGTAACTGACAAAGGATTAATTTCCAAAGTTTACAAGCAGCTCATGCAGCTCAATAACAAAAAAACAACCCAATCCAAAAATGGGCAGAAGACCTAGATAGACATTTCTCTAAAGAAGATATACAGACTGCCAACAAACACATGAAAGAATGCTCAACATCATTAATCATTAGAGAAATGCAAATCAAAACTACAATGAGATATCATCTCACACCAGTCAGAATGGCCATCATCAAAAAATCTACAAACAATAAATGCTCGAGAGGGTGAGGAGAAAAGGGAACACTCTTGCACTGCTGGTGGGAATGTGAATTGGTTCAGCCACTATGGAGAACAGTATGGAGGTTCCTTAAAAAACTACAAATAGAACTACCATATGGCCCAGCAATCCCACTACTGGGCATACACTCTGAGAAAACCATAATACAAGAAGAGTCATGTACCAAAATGTTCATTGCAGCTCTATTTATGGTGGCCCGGAGATGGAAACAACCTAAGTTCCCATCATCGGATGAATGGATAAAGAAGATGTGGCACATATATACAATGGAATATTACTCAGCCATAAAAAGAAACGAAATTGAGCTATTTGTAATGAGGTGGATAGACCTAGAGTCTGTCATACAGAGTGAAGTAAGTCAGAAAGAGAAAGACAAATACCATATGCTAAGACATACATATGGAATTTAAGAAAAAAAAATGTCATGAAGAACCTAGGGGTAAGACAGGAATAAAGACACAGACCTACTGGAGAACGGACTTGGGGATACAGGGAGGGGGAAGGGTGAGCTGTGACATAGCGAGAGAGAGGCATGGACATATATACACTACCAAACGTAAGGTAGATAGCTAGTGGGAAGCAGCCGCATAGCACAGGGACATCAGCTCGGTGCTTTTTGTCCACCTGGAGGGGTGGGATAGGGATGGTGGGAGGGAGGGAGACCCAAGAGGGAAGAGATATGGGAACATATGTCTATGTATAACTGATTCCCTTTGTTATAAAGCAGAAACTAACACACCATTGTAAAGCAATTATACCCCAGTAAAGATGTTAAAAAGAAAAAAATTAAGAAAAGAACTACCATACAATCCAGCTGTCCCACTTCTGTATATTTTTCCAAAGAATACAAAAATACTAATCTGAAAATATATACATACCCCTATGTTCCCTGCAGCATTATTTACAATAGCCAAGACATGGAAGCAACCTAAGCGCCCATCAACTGATGGATAAAGGAGTTGTGGTGTGTGTGTGTATATATATATACATAAATATATATGTATATACATATGCATACATATATACACAATTGAATACTACTCAGCCAGAAAAGAGATGAAATCTTGCCATTTGTTAGAACATGGATGGACCTTGAGGGTAGAATGCTAAGTGAAATAAGTCAGATGAAGAAAGACAAATACTGTATAATTTCACTCATATGTGGAATATAAAAAACTAATAAACTAAAAAAAAATAATAATGAACAAAGCAAACCAAACAAAAACAAACAGAAACCCGTAGATATAAAGAACAGAAGAGTGGTTACCACAGGGGGAGGGGTGGAGGGAGGGTGAAATGGGTAAAGGGGATCAGTCTCCGTTACCATACATGTCTCCTGTATGGTGATAGACGGAAACTAAATCTTTGATGGTGAGCACTTTGTAGGGCATACAAAAGTAGAAATATTGTACACGTGAAACTTACATAATGTTATATATAAATGTTACCTTTATAAAATAAAAAAGAGACATTCCCCCTCCCCAAAAAAATAATAATACTGATAATGTATTTATTGAGTAATTGACACGTGGCAGATGGTATACATATATACAGCTTTTCCTGCAGTTTTATTATATATATATATATATATGCAATTTAACCAGTAGATACTGTCAAGGGCTCTTTTCTGAGTGCTGATTTTTTTTTTTTAATTCACCGAAGCTAGCGTCTTGATAGAAACTTAACATTGTATTTAATGCATGGCCTAATTTCGAATTCCCTGATTTTATTTATTGTAGAAGAGAAGAATAGGTAAGGGCTTATTTGGTCTCTGGCTGTAGTCAGATTTCTGGGGAAATATCTGTCTTCCCATGGAATTTGGAGTTTTAATACCATTTTTACTTTTGCTTTTTCGACCAGCATGACTTCTGAGCATAAGGAACACAGGGCTATTGGCGGGGATCAGCAGTGGAAGGCAATTAAGTAAGACAGAGCCAAAAAGCAGTCCAGAGATCTTGCTAATGTTCTCCTGTGGAAGTACATGCCCTATTGCGCATTATCATAGTAGCCTTGCTTTATAGTTCAATGTGCAGTAACTTCTCCTTCCTCTACAGGAGGGGATCATTATAGCATCTGTTTTGCCTATACATTTTACTCATGCAAAAATGTGTGTTGTTTCAGGTTCAGGTTGCTCAAATAGGAGAAAGTGAAGTGAGGAGTGTTATACTCCTGTTGATATGGCAAGTACTGTTCTCACTGTAACCTTACAAGTTGGAAGGGGCAAGTCAACTTTCTAGGGCTGCTTTTATAAGGGCACCCATTCATGAGGGCTCTTCCCTCATGATCTAATAGGCTCTTAATAGGCTAAGATTTCAACATAGGGATATTGGAATATTCAACAAACACTTAATCTACAGCAAATGGAAAGCACAATTCCCCAACAGGTCACTAGAAGGATGGTGACTAATCTTACTCCTTCTTCTACCCTACTGGTTCCAAGACCCAGGCTCAGGACTTAAATTTGTGAGTGGCAGAGATTCAGATAAAGTTGAATTTTAAGACCTTCCAGATATCTTCAGCCAAAGTCAGGAACCTAGTAAAGCTAGATGGGCTCTTCAGTCTTGGAATTGATATGCCAGAGTGCTCTGAACAGGCTGGACCTGGCAAGGAGTCCACTCTGTATTGACAGAGTGTAGTGGCTTCTCATACTGAAATATGCATGTGCCTCTAACAAGGGAGGTGCCTCATAAGACAAACTTTTCTTCACCTCCCCTGCTGGTAATCAGTTCAATGATAAGGGTCAAATCTTTGTATAATCTGACTGGAATATAAAAAGGGATTTTATGCTGAAAGGGCTGCAGAATCTCTCTATGCACCAGCAGCATCTGAGAGAGCAAGGAAGGGACTGTGTCTGCGGATCAGGGAATAGAAGAGCATAAATTTGGATAAGCACAGTTTTAATAATGGGGAAGCACTTTTCCGTGATACAAGATTTAACACTCTGGAAAGGGCTCTGGGAGATAGTGCTAATATACTGCTGAGATAGTTAGAAACTTGGAAAAAAAATATGGCCCTTAGTAAATGGGGTAGAAATGCTAGAATTTCCCAGTGGACAGGAGAAAAGGGATCTAAAGGCACAAAAAGAGGGTGTGCTAGCATGGGTAGTCTACCAAATGCCAGAAGACTCAACAGTCTACAGCTTTTCCTTGGTGGGCCAAGAGGACATCCCATTTATTAAAGCAATAAGGAATGCACTCATGCGAAGGCAAGAGCTTTATTAAGAAATTAGGTTATGATTGTTCTCTGTCATCCAGCGCTGATGGTAGGAGATGCTATTACAGAATTTGGGTTTCTGAATCCAAGTGGAATAATAGGATACTGAAATAAATAAGGCTAAATGGGGAGACAACTCTCAGAAGCAAAATTATAGAAATCAATGGTAAAATCTAACTGGCAGTGAGTCCCAACCCATAGAAATTTATAGAGATAGTTAATAGAATATGATCTTCTCAGAGATATGATGAGTAATCATCACAGGGTATTACTTAATTTACTCAATAAAAAAATTCACAGAGGATAATTAGGATACTGATTTTAAAGTCATAACTCCTCGATCAGTTCCAGATCTTAGCCATTTCTCAAGTTCAAACGCATTTTCTGAAGATGGGAACTCCATTCTGCCTGTCTGATTTCTGGCTAGAGAAGGTTCTGGTATCCTGAAATTTTGCCAGGGGTGCTTTCTGGTATTCAAACTTTTTTCCTTAAACTGATGATTAATTATCTTGAACCTGACATTCTCCCTTTTCAATGGATCCACAGTGCTCACCAACAGGCACCAAATTACGTAGTCATTTTATCTACCATTCCTCCATTCCCATCCAGTTTCAAAGGTATTTCACCAGCCAGTAATCTTCCTTTCCCCGGTGAAAATATTAACAATTGCACTACCAGAGCATGCCAGGAACACCTACACATACTCCAGTTACCATCAGTGATTGAAGAGATCTAGCCAGCCAGCATGTGATACATTTCCAAAATCTCCAAAATTTGCTTCCTAAGACCACCCCAAATCTAGTACCAATTGGTTTAAAATCAATTTCCTGGAAATGAACTCTACTCTGGAGACTATCATGCAAGAGCTTTATTGAAGTGTATTCTTAGGAGATATACCTAAGAAGAAGTTAGGAAGGCAGATGGGGGTAGAAGGAGAAGCTGTTAGATAGTGACTCCTATGTGAAGCTGTGAAGCTTGGATGACCCTTCAGAGTTGACCGAAATTGAGGGAAAGGACCAGACCTTTGTATCTGTCATTGGCCTCCAGCTCTCTCCAGGAGCTGAGAGATGGGTTTGGCAGCTCTTGGGATGTCTGGGAAAAATCATCAAGGTACCACCTATGACAGTGATATTTGTGACTTTATTTTGCATTTCCATATTGATTTATGAATTTTAGCACATTATCAGAAATCATAATTGTGTTTTTAAGGTCCTTTACATGCTTGTTCGTTTGATGTCTGCTTTTTCTATCAGCTATTTGAGAAATATATGAAAGTATTAAATTATGATTGTGGATTTGTTTATTATTCCCTAATTCTGCTAAATTTTGCTTTAGATAATTTCACTAAGTTTTGAGTGCATACATTCTCAGAATTGTTCATACTCTTGTTGAATTAATGCTTTTTAAGCTCATGGATGTCATATGGCTACACTTATCCTTGGCCAACGATTTGCTTTATTTACTATGCAAATGATTCCATTTATGTTGTATATATTTTAAAACAGAAATAAATTGATAGACACCTGGTCAACATTGATGAGACCTTGATATCAAGTCAATTATTTAAAGTGCTTTAAATTATAGTTGACTGTGAGAGTCGTCATTCACTTATAAAAATTTAAATGAAAAGATGCACGCTACCTTTTCCACAAGGGTGTGAAGAAATATACTCATTTAAACTTCTCACATTTCTTCAGTTGTCAAATATATACATAGAAGTAACTTGAATCTTTTCAATATTTCTGAATTGGTTTGATTACCTCAAATTAAATAAAATAAACAATAAAAATTAGCTTTAGTAATTAAACAAATATAAATTTCTTTGGTTTTTTGAAAATTGGAGATTTCTAGAAACTTATTAATCTTAATTAAATGAAAAATAATATACTGGCTCTTTCAGAGGAACACAGAATAGCAATGGAGTATGGGAAATCTTAAAGACACACATTTCTACTTTCTCTTCTATTTTACAGAAGAAGAAAGAGACATAGAAATATTGAGTACACATCCTCAAGTCACCAGTAAACTGACTGGCAAAAATAGGTCCAGTACCCATATCATGTGATCTCAACCCACACACAGTCAAGTAAAAGCTTTATTTGCTTTCGATTTCTTTCACTCATCAACACTGACTTTGTTTCTCTAAAGTGACATTTAGCATTGTTATATTATTCAATAAAAATATCCAGTATATTTTAAAAAATATAATTAAATAATTCATTGAGCATCAAATTACTGAAGCATATTATACATGATCATTTAGTGTATGATCATTTAGAGTACACTGATTTGGAAATGTTTATTATTTCTATTAAATAGTAGTTGACAGTGATTTGAATTTATTTTTTGGACTGTTTTTTATGCTGTAGAGTGTACGCAGAGGGAAATAAAGCTGGGCAGGCTTCATATTAATTTGAATAGGGAGCTATAATTTTGGAAGTGCAAATGTAAAATTTATATCCAGGTCAAGTGATTCAAACACTAAGTAGAGCAGTGGGGGAAAAAAAGGGCAACATACAATCTCAACAGTGAAATGTCAGTGATGTAAATAACACCAAAAAAAAAAAAAAAAAAGGTGTATTCTCTTTTGCTTTCTGCCAGCAGCAAAGCTTAATTTGCCACAAGTTTTAAAAAATGCAGAAAAGGGAATAAAAATTTGCTTGAAGAATAAGTAAATAGAAAACAATTCCACACCTTAATTTAGAAGCTATTTACACATTTTTATCTGTTTTAGCAATGCGTATATGCTGGTTTAAAGAAGGCAATTTTGTGTTCTGTAAGTGAGTAATCAGTGAGGGAAAATACAGACTAGAAATGTTTCTTCAGTGTTCGAATTAGAATGGAGGAGAGAGAACTACAACTTTTATCAGTGTTCATTTGAATTACCATCTTGTTCAAAAAATCAGTACTATACTGCTGACTTTGAATGTTTCACCTCTCTCCTGTTAGAGTCGGGAAAATAGAGAAAATATTTTCTCTACTCCCAGTACATTTTCTGATTAAATTTCACACATAGAAATGAGATCGTAATCAGAAGAGTGAAACTTCTTGCCTTAATTGGGTTAGAATTCTAAATAGCTGTTTCATAGGAATTGATACCAAATTAACTGGATTTAAATATCTCCATCTCAAATACGTTTAATACAATTGATACTTGGTAAGTATTTACCCTTTTGTCCTTAAAAGAGTAATAGAAAAAAGTTATCAAATATGAAATGCTTCGCTTTGCTTAAAACCATATCACCTGTCCATAGCATTTGAAGAATTTCTGAAACGTATTGTGGCAGAGACGTGGTAGTACACTGCTCACATTTAGGAGAGAAGCTGCTATGTGGAACAGAATTAGCTGACAGCCCCAGCTCCCATGCCTTCACGGTTCACTGCAACACGCCAGCCAAGGTCCTGGGATCTCTGGGCTGTCCCAGTCAGCCAGTGACTGGAAGCAGCAGAGGTTCTAGAGCTGAGCCCTTGCTGTCCAGTGCAGAACTCCTCTAACAGGAAGCCTTTGCTCTGGACCTCGCCCTTTGCCTGAGCTACACTGCAGTCCGAGGCTTTCCATGACCTCTCCTTCTCCCTTCCCTATTTCTCTTCAGTGGAGCCAGACCTGACTCATGTTCAGAAGCTCTCTCTGACTAATTCTCTTTCCTCCTCCTTTTATACTTTACAGGAGCACTCAAATAAACATTTTATATTTCTGATTCAGTCTTGGTACCTGTTTTCTGGAGAACCCAAGCTAACACACACACACACACACACACACACACACACACTAGATGGAAGTCAAAATTGGAAAAAACATGAAAAATTCACAATGGATTCAGACATAAGACAGAACCAACAAATAAATAACTCTTAAATGAGGCTGTGAGTGAGGAACCCAAACCAGGGACAACCAGGGCTATGAAGAGACTTTGCTAACCGGCAATTGCAAGACCAATTAGCTTTAAAAAAGGCTACTCCATGTATCAGTTCCTTATTTGTAAATTGTCTGGCTCATGCATTTAAACTTGGACCTAATGCTCTGAGATTAGCTTGGTAAATAAACAGGATGATTGTCCTGGATGTTCTAGAGTGCATTTTTATGTCTGGATAGAGTCTTAAGTAAGATTTGGATGCCATAATGGGCAAAGAGCCATCTCTTCCAAAAGTATAGCTCCACATTTAAACTAATACAAAGCATACCCAGCTTCATTTCCTTCTGAATTTCCATTTAGAGCAAACATTTAAAACATAATTCTTTTCTAAGAGAATGGTGATTTTTCCCTTAAACTGACTGCCAAGAATTTTAAAATATTTCAGGAAATGTACAATACAAAAAGAGGAAACTTAAGATGGGTAACTAGAGGAAAACAAACTTAAAGATGGAGACAAGACAAATCATGTGTGCTCATACATATAAATATACAAATGTGTATTACATAAATTAACATTTGATATAAGTTACTTATTATTAGTGTCTTCAGAAAGATGATATAAGATATTGTATCTGTTAACTGGGCAAGATTACTTTGGGGTAAAAAAAAACCTCTCCTCTCTCTCTCTCTCTCTCTCTCTCTCTGTCTCTGTCTCTCTCTCTCTCTATATATATATACATACACACACACACATACATACATAGAAAGTAAATTATATACTGTTAACTATAACAAGATCAAGACTTGAGTGGGCTCAAAAAATAAAACTTCATCTTTCCTAATCTCTTCAGATCTCTCCAGAATCTCTAAATGACTCTCCAATTAAGAAGTGGTTTCCAGGAAAAAAATCACATTCAGCTTGCTCTCAGGAAAACATGGTGTAAAAGTATAGCCAAGGGTGTGACTCTAAAACTTTTAGTTAAAGTCAGAAAATTTTATAATGGTGTCTATGAAGTGTTCAAACAGACAACAAACCTATAAAGATAGTAAGGATGTGCCACACAGTCTCCATTAATTCCTAAGATTTCTAAGAATCCCATAATGAAATGAACTCCATCCAATAAGATTTATAGAAAACTCACAGTGTTTAAGGGGAAGAGATAGTAAAAAATAAGAAGATACTTTGGAGCCCCAAACTACTATGTGCAGGAAGCAGCCTGAGAAAAATCACTCACCTGCAAACCTGGGTTACATATTATGTTAAAGGAATTTTAATGCTAAAGGTGGAACCCAAAGCCCAGGGTGGAGTCAAGATTGATGGAGAATGTTCCCAGGCAGTAGGTTTGAGCACTAATTGAGAAACTGCCAACATACGCTAGCCTGGATTTCAGAAGTGCTACTGACTGTTGACTGCTCTGTGCCTCTCCTTGCTTCCCCTTTAGAATGGGAGTGTCTGTGGTAGTTACTTTATATTGATCCTACTATTGAATGTTGAGATGAACAGGAGTAAATACCTTGACAGGACTTCTGATTAAGAGGAATGGTATTCGGGCTTACCTGGTGGCGCAGTAGTTGGGAGTCCGCCTGCCGATGCAGGGTACGCAGGTTCGTGCCCCGGTCCGGGAGGATCCCACGTGCCGCGGAGTGGCTGGGCCTGTGAGCCATGGCCGCTGAGCCTGCACATCTGGAGCCTGTGCTCCGCAACGGGAGAGGCCACAACAGTGAGGGACCCGCATACTGCCAAAAAAAAAAAAAAAAAAAAAAAGAGGAATGGTATTCAAGGAGTAGTACCCAAAAAATTATACCTAAGAAGCCTCATCAGTTGCTGAATCTGAATTAGATAACAGGATCCTAAAGCTCAAACCTGATACTAATGATATAATAGATGAGACTTTTGAAGATCTTAGGTGGTACAGAGTTTAAAACGCACGTGGGAAAAAAGTAAATAATTTGTGGTCAGAAGCTAACTGTGACTGCTTTAAAATACTTCAGTAAACCACTTGATACTTCCACCAATATGGAGGTCTAATCTACCTTCCCTTGAATATGAGCTGGCTTTGGCGATTCACTTTTAACCAATGGAAGGTAACAGACTGACATTGTGTGATTTGGGAGGCTATGTTAGAAAAGATGAAACAGCTTCTACCTGTTTTTTTCTATTGGGATAGTTTTGTTTTGTTTTTACTTTTCAAGTGGCCATGGATTACATATCCAATTGTCCTAATTTTATACCACTATAAAAATTTCACTACATTTTAACAATTCAAAACAGCATAAATCATATTCTCTGCGGTTCAGTGAACTAAAACAAGGAATGTGTATCTTGGAAATATACACAAATTGCTTACAATTGATACAATATGATTTGTGGTGAGGGTGACATTAGATCTGAATCTGGAAGCATTGAGACTAAAGTCCTAGTAGGCAAATAGTCGATAATAATTTGCTGAATCAATCAATGCACACATGCTTGGTAGAGACTTAAGGGCATTTGAGATGGTATAAGTTTATATAAATAGGGAATGAGCTGGAAATGCCTATGCCATACAAAAAATCGGGAGAAATTTGTATTTTAGACTGTAGAAATTTTAAAAGAGTTCTCTCATTATTTTTTCCTTTTTTTTTTTTTAACTGTGTTAAGTAGCAATTATAGTACAGGAATGGAATCAGAATATGCTACTAACTTACCTATCAGTATTTATTTGACTGATAAATTTTAACTTAAACTAAAAGAGTGAATTTGTAAATCTTATGCACAATTTTGGTTCTAATACAACAAAGTATGAATAAGTAAATGTTATTTAGCCAAAAGGCCAAATAAATAATAGTGGAGTGTCCTGATTCTGATCTTTTTACATATTCTTCCCCTCCCATTTCCCCACTGAAAAATAGTACATGACAATTCGGAAGAGCCAGCACATTTGCAAGTTTCTCTGATTATCTCTCATAAATCTTCATATTGGCAGCTGGAGATACCAGAAACAAAATGTTTTAAATAAAGTACACTGTACCTCCACACAAAAAGAAAATATACTCTAATTGTTCAGGTCACAAGCTTCTAGTTCTGACAAAGACACAATTTTAAACAAAACAAGGAGCTCTTTCTTTTAAGTTATATAAAAATCAAATAAAATGAGCAAACCTGTATAAGTGTCCATTTTATGTGTTAATGTTCTTAAATGGGAACTGATTTCTCCAGTTTTGATTGTTTCCCGTTATGTACAGAAAGAAATACTAAAGGGAAATGAAAAGATTTCTAACACAAAGTACACGGCATGAATCCATTCAGCTGACCACAGGATACTGCTACATCTCTGCTGGATTAAAACTTCGAACCCATTAAACAGGGCGGACGCACTGTAACTTCCGAAGTCAAAAGTTCAGCAGGGAGTGTTTCAGGATGCTTCCTACCTCTAATTTTCTCTAATTTTCCCAGACGCTGTTGTCATCTCTTAGGACACAGTGGTCAATAACTGCCATGACTCTCTGTCCATGTTAAGAACCTATTTTCTCCATTAATTGGCGAAGCAGCAGCGACTCAGGGAAAAAAAAAGGAAAGAAGAAAAGCTGCTTTAAAATATATTGTGGGGCTTCCCTGGTGGCGCAGTGGTTGAGAGTCCACCTGTCGATGCAGGGGACACGGGTTTGTGCCCCGGTCCGGGAAGATCCCCCATGCCACAGAGCAGCTGGGCCCGTGAGCCATGGCCGCTGAGCCTGCGCGTCCGGAGCCTGTGCTCCGCAACGGGGGAGGCCACAACAGTGAGAGGCCCGCGTACGGCAAAAATAAAATATATTGTGATACGTTTTCATTCTGAAGTCAGGAAAGGTTACGTTAGGGAAGCTATGTATGATGCTGTCACCTTTGAAACCTTGGCTTTCCTTAATGATTACAGACAGCTCTGAGGTGGGACAAAACAAATTAGTCACACTTTGTGGGACTGACACTTCCTTCTTTTGCCATGTGGGGTAACCGAGGAGCTAACTATGTATTGCTTTCTAATTTTCTGGCTGTGAATCTAGCAAGTAGTTTTCCAAATGTAATAATCTTTGAAGGCCATATAATGATCACATTTTCTGAATCACCGTTATAGACACGCTGCTTTAGAAAAACAATTGATTTTATCTATCGCCCCATAAACGACCTCCAATTTTACTATCTCTATAATAACTTTTGTAGATGTGTGTGTGCACACTATCTAATCTAATAAAAATACTGATTATTAATTGCTGATAGTGCTGCTGCCTATCTCCTCTTCCCAGAGTGGAATTACTCAGGCAGTTTAATATTGGAACTTTTTTTGGCAATAGTTTTATAGATAGACACATGCTTTTTAGTAAATACTCATCTGCAAACTGAAAATAGTTTCTTTTTCTGATTTGTATAAATATTTTATAAAATAAAATTACTAGAGAAAATTAGTTCAAAGGAAGTATATATATATATATTCTTAAATATACTAAAATATTTCATGTAATTCTCATACTGTTTATGTAGACTGAATAAGGTACAAACATACATAGTTGAAAAATACAATTTTAAGTAATTATATGCATTTTTTTACATATGGAGAAGACACATTTTTAATACATACAACCTCCATGGACAATGCTTAAATAGTGTCAACACCTAGTCTTATAACACAATTTTAGTTCTCAAAAATTACACCATTGAATTTTCAATGGCCTGACTGTACATATTATGTGTATTTATGTATAAGTATTCATTACATATATAATATACATATATACACCTATGTATACACAATATATACATATATACACATGCTATTTCAGTTTAGAACTTCAACTAATGTCCATTGATAATAGAGCATTTAACAGAAGTCTTTAAACAGAACTTGGCTCTGCTGAATAAATTCCATTTATAGTTCCATTTAGAGGAGTATCTCTATTATAATTTCCCATCAGGTTGTCTCTCAATGAATTGCAATACCAATGTACTGAAAAATAACATTCCAGTTTCACATATAAAAGCCATAGAAATCCAACAACACCTCAAATTATTTCCAAATCTAGTATAACTAATTCTTCAGATTTTACCATTTCTGAATCCTGATAACTTGATTATGCTTACTTCTTCACCCACAAGAGAAAGCAACACTGCTATACAGTAGTATCTTTATCAACATATTAACAGTGCTTGTATATGATATTTAGAGAAAACACTGATAATGAATTAGAAGTGCACAAAAATTAACAGTAGAGCTCTGTAAAATATTAAGATTTCACATTTGCATCCCATGTATGCATTTTCACACCCTCTTGGAAGTTCACTAAAATTATAGTAAGAGATAGAAAAAAAAAATGTACCAAGACAGACACCATGAAGGAAAAGATAATAATTAATTAGTGATATTGACAATTTTTTGAGGGTGGAAATAGGCAAAGTGAGGCAAATTACACCACCAAAACTATCGATAGAACTCCAGAGAGCTCAGAGCTAGGAGGTCCAAGGTTTGTAAATCATAGTGCGAGCAGAAAGGTCTGGACAAGAATATGATTAAAGCCATTTGAAGAGTAGCTAGGATCCTCAGGATTGTATGCCAGCCTCCTCATGCTCAAATGAAAGGAGTATTTTTTAACCCTTTGTAAAATTGAAGTATAATTAATTTCAGGTGTACAGCAAAGTGATTCAGATATATATATAGTCTTTTTCTGTTATAAGTTATTAAAACATACTGAATATAGGTCCCTGTGCTATACAGTAGGTCTTTGTTGTTTATCTATTATATATGTAGTAATGTGTATATGTTAATCCCAAACTCCTAATTTATCTCCCTTTCTACCTCTGCTATCCCTTTTGGTAACCATAAGTTTGTTTTCTATGTCTGTGAGTCTATTTCTGTTTTGTAAATATGCTCATTTGTACCATTTTTTTTAGATTCTACATACAAGCGATATCATATGATATTTGTCTTTGTCTGACTTACATCACTCAGTATGACAGTCTCTAGGTCCATCCATGGTGCTGCAAATGGCATTATTTCATTCTTTTTTATGCCTAAGTAATATTCCATTGTGTATATATGTACCACATCTTCTTTATCCATTCATCTGTCCATGGACACTTAGGTTGCTTCCATGTCTCAGCTATCATAAATAGTGCTGCTATGAACATTGGGGTGCATGTATCTTTTTGAATTTGTATCTTTTTTCTCTGCCCAGTAGTGAGATATAAAAAATAGAGTTACCATATGATCCAGAAAAGCTGAGAAATTGAACAGAAGAGCCTCCCTCTCAGTTTATTAGCACAGTGGAAAGTGAGTGAATCTGCATATTCCATCATGGACATCTGACATACCCCTCACTATTCCTCTTCAGTCTGGAATTCTGACAACCAAGTGTATACAAGTGCTTGTGCATATCCCCTCATGCACAAACACACATCTAGAAATAGATTGGAGTACTTCCCTTCCCCCCCAACCCAGGAGAATCTGAATTACATCTGAAAGAAGTCCTATAACTATTGACACTTAGGGGTTCCCTTAGTAAGAAAAGCTGCTTTCTGCTTAGTCACTTTGCTGAGATCAATCACTCTATAATTCCTAATATTAAACATTAACTTTCCAATCTCCTTTTAATAAATTTCCCTAAATGTGTACTGGAAGCAGAGGGTCACCAAACATTACAATAAAGACTAACACTTGAAAAAGAGATTAAAATAAAACAGAAACCAGGTGGAAACATAGATGATTCAAGAAGCAGACAAAAATAATCTTAAGAATTTTTTTAGTATACAAGAGATATGAAAGAAGGTGCACACATGAAACAAAAATATATACGTTCACCGAAGAGGATATATAGATAGCAAATAAGCACATAAAATGTTGCTCAGGAAGATGTAAAGATAACAAATAGCATACAAAAAGATGCTTCATATGTCATCAGGGAAATGTAAATTAAAGCAACAAGGTACAGCTCCACATCTATTAGAATGTCCAAAATCAGAACATTGACAACACCAACTACAGGTGAGAATGTGAAGAAATTTGTGCTAGTTTTGCTGTTGTACCTCAAACTGCAAAAGTTACTGCTACAGTGCATGATAAGTACTTAGTTAAGATGGAAAAGGTGTTAAATTTGTACAAGATAATTATGGGGGGACGAAAGACTACATTTATATAACTTTTATTACAGTATATTGTTATAATTATTGTATTTTATTATTAGTTATTGTTGTTAATCTGTTACTGTGTCTAATTTATAAATTAAACTTTAAAAATATAGCCTATGTAGGGTTCGGTACTATCTTCAGTTTCAGGAATCCACTGGGAGTCTTGAAACAGATCCCCTGCAGATAAGGGGTTGGGTGGGTATGTATGGTCTATTTCCAGTTAGTTCCAAAACTACCAATTAAACTGATGGGTCCTGGTAATGTGGAAAAGATACATACAATTTCTGAGATTCAGATTTTTTTCTCTCCAGGGAAAGAATCAGTATTGTTTTGAGGGTAGGAAAGCACTTAACAATTCTCTAACAGTCTATTCCAAAGGAAAAGTATAAAAGATTTCTCTGTATAGAAGTAAACACCCTTTCAAGGGCCACACAACAGGCTATTTCAGCATTGCTTTTGCTTTCACAGCCCTTGCTGGTCAAGTAAGTTGAACATGCTGTTTGCACTGGTCTATTCTCCCACAGGGAGGGGTGGTGTCCAGTTGATGTGTTTGATTGCTTTTCTGTATACAATTTAAACCCTGGAATTTTGTAGCTTTTAAACAGCAACCTAAGGTAGATTATGTCTTTCCCAGTATGACTGCCAATTTCAGTGTTTTTGAGAGGATAAGAGATAGGAGGTGGGGTGAGAACCAGGGGAAATCATCAAAGGAATGTAAAGAGAGCCGGGGCACAGAAAGAAGAGTGAAAAATAGAGATCACAGGGAAAATATTCTTGTTATGCATCGGCTGTTTCCAGAGTGGGCGAGTATGTTTTAACTTCAGATCCTATGTTGAATCAAATACTCTTCCCAGCGCTCTGTTTCCTGCTGATGTTATTCTCGTTCCACACTCCTGACACTGCTGAGCAAGTTCTGCATTTTGATAAGGTCTGATTGTAAAATGAGTGACCTTAAATCCATTGCTACCAAGGGATTCCTGCTAATGGGTTTAGTCTGAATTATAGTAGTAGTAAGATAAATATGTCCACTCAACCATGTGTTTATACCTTTCTCCATTTCTTTTTTTTTTTAACATCTTTATTGGAGTATAATTGCTTTACAATGGTGTGTTAGTTTCTGCTTTATAACAAAGTGAATCAGTTACACATATACATATGTTCCCATATCTTTTCCCTCTTGCGTCTCCCTCCCACCCTCCCTATCCCACCCCTCTACGTGGTCACAAACCACCTAGCTGATCTCCCTGTGCTATGTGGCTACTTCCCACTAGCTATCTATTTTACGTTTGGTAGTGTATATATGGGGAGGGGGAAGGGTAAGCTGTGACAAAGTGAGAGAGTGGCATGGACATATATACACTCTCCATTTCATTTTATATCTTAGTGATGAAATTGAATTAAATTGTCAAGATTCACAGTAAATGATCTGGTGTTCAGGATTCTCTAGTCCTAAAAACACCCCAAATTTCAGAAGCATACTATTTTTCTAGCCAAGTGAAAAAATATTTAAAAGCATGAGGCACTTTAGAAATGCTCAGGGCTCAGATAAAATAATTTAATGCTTTTCATTCTTGATGTGTCCTCCTAAATCTGTCCTTATTTCTATGAAAAGTATCATATATGAAGGTGATATAATTGCTGAGATGCTAACTGTACAATAATTCAGAGAGTGAAGAAAATGCTTTATTAAAATAGTAAAGGATGCCCCATGAAATAGGTGGGGTTTAAGGTAAGTAATGAATACAATTTGGATAGTTTTTTTGAATGATGGACACATATGCCAGTCTCTCCCACAAATGGCTAATGGTAACATCAACCTATTTTTGTTTGTTTTCAGCGGTACATTGTTTCTCATAAATACTTATTTCAATTTGAACGTGGAGAAACATCAATCAAAGTCATGCTACATCACCACCAAGAAAACCTTTATGAAAAATGGACAGAATATTCTAGTGTGTTCCTTTCCTCACGTCTCAGCAGGTAAAATCTCATATTGCACACTGCAGACTGAATAGTCTTCCTAGCTTTCAAAAATTAAAATCTTAATATGAAAAATCACTTTCTCAAAATTTATCAGTACTTCATCCTCCTTGTAAGATACAGTTTACATTTTTTGCCATATCATGAGGCTTCCATGAGCTGTTTCTTTGCATATCTTATTCTCATTTCCAGTCACCTGCTACAAAGCCTACTCTCTGGTCACATCCCAGAATATTTCATAGGTTCCCATTTCTCCATGCTCTTAAATATGGTTCAACTTCAGCTTTCTCACTTTGGTGACTTCCCTTAAACACTCCTAAAGACTTGGCTCAAATGTATCCTCCCATGCAAACAAAGCCCTGATGATTTTATTTAATATTTCTATTTGCTCTAACCATTGCATTATTCTCATTTGTGTACAGTCTGTCATTTCTTCAATAACTTGTACTGCCATCTTTGTCATAAATATAAATTACCCATGTATGTAACTACTTCTCAAATCTCTTCATCATTCCATTGGTGCCTTTTTCTGAGCTTATACTGTTTATCCGATCTGTATCTTTATGACAAGTACTTTCGTGAGGTAGAATAAATTTTCCAGCTCTGTTGTTCTTCATGATTTTCATGGCTCTTCTTAGCTGGTCCTTTGCATTTTTATATATGTTTTAGAAACAGTGTTTCAGTTTCCTTATGCTATTGATACATGTTCATATTTGGTGGGGGGGGATTACATTGAATCTCTGGATCAATTTGAAGAAAACTGATGTTTTCACATTATTGCATCTTTCAAATCATTAATGTAGAAAATCTACCTCTTTATTCCTCTTAATAAAGCTGTATAGTCTTACTATAGGGGCTTTGACATCTATTTGACATATTTTATGAATTAGATTCTTTTATTTCTAGCAATATGCTTGCTTTAAAGTCTTCTCATACTGTGATAGCTAAACTTTGTTTCGTGTGGGTATGGTATAACCTTTCAATCATTTACGAGTAAAATTTTCAGTATTCTTACATTTAAAATCTGTTTCTTATGACCAGATTTTTGAAAATTTTGTCTTTCATTGAGTACTTAATATATATGCTTGATTTGTATTGTTGATATTTTTACATTTAAATCTATCATTTTAGTATTTTATTTCTATCATTCCTTTCTTCTCTATACCTTTCTTTCATTTATTACTTTCTTTTGATTACATTATTTTATTATCCCATCTCCCCACTCCATAGTTTCTTTGTGATTATTTGGTGAATACCATGTGCTCGCGTTACTTACTGAAAACCAATATAAATTAGTGCTTTTACTACTTCCCTAACATTTCAAAATTGTTAGAACATTTTTACATTATGTACCTTTTTTTTTCAACTAGTGTATAGCTTTTTTTATCATGGTAAAAAACACATAACCTTAAATTTACTATCGTAACTATTTTTGTGTAGAGTTCAGTAGTTTTCGCATTGGTGTGTTACAGATCTCTAGAACTTTTTCATCCAGCAACACTGAAATGCTATGCATGATAAACAACTTCCTACCTCCTCCCCCTAGTCCTTGGCAGCCACCTTACTACTTTCTGTGTCTGTGCTTTTGACTGCTTAGATAGTTCATATGAGTGGAATCATACAGTATTTGTTCTTTTTGACTGTCTTATTTCACTTTGCATAATGTCCTTGAGGTTCACCCATGTTGAAGCATGTGATAAGATTTTCTTCTTTCTTAAGTTTGCATAATATTTCACTGTATGTATATACCACATTTTCTTTATCCATTCATCTGTCAATGTGTATATATATATATGTACGTGTGTGTGTGTGTATATATATATACATATATATATATATATCTCCAGAAGTGGGACCGCTGAATCATAAGGTAATTCTATTTTTAACTTTTTTTTTTTTTTTTTTTACCATTTTCCATAATGGCTGCACAATTTTAGATTTCCACCAAGAGTGCACATGGTTCTAAATTCTCTGCATCCCTATCCCTAACACTTTATATTTTCTGTTCTGTTTTTTTTTTTTTTTTTTTTTTTGCAGTACGCGGGCCTCTCACTGTTGTGGCCTCTCCCGTTGCAGAGCACAGGCTCCGGACGCGCAGGCCCAGCGGCCACGGCTCACGGGCCCAACCGCTCCGCAGCACGTGGGATCCTCCTGGATCGGGGCACGATCCCGCGTCCCCTGCATCGGCAGGCGGACCCTCAACCACTGCGCCACCAGGGAAGCCTTTTCTGTTCTTTTGATAGTGGCCATCCTGATGAGTGTGAGACAATATCTCATTATGGTCTTGATTTGTATTTCCCTAATGATCAGTGATGTTAAGTATTTTGTGCGTGTGCTTATTGGTTATTTGTATATCTTTGGAAAAATGTCTATTCAAGTTCTTTGTCCACCTTTAATTGTATGTGTTCTTTTGTTTTTGAGTTGTAGAAGTTCCTTGTATATGATGGATATTAACTCCTTATCAGATACATGATTTTATTTTTCTACCCTGCCATAGATTGTCTTTCCAGTCCATTGATTGCTTCCTTTAATGCACAGAAGTTTTTAAAGTTTTATGTAGTCTCCTTTGTCTATTTTTGCTTCTGTTGCCTGTGATTTTGGTGTCCTATCCAATAAATCATTGGTATCCTTCCCCCTTTTGGTACTTTTGGCACCCTTGTCAAAAAATGTTTGTCCGTTTATGAGTTTATTTCTGGGCTCTCTAATCTGTTTCACTGGTATATATTTCTATCTTTATGCCAGTACTTGTGCACCAATTTTGGAATATATTTTTTCTTTATATGTATTATATCTATCCACAATCTGTTGTTATTTTGGTTATTATGTTTCTTGTTGTTTTTGTGCTATATAATCAATTTTTGTTTAAATATACCCACATATTTATGCTTCCTCTTGCTCTCTATGTCTTCCTCTTACATCTAAGATCCTATCTGGCATATTTTCCTTGTGCTTAAAAAAACATTCTTTGATATGGCCTTTAACACAGATCTGGCGAAGAAAAATTTACTGTTTTTATTTGTTTAAAAATGTCTTTTCTTTTATAAGCCTATTTTTTTGACATTTTGTATTCTAAATTGGTTATTTTCTTTCAGCATTCTGAAATTTTCATTAACTGGTCTTCTGGCTTCGATTGTTTTCAGCTGAGAGATCAGATGCCAGTCATTTTTCCTGATTATATCATTTCTTTCTTCTGCAGTTGTGCTTTATATTCAACCAATCTTCATAATTTATTTTCTCGTTTCTCCCCTGTGACTCTAATACACCAAAATGTGATTTTTTGACTTTTATTTATCTGCTTTAGATTTATAGTAATTCTTGACTCTGTAGCTTGAAATTTTCCAGCTACTATTTCTTACAGACCTTATTTCTTCCCCATTCTCTCTCAGCTTTCATTATGGTGATACAATAACAGATATGTTAGACTTAACCATAATATCTATCCTTTTGAATATATGTATTTTCAGTTCCAAAATTTCTGTGATTTTCATTGTAATTTAGTCACTACCAAAATACTCCCTGACACTTTATTCTTTGAACATATCAATGAAAGATATAATTATTTGAAAATACATGTCTAATAACTGTATTATCTGCTCTTCTATATGTATCTTGTATTGTTTGCTTCTTGCTTTTTTTTCAATTATATCTTTCATCACACAATTCAGCTTATTTTTAACAAGTTTCTGGTATTCAATATAATATATTGGGGAGATACTATGAGACTCTGAATGATATTATCTTCCTCCAATGATGGTTTATTTTTGCTTTGTACAGGAAGCTGTGCTAGAGTTGGTTCATTTTAAACCAATAAATTATCTAGTAAATTTAAGTTGGGTTTCATCTCTTGTTAAGGTGGATTATTTACAATTCACCTTGCTACTAGACTGTGTCCTTATAAGGTCCTGACTGAAATCATGTGTCCTCATCAATTCCTCCCTTTTCTGGCATCCTGTGGTCTTCATTTTTTTAAAAAAAATCTTCCCAGCCCTGTGAGACTGTTGAAAGCTAATTCAACTTCTCTAAAACCAATTTTGAAATAAATAGTATCATGGAGGAAAAAAAAACACAACAATTTCTGAGCACCCACTCTTGGAATACCTTCCCTGTTGTATCTGAGCCATGCAAATTCCCCCAGCCTTGGAATTCTTCCAATATCTTTTCAAAAAAAGAGCACACATACACAAAATTTGTTCAGTTTAGCCTATTGTTCTCTGTGAGAGGGGTTTCTGGAAGAGGAGAGTCCAACATTTCCAGAAGTGAAGTTTTATTAAAGGTTCTTAATATGGTACTCCACTGTTTTCCTATCTGCTTTCATTGAAGATTAGTGTTTTTATTTTTCTTTTAAATTAAATTATTGTTACTTATTTTATTGTTATCTAATCTTCAAAGAAGACTCTTTTTTAGGGAGAGTCTCACATGTGGCATGGTTTTGAAGCTTCAGAGTATTTTGTTCCTGCCCTGCTTTCCAAGCATATAATCAATCTCAACTAAGTTTTTATGTTTATTTATGACTTGTGGGTTTCCATCCACTGTAAATCTTTAAAATAGTTAATAGTTACAATGAGTTTTGCTGTGGGGTTTGATTTCTCTCAGAAGATGTTCACCCATCAAAGGCACAAAACAAAGACTTTTCTTCCTTGCCCTGAAATGGGGGCAGTTCTATAATTCTTCTAAACTGAGGATAGAGATCCTTGAGTTTCTCAGTTTTCTCAAGGGTCTAAGTTTCTAGTACCCATGGGAAACTGTAACATATTGTAGTAGAGCAGTGTTGGGAGATGTACTGAGTTTATATAACCTGAGCTTGAGTTAGGCTTAATACTTTGGGCTTTGACAGGCTGTTTCCTGATTCATGGCAGCTGCCCAGACTCTACGACCTGCAGAATTAAATCTTAACTGAAAAATCTCTTGCATCAGGAAGCTAATTTGTAATTCTTTACAATGAACTACTATCGCTGTAATAACAAAAATACGATTTTTAAAAAACAATCTTTTAAATGGTTAATTATGGTACTAAGATGCAGTATCTTGGGAGGAGGAACTATCATCTATGTAAACTTTTTTTTTATTAAATTCTCTTTGAATGTGGCATTAAGTCTCTTTCATGTTCTGCATATTTTTAACTTTTTAGTCTTGTCACTTCTAAACATTAGGCATTTTTGAATAGATTCTCTCACCTTTATTGCACATTTCCAATTTTTGAAACGTCTTGATTTTTCTTTTCATTCATCTTTATTTCCTACGACTCCTTTCCTGAATTGAATATGTACTTGCTCCCTACAGAATTGTGATGGTACCCAATATTTCCTCTGAACAGAACTCCAGATTTTAAAAAAAGCAACTATTTAAGCAATATTTATGTGTATGCCCTGTTACTCTACTTCTTTTATCTGTGTATTTTTCAACCCCACTAAGATCTCAAGTTTTACTTTGCTCTGAGGGGCTACTACTGGTGCTTCACAAGTTTCTTTTGCAGGGACCATGTGAAAAATAATATATTCTTTCTCCAGTGCACATTCACATAACCTCACGTCCTCCTAGTTTTTGAAATACTACAAACACAATGCATATCCCTTTCTGCCATCACCTTTCCTGCTCCATACAGGAATGAGTCTTTCATCTGAATTAATATGCTAGTCACTCAGTCCAAGATGAGAAACATGATCAAGTGGAAGCATCCCTGGAAGAGCAAATTCAATGCTCATCACTAGTTCAAAAGCTGCACACGTTACTGCTCTGTCTAGTTTAAGGTAAGCTTGATCTTATTCCAAAAATATTCCTTTATGCCCAATAAAACCAGCTCCCTCCTTGCTTCACTTTGCTTAACAAGCTTATAAATACATTTGTGAATTATGGTCTTGACTGATCTAATTGACAAGACCGTGACTACTAAAATTAAAGAGGATTCCTTCCAGATGGAAGATCCTATATGTCACATTTGCTTGTGGATTGAGGACATTACCATTGGAGGACCTTGCACAATTCATTTGAACTGATCTCTTTCCACATGGGAGCTGCAAATGAGAACTATAGTTCTACTTCCATCTGTATTGCCCTGCATGAACTTGCTTCATACTTATCAGTGTAAAAATACTTCCTTTTCTGCAAAATGCAACAGAATGCTAGATGTGTAACTGATGTGAACAAATTTAAATCAAAACTCTGAATTCTTGAATTACATGTTGCTAACCAGCTAGCCACATAACACCAAGGAAAATGGAGGCATATGAATAATGCTGTCCAATTAAAACAGTATAAATGCAATTTTAAATAAAATATAGTTCAAAATTTAGAATGCAGTATATTTAAAGTTTCCAAAATTTAGAACTCAGAGAACTCAAATTTTGAAACAATTAATTGATTTTCTATTAACAATTATTATTTATTCCTTTACTTTAAGCCTATGATATTAATTACATACCCTGAAAATAACACCTAAGTTTTCAGTGTTTATTTTTAATCTCCCTATTTTTCTTTCCCTGGTACCAGGAACGTGTAAGTTATACTCATGCAGAAAGGCATAATCTATGTGGAAATAAATGAACAATCATTTAAAAAATATATTCACTAGGGCTGACTTATGGCAATTTAAGATGTTTACCATCCTTCCTCAATTCTTGTTCTCTTTTTATTTTTATATTGTTATATCATAGACCACACAGGTTCCACACAGATTCCAAATAAGCATATGAAAGTCCTGGAAGTCCAGATATTAGTAATTTATCCTTGGTAATCAGCTTCATGCCCTCACTCACTTCAGTTGAGTACAGACGGTCTAGTACATGTTGTACCTTATAACTTGTATGTACAGGTTGAAAAAAAAAAATAGGCTTTCACTTGCTGAGAATGTTGGTTTAGTTTATACTATATGGCATAGCCTGTTCTGTGGAAGGTGCATTGTTTAAGGACGCAAGGAGTACCTTGTGAAGCCTTGAGTTTATGGGCACCATATATGTAAATTATACAAGTGATGTATGGATTGATTGCATCCTGGATAGCTGCCTGGCTGGCTGCCCTGAACCCCTTGCTGCTACCCTAATACTACCTTCCCTGCTGGTCTTCAGGCAAGACCACTCAATATTAATAGCTCGGTAATTCTGTAAATCCTCATTTGATTTTTTTGAAATAAATTTCATACTTTATGGCAAGACAAGAAAAATTTTCTCTGCCCTTTGGCCCCCTCTCTCCCTTCTACTCTGTGATGTGTATCCTCATCATGCATCAACAAGATCTCCCCCACGGGCAGAGATAAACGCTCAACCATAAAGAGCAAGTTTTAATAAATGCCGGAGTGTTCCAAATCCAGTACCTTGGGAACCAAGTCTCTGCTAGGTGCAGCTGTGCTGGCTTAAAAAAAACTATTACATGTATTGAAAAGATTTCTTAAAAATAACAAAACAAACAAAAACTTTGGCTCCCTCTTCTAATGACTCCATCTATGGTGCTCATCATTTAATAGATAACACACTGGATAAATTATCATTTAATAGATAACACACATGCTTATTTTTCAACTTACTAGTCATGGCTATTCTTATTCAATTTTCAATTACAGTGCCTGGCACTATAAACACTAAAAATGCACAGTCAAATAAATTAGTCCTACAGCTATATAAAACCTCTGAGTCCTAATCTGTAATGTCAGACATTTTCATTCATTATGAAACCTAGCAGGGCCCTACAAGGCCCTCCTAAGTACAAAAGGCTTTCCATGTCCCCATTTCTTGTTAGTAGACCTTCCCTGATTTCTAAAGGGCAGATTCAAACAGTTAAAAAAATGAGAGAATGCAGAAACAAAGGAAAAGCAATCAAGAAACAACGGTGCAGCAATAAAGCAGAGTCCTAGATCCTCCTCAAGGGATATACATAACAATATACTCTTGATTTTGTTTGTTTGTTTGTTTGTTTGTTTGTGGTACGCGGGCCTCTCACTGTTGTGGCCTCTCCCGTTGCGGAGCACAGGCTCCAAACGCGCAGGCCCAGTGGCCATGGCTCACGGGCCCAGCCGCTCCACGGCATGTGGGATCTTCCCGGACCGGGGCATGAACCCGTGTCCCCTGCATCGGCAGGCAGACTCCCAACCACTGCGCCACCAGGGAAGCCCTTGATACGTTCTTGAGGTCTTCTATTGGAACTAAGGTCCCTATCCAGATGAAGGACTGTAACTTCAGACTGAGCACAAAATTCGTGGAACACGAATTTCACTGCTACTTCACCACCAACCAATCAAGAGAAAGTCACACATCTGGTAGCACTCACCCCAAATTTTGCCTTTACAAACTCTTCTCTGAAAACCATCAGGGAATTTGGTCTTTTGAACACGAGCCACCTTTTCTCCTTGCCTGGCCCTACAATACACATTTCTCTGCTCCAGACTCTGACATTTCGGTTTGTCTGGCCTCACTGTGCATCAGGCTCAAAACTTGGGTTCAACAACAATTATTGAAATTATTTTAACAATTATTTAAATCACATGAAATAATACTGGTGAAAGTGCTTTGGAAATATTGCCTCAAATGGAAAGAAATATTGCTGAAATGGATAAAGCCAGGTTATTCAGTACAGGGCTTAATCCTAAGCCTGTTGCTGTATCATTATGGTTATCATTATCTGTGAGTGTGTGTGTGTGTGTGTGCGCGTGTGTGTGTACATGCGTGCTGTGTGTGTACTTGCATGAGAGATAAAGAGGTGTTATCTTAGGTTGGGTTCTCCACAAGCAGGTCTTAAACAAGAATTTGCATCCAGGGGACTTCTTAGGGACAGGCTTGAGTCAAGACTGTTAAGGAAGTGAAGGGAACAGAGCAGGGCATGGGACATAACTGAGCAAACTTGTGACTTGGCAAACTCCCAGTGCAGGTACATCCTGCTCACCGCATTTGCCAACACAGCAGTTCCATAGCTCAAGGGCAGTCCTCAGAAGAGAGCCACAGATAGACAGTTAGTAGCAAAGTACTTAAAAATAGAATAAAAAGAATAAAAGGGCTTGATTTGGATATGGGTAGAGAACTGATCTGTCAACTTCGCTCTGTAGATGACAGTAAAGAAAACTCTTCCTCACTTAAAACAGCATTTGACTATTCACTGTGCCTGCCACTCTTCTTAGCAATGCAGCAACTTTCATTACTCAAGTGTGGATGAAAAAGACTTAAATACAAATATCCTTAAAGAAAGATAAGAAATCCATTAAAGTATTCATTCAAAGGTGTTTTCAACCAGCCTCTTTAGATTCTTTCTTCATAGACATAAAAAAATGGAGAGAGAAGGAGAGAGGAAAATTAAAGGAGTATCACATCCAGAGCATATGATGTCATCATAATTTGCCTGGAGTCTTCTTGATCTACATTACTAACAATCACAGATATGGAAGTATTTTATCTGTGTAGTTTGTTGTCTTTGCTTTTTCATGTAACAATAGGCAATTAAGGTACACTTGGTACAGAAATTTTCTGCTTATAAGAAACTCAGAGAAAGCTTAAAATGCAAACATAAGAGTCCATGTTATCCATAATAAAGTCAGTAACTATAGTAACTACAAGGTGGATTCTATTCTTAAATTGCCTTTGTAATCTAGATGCCAAATTCAGTAAGATGTGTTTATTTGTTGCATTGTTTTCCAAAAAGTATTCATTGTCTGACATAGAACATCAGTAAGCTAATTAATTGAACAAAATTATAGGTTATTTACAAAGTAGAAATATGTTAAACTTATTTTTAAATAGTACTTAAGTTACACATTCAAATAATATATTAAATATGTTTCTTTCCAACCTCCAGACATCTTTTCATTGGAAGGACTTCTTAAGCATAAAATAATAAGCTCAATTGGTAACCTGAAAAAAACTGAAATAAACATTTCACTGTGTATCCAAAATGTGTGTACTCTGTGTTTTTGGATTTAGTAGAAACGATATTGTGATTAGCAAGTAAAATCATTTAAGTTATAGAATTAGAGAAAACTCTTAGAGAATGTTGTACTTAAATATATTTTGGTTAATATAAACTGAAACTCACTCAAGCTTGTTCAGACAAAGGGAGTCGACGTATGTAAAAGCTAATCTCAGGCTTCCCTGGTGGCGCAGTGGTTGAGAGTCCGCCTGCCGATGCAGGGGACATGGGTTCGTGCCCCGGTCCGGGAGGATCCCACATGCCGCGGAGTGGCTGGGCCCGTGAGCCACGGCCACTGGGCCTGCGCATCCAGAGCCTGTGCTCCGCAACGGGAGAGGCCACAGCAGTGAGAGGCCCGTGTACCGCAAAAAAAAAAAAAAAAAAAAAAAAAAAGGCTAATCTCATGAACTTCAAAGGACAAATCTAAGAGACTACAGCTGGAAAATCAGAAACAGAGACTTTCTTTTAGGGTCTACATGGTTTCTCAATTCTCTTTTCATCAAACTTGTATATTGTGCCATTTTGTCTCTTGTCCTGACTTTACATAATCAAGGTTTACCTCAAATAGGTAATATCATCAGTCATTTCTAGATCTCAGTAAAAATATTTTTCTAATTAATTAATTTATTTATTATTTTTGGCTGCGTCGGTCTTTGTTGCTGCGCACGGGCTTTCTCTAGTTGCAGGGAGTGGGGGCTACTCTTCGTTGCAGTGTGTGGGCTTCTCATTGTGGTGGCTTCTCTTTGTTGTGGAGCACGGGCTCTAGGCACCCGGGCTTCAGTAGTTGCGGCTCGTGGGTTCAGTAGTTTTGGCTTGCAGGCTCTAGAGTGCAGGCTCAGTAGTTGTGGCGCACGGGCTTAGTTGCTCCATGGCATGTGGGATCTTCCCGGACTAGGGCTCAAACCCGTGTCCCCTGCATTGGCAGGTAGATTCTTAACCACTGTACCACCAGGGAAGTCCCTCAATAAAAATACTGAAGAATGAGAAACACTGTTTTGATCACCCTGAAGAACTTGATTCCAATTCAGATGCCCATCATTGATTGTATCAGGTGGGATAGAGACATAGATTTGGCTACATAGACCTAGCTCTACTTGAATTTTTTTTTTCCCAATCCATACACAAAATGTGAAAAACTACCTTTCATCAGCAAGCAGTCACACAAAGCTGTAGACTCATTTCTGAGCCAGAGAGGACTGAGAGACACATCTAGCTACTGCATTCAAAGAAAAGTTTAGAGAGCCAATTCTTTCTTATGTGAAGGCCCAACCGCAGTTCTCCATAATGTGTTTCTACACTTTGATTTTTAAATAATTTTGGAAATACAGAGAATGATGAAAATACAGTTTTAAAATAAGTTATAATGCTCCTTTTTTTCAAATAATGTGTAATAAAATTCGAATGCGTTTATCCACCTATACATATCTCCTCAATTGCACCCAACAAGAGGTAACCACGTTAACAGTTAGGCTGGTATCTTTCCAGACTTCTGTTTATGTTTATGCACATGTGCGTGCGCACACACACACACAAACACACACACACACACACTATTTAATATCAGATTATACTCTACATATTTTATTAAATATATAGAACTGCATCATCATTTTTCATTGCTGATGAGTAAGACACCACATGGATATAAAACATGTTATTTAGCCTACACTGTAGTTAGAGATATTTTATTTATTTTACTATTTTTTATGGAAAAATATATGAAATTATATATTTCTGTATATATGTTCACTACCTACAATGACTGTTTTCTTGTGGTAGCTTCTTGAAAATGGAGAGCAAGATTATGGATAACTTATATTTTTAATAATGGTAAGTAAACTCAATCTAAATGTACAAATTTATGCTCCAACCAACAGTGAACAGTGGAGAATAGCAACCACTGCCCCACATTTTCACCAAAAGTAGAAACTATAAATTTTATATTTTACACACATTGTAGGCAAATATGGTTTTTCACTGAGTTGATTTCCTTTTAGTAGTGAAGTTGATTATATTTTCTTAAGGAGTATTTTTTTAATCATATAAATTTTATCGTAAATGCCAGTGCCATTGTTTCCATTGGATTATTTATCTTTTATTTATTAATGTTCTTGTCTTAAAAAGTCGTGAG